>NC_133139.1:68706613-69042238 GCF_048418815.1 Hemitrygon akajei | reverse complement strand
TTTCATAGATGCTGCCTGACCTGCCGTGTTCTTCCAGCATTTTATGTGGGTTGCTCTAGAACTAGAGGCCAAGGGTAAAAGTTGAAATACTTAAGGAGAAACTGAGGGGAAACTTCTTAATTCAGAGAGTAGTGAGAGTGTGGAACCAGCTACCAATGGATGTGGGTTTGATTTCAAAGGTTAATTTATTATCAAAGTATACGACTCTGAAATTCTTCTCCTCCAGATAGCCACGAAACCAAGAATGAAAAGAACAGCAACATGATCATTAACCTTCAAATCCCTTCTCCTCACACAAAAAAAGATCAAAAAATATAACAGGCACATCGACCCCTCCTCTGCACACATAAAAAATGAGTAAGATCGGGCAAGGAACACAGAATATAAAAGACTCTAAGGCTGAAGAAAGTCTACAGCCCAAGTCCAGATCCAAGACGCAGGAAAACTGGGTAACATACTCCGGGCCCAGTGGCAGGTCTTTGGCTCTCCATAGCGGGGGAGGGAGGGGGCGTCTCAACAGCGATCAAAAGGAAGGCAGCTAGCGCTCACCTTCCACATTCGCCTCCATGTTTAAATCTCCCTCGTCACTTTAATCGACAGACAATGGAAGCTTTAATCAGCAAAATGGAGTCGAACATTGGCTCCTGCCCCAGAGCAGTCGCACTGTCTTCTCGCCACAAGATTCACGCACACTGCCTTTGTCTCCTGGAACCCTCTCAAAGACGGCAGAGCACTGGAAGGCCCGAACAATTTCCAAACTGCCAGATTTCCAAAAAAATCACAGGCTCCAACAATTCCAGAATCATGTTCAAGATGAAAAGCAAATGTAAAAGACATAAAGGGAGTGAAATATAGGGTCTCATGATCTGTCGAGAAGACGTCAACCGAAGGAGCGATGTATGCAGGGACCATCTTGACCGGAAGCACACATTTAAGAGAAATTTGGAGTAAGTATTTGAATAGGTGGGAGTATTGTCCAGGTGTGTGTCATTGGGACTCAGTTCAGCATGGTCTAGCAGGGCTGAAGCGTCCGTTTCTGTTTCTGTGTTCTGTCAAGAGATTAATCTGGAAACAAGAGTTGGGTTACTTACTCTTTGTTCCTCCAGTGTTGCACCAGTGGGGGGTTGGGGGGGAGGTTGCGTTTTGAATGAAAGAAGAGCAAGAAGCAAAGCTGCAAGTCTCTTAATTAGGGAAGGGTGAATAGCAAGTGACTGGAGGGTTGTTTTATGATAAACTTTGTGTGGACAGTGGAGATCAGTCAACCCAATGCCTTCCTCTCTAATTTTTCTATTAAAGGAGACGATGGCAAGTCAAATCGGAAGCAGGTTGTGTTACACACAGAGTTTGTGCTCCTGCAGTACCTACAAACATTTTATCAATGAAAGTTGCCAAGATCTAAGCAGTTTTCCAAATATTAGGGAAACAACAAAGAATGTATACAGAGGTTGTGATCTATTGATTAGATTGAGAAGAGATTGTCCTATTAGGTTACCTTTCAAAAGGAGACAATAGCTATTTTATAGCCGAAGCTATAGAATGCAAGAGAGGCCCCTCTTGTTGGCTTATCAAGTGCAAGGAACTGACCCATATAAACCTGTGATGTCCCAGGTGTAACTCTAGTTATTGTGCTGACATAGCAACAAAGACTTTGCAATTGGCATGGCGTCTTTCTGCTAGGACTGGCCAGACTCGCCTTTCCAGGTCATCGCACGCAGATCTCATGCATCACAACAGGCAGCAGCATTGGTCCCTACCAGACTTTGTGATTGAGAGCCCCGTCGACATTCCTCGTCGAAACTCACTGATCAATATCAGCCCTTCAGGCTATGCACTAGGGACAACTGACTCTGCCTAAATGAGGAGCCAGCATCTTCAGGAAGATGGCAAAGTAGGAGATTAATTGTCAAAAGCAAAAGTGCCATGCACCAAGTAAGTCTTTAAAAACTTGTCACGTGCTCATTGAAACATACAATGAAATGCGTCACTTTTTTTTAAAAACAAAATATACTTTATTCAAAAATAAAATTAGGTACAATAAACCATTCAATGACTCTCAGTCCTTTACAAATGTTTCCATTACAGTCTTTACATTCCCACACTTTTGCCACCCTGGTGGCACTCTGTTATTCCATATTTACAAACAGTGGTTTAGGGGTATACACCCCTCCACCCACCCCTCAACTCCCACGGGAGAAGGACCCTAGACTGTGGTTCTTCCCCACTGGGCCCTTGTGGTGGCTGCACCGAGTTTGAGTGCGTCCCTCAGCACGTACTCCTGCAGGCGAGAATGTGCCAGTCGGCAGCATTCCCCCACGGACATCTCCGTGTGCTGGCAGACCGTCAAGTTTCGGGCCGACCAAAGAGCGTCTTTGACCGAGTTGATGACCTGTCAGCAGCACCGGATGTTGGTCTCGGTGTGCGTCCCCGGGAACGGCCCGTAGATCAGCGTCACTTACGTCAACGACCAACACGGTTCGAGGAGCACCCGACTTCCAGCACCAAACATAGCATGCCCACAACTTACTAAACAATACACCTTTGGCCTGTGGGTGGAAACCAGAGCACCTGGAGGAAATCCACGTGGTCACAGGGAGAATGGACAACGCTGGGAACTGAATTCAGGTCCCTGTGCTGTAATAGCATTCCACTTGCTGCGACTCTACTGCACTTTTATGTAACACCAGAACAATAACTTATACGTGGTATTCAGAATAACAAAAACTATGTGCCAAAGTGCCAGTTATCTGTCTATGTTTTCATTTATTTTTCCTGATCTGTATTGTTCACCTTTGTCCTGGTATCGTCCAGATACCATTTCCTTCAGAAGCGAATCCAGCTACTGATTACAAAGTGAAAAATGCCAGAAACAGAAGTTATTACACCCTGAGTGGGAGGTTATTTCACCCTGATTGTCCCTCCTGACCCAACAGCCTTAGTGCAAGCCCAGGGTCACCGAGAAACAACCCCATCAATCACCAATCCTCGATCGCTGACGAGACCAAGAGGAGGTCCTTCCTCTGGGACCTGAGGGGACAGTTCTCATGGCCTTCAGAGGCCTGGGAATCCCAGCACACTGGGCCAGACAGCTGCTTTTAACATCAGCAGAGGGAGACGAGCGCGATACTCTAGAAAACACCGCAGCTGTTACAAGTGTAAAATTGCCAATTAACACTTTGTGTACTCGCTTTCTCTGCCTTTGAAATCGAACTGCTTTGTTAGACGTTATTGTACCCCTGAGTTAGCCTGGCACTCCTTGCTGGCTGCTGACTTTTGGCAATGGTTGCTAGCAAGTAACTCTTAGTGGACACATCTGTCGAAGCATAACCCTCTGAATGCACTGACATGCTTTCGGATGTGGAAAGTCAGGCACTGAAAGGCATTTTACCTTCCCTGTTCAAATATCTGGTGAAATCATACTTCCCCAGTAAAAGCTTCGCTGTAGAACGACTGGCAACGATATCAGTGAAATTGGGGCGACGCGGTAGGTCAGCGTTGCTGTTACATTTTACAGCTCCAGTGACCCTGTTTCGATTCCCACCAACGCCTGTACCTTCTCCCTGTAATCACATGGGTTTTCTCCAAGTGCTCCACACGTCCCGAAGATGTACGGGTTAGCAGGTTAATCGGTTGCATTCATGTAATTGGGTGGCACGAGTTTGTTAGGCCTGTTGCCGGGCTGTATCTCTAAATACAAATAAATAAATTAAAACCTGCAAATTGCAAGCCAGTGCCAGCAATCTGGGCTCAATCCCCACCTCCCTGGTGCTGTCTGTGTGGAGTCTGCACGTTCTCCCTGTGACCACGTGCGTTTCTTCTGGGTGTTCTGCTTTTCTTTCCCTACATCTCCAAGATGTGAGAGTTCATTGGTTCATTTATTATTATCAAACCATGTATCCATATACAACCCTGAAATTTGGCAGGTAAATTAACTGTTGCAAATTACCCTGTGTCTGTGAGTATAGGGTCTGGGGAGGAGTCAAAAGCACTGGGGGAGAATTAATGACGTGGAGGAGTATTGTGAGCAGCCATGGGCGATGGGCCAAATGGCCTCCTTCTTTGTTGTAAGGAGATATGGCACTAGGTGTTAAAGGGCTTGAGCATATTATTAGGAATTTTAAAATATCAGCTACAAGGGGAGGAAAGGGGCCAGCGACCCCAGCTCAATTCCCGCTGCTGCCGGTAAGGAGTTTGCACGTTCTCCCTTTGACCACGAGGGTTTCCTCCGAGTTACCTCCCTCATGCCAAAAAGGCATTTGAGTCAGTAGGTTAATTGCTCACACGGGCGTAATTGGGAAGTGCAGGCTCAGTGGGGCAGAAGAGCATGTTCCCGTGCTGTATCTCTAAATTAAACTAATGACTCCACACAGTCAGGCCACTGGGGGTGGGGGGGAGATCGAAGGATGAGATGTGATGTCATCCATAGTCAAGCTGCCTGCCAGTGAAACTCAGCTTTTCCTCACTATTCCTGTTTTAGCCTCTTTTAAATTGTTATATGGCCTAAACGCCATGTATATCTCCTTACTTCCTTACAACACAGATTCAGTGACAACCAACACACCAAAAGATGCCATAACGCGTCCACAGTGTCCGATAGAACAACACAGCACAGAATGAAACAGAAGATACCAATCGACAAAACCACAACAGCAAAACAAGCCCTATTCCTCCCCCCTCCCTCCCACGTACGCAGTCACTCAGTCATAGCTATGTGTGTCAAGGGTTGTCGTGACGTGTCTCCTGTGGTAGTGTGGTGGGTAGTGCTTGTCGCTCTCACTTCAGTTTCCACTGCTGACTAGCAGTTTGGCGAAAAGGAGAGCTCTCTCAGCCAGCACACAGCCTCGTGTAGTGCCTCCTCACTGGCGACACAGGGAAACCGAACTTCCTTTCAGACTCCGGCTGAACTGCAGAGGACGTTGAGGAGGTCTGGCCCTGCACACGTAGCATGCAGGCCCGCCGGCCTGCGTGGGCACTCGCTGGTGCTCGGGAACCACACCCCCAGCCCGGGGTAAATAGCCCCACCGCTTTGTGGGCAGCCTGGGAAGAGACGAAAGCTGTGGGGGTAAACCCAGACGGTAAATCCGGAGTGGAGCCCCTAAGGCGGCTGGACGTCACTGAACATCTTTCCGGCAGCTCCTGCAGTCGAGCTGGTGACAAACGTGCTACTTCATGAGCTTTTCTTTGGACCACTCTGGTGAGAGTGAGAGGGGGATCTCGACAGCTGCGCATTCCACGATCCTCATACCTTCCACCCAGGCTTGTGCCCTGTTGCCCATCGTGCACACTCCTTTGTCCTTCGAGGCAGACAGATGCCATCAACATCGTCATACGGTTATTCAGTCCATCGAGCCTGTACCAGCTCACAAAGCAATCCTATTCCCACTGATTTTCTCTGTAGCCTATAGCCATCAACAGCTTACCGTCCTCTTCTCCCACTCCCGCAAACTCTATCACCCACTGGGGGAGGTGGCTTCAAAGAGGTTCTGTACAGCTGAATAGCATCAACGCCCATCAAGAAACAATAAACCTCTGATAAGCCACTGGTACTGTGAATGCCTGCAAGGAAATCGATCAATGTGGTGAGTTGGCTAATAAATTTGGAGATCTAAAAGTTTTCCTGTCATTCATTCATCGGGGATTTCATCTGGATGTCTGTGAAGAGTAAGAACTTCAGGTGGTATACTATGAACATTTACATTCTCCAATATTAAATGGAACCAACCAATCGTTTAAAGTTACTTTGAACTCTGAACATTCTCAGGACTCTAAAGCCAGAATGGCTTTTTTTCCAGACCACAATTAATAATGCACTTTCACTTCTTATATATTTTTAATGCTGAGCTATATTATTATAATTTTTCCGGTGAACCAAGAAAGTTTCAAGGAAGTACAGGAAATGGGAGTCCTGGAGGGTTTAAAGGGAGTGTGGGAAATGGGGCCCAGTTAAGATTAAAGGAGCGTGGGAAATGGGACAATGAGGATGCAGAAATGGGTTTTAAATGAACTGAAGAAAAGGGGACCCCAGTGTGTTTGAAAGAACCATGCAAAATGGGGCCCCAGTGAGTTTACTGAAACAGGGCACTGGTGTGTTAAAGAAATTGAAGGAATCAGCATCAGATGAGGCAGATGCCAAATCTCAGGGATTTCTGATCATTCGGAACAGATTATTGAAATTTGGAGTATGGTTTTGATGCAATGGGTGGGCAAGAAGTGGGAGCGAAGTGGACGGTATCATACCAGTGTGGGAAGAGGAGGCAACAATATGATTCTCTGACCTCAGCTGAACGGATAAGACTGGGACCAGACATGAGGCAATGGATCCCACCCAGCTGGACAAGGATGGGAAGGCCAACTCTATAGGTGAGTTAGGAAGATAGATAGATAGATAGATAGATAGATAGATACTTTATTCATCCCCATGGGGAAAATCAACTTTTTTTTCCAATGTCCCATACACTTGTTGTATCAAAACTAATTACATACAATACTTAACTCAGTAAAAAATATGATATGCATCTAAATCACTATCTCAAAAAGCATTAATAATAGCTTTTAAAAAGTTCTTAAGTCCTGGCGGTTGAATTGTAAAGCCTAATGGCATTAGGGAGTATTGACCTCTTCATCCTGTCTGAGGAGCATTGCATCGATAGTAACCTGTCGCTGAAACTGCTTCTCTGTCTCTGGATGGTGCTATGTAGAGGATGTTCAGAGGATGTTGGCAGTGGGAGAGGGATCAACTGTCACTCTTGGAGATGGTAACAGGAATTGCTTTGATAAGAGCCATTCTCAAGAAACAAGGTTCAAGATTCAAGATTAGTTAATGTCATTTCCTGCACAGAAGTGTAAAGGGGAACAAAATGATAATTACTCCTCATTCAACGCAGCACAAAAAACACAGTACGATAAAGAAAAAAAAATTAAAACACAATAAATATAAAAACATAAGATGGTTTATATACATAGATCGATTGTATGTTCATAAAGTGACACGAGGGACATGAGTGTACATAAGGAGACTAACGGGAAATGATAAGGTGCAGGGGTGTGGAGGGCTTGCTTAGTAGGTGGTGGAGGCGTCAATTAGCCTTAATGCTCGGGGAAAGTAACTGTTTTTGAGTCTGGTGGCCCTGGCGTGGATGTTACGTAGCATCCTCCGTGACGTGAGTGAGACAAATGGTCCATAAGCAGAGTGGGTGGGATCCTTCACGACGTTACTAGCACTTTTCTGTATCTATCTCCTTCACGGCAGGTAGGCTGGTGCCAGTGATGAGTTGGGCAGTTTGGAGCACCATTGTAGAGCCTTTCTGTCTGCCGCAGTGCCGTTTCTGTAACGAGCAGTGACGCAGTGATGCTCTCTACTGTGCATCTGTCGTGCGGTGTGAGTACGGATGCACAAAGTCCAGCTCTCTTCAGCCTCGTCAGAAAGTAAAGGCATTGCTGAGCTTCCTGATAGTGCAGAATGTTCTGGACCATGAGAGGCTGTGCGAGATGTGAACTCCCAGGAGTGTGAAACAGCTCTCAGTTTCCACTGCTGTGCCACCCACGTAGAGGGTGTGACTGGTACGAGTTCTGGTTAACATTGAGGAAGAGGTTACTTACCTGGAACCAGACCTTCTTTCTGTTGATGGTGATGAGCTGTGGTGTCATCGGCGAACGTGATCACTCGGGCGTTTGGCCGTGCTGTCATGTGTGAGTAGACTGTACAGTAATGGGCTCAGTACACTGCCCCAGGGAGGGGGGCAGCCATGTTGAGGAGTAGGCGTGACTATCTGAGGCCTGTTGGTTAGGAAGTCCGACACCCAGTTGTACAGGGGTGTATTTAGACCGAGGAGCGGGTGTGACTATCTGAGGCCTGTTGGTTAGGAAGTCCGACACCCAGTTGTACAGGGGTGTATTTAGACCGAGGAGTAGGAGTTTGTTCACAACGGTCTATGGGACAATGCTGATCTGAAATCCAGAAGCAGCATTCTGACATACTGGAAGTGCCCTTGCTTTCTAGGTGTGTCAGGACCAGGTGTATGACACAAGCTATGGCATCTGATGTAGAGCAGTTCTGTCAGAAAGCATATTGGTGAGTCAGCGATGTGGCAGCAATGGAGTCTTTGATATTTGCCATTACCAGCTGCTCAAAACGCTTCATGATCATCGGAGGAAGTCAGCAGGCCAAGCAGTATCCTTCGGAGGGTCTCAGCCTGAAATGTCGTCTGTACTCTTTTCCATAGATGCTGCCTGGTCTGCTGGGTTCCTCCAGCATTTTGCGCGTGTGGTTTGGATTTCCATCATCTGCAGATTTTCTCTTGTTCATAATAATTGGTGTCGGTGCCACTGGGGAGTGGTTGTTTAGTTCTGAAAGTGTAGTGCTCTTTGGTACAGGGATGATGGTGACTGATTTGGTTTGATGGTAGAGCAGTGATAAGGGAGGACATGTGAATGGAATTGGAATTGGTTTATTATTGTCACATTTACCAAAATAAAGTGAAAAGCCTGTCTTGCATACTGTTCATTTGTTGTTCTTCAGTCATTAAGTCGAGTCTGACACGTTGCGACCTCATGGACCATAGGGTCCATGGGGTTTTCATGGCAAGATACAGAAGCAGATTGCCAAGCCTTTCCTCAGCGCAGGTTGGGACCCAGCTGGGTTTGAACTCAGGACTATCTGCCCTAAAGTCCAGTGCTGATGCCACTACACCCCCAGCCGGCCACATACTGTTCATGCAGATCAGATGATGGAGGCACTTTCATTGAGGCAGCTCACCCTGCTCTTCGTGGGCACTCATATGATCGCCACCCTTTGAAGTGGGTAGGAACGTCTGACTGCAGCAGTGAGAGAATGAAGATCTCTTTGTACACTCCCACCAGTTGGTTGCCACAGGTTTTCAGAGCCCCACCAGATACACTACCGGGGCCTGACACCTTGCAAGGGATCACCCTCTCGAAAGATGTTCTGACATCGGCCTCTGAGACAGAGGTCACAGGGTCAGCAGACGCTGCAGGGATTCGCACAGGTGGAGTTTTATTCTCTCTTTCAAAGCGTGCACTAAAGGTGTTGAGCTTATCTGGGCAACACAGCCATCTTTGCTTTGTAGGAAGTAATGGCCTGCAAACCCTGCCAGAGCTGATGTGCATCCAATTCCATCTCTTACCTGAATCAGAATTGTTTTCCCACCCTTAAAATAGCCTTCTGTAGGCCATACCTGGACTTCTTGTAGTGCTCTGATTAGCGGTCTCGCATGCCGCAGATCAAACCCTCAGCAGGCTACAAATCTCCTGGTTGATCCGTGCCTTTTGGTTTGGATTTGTCCAGTCTGTCCTTGAAGGCACACACTCGTCTACACAGGTCTTGATGAAGTCACTGACAATGGTGGCATATTCATTCAGTCTTGGAGATGAATCCCTGAACATTGTCCAGTCCACCGACTCACAGCAGTCCAGTAAGCACTCCTCCGGTTTCCTTGACTCTACATTCTTGGTCCCCGCCACAGGTGCTGCCACCTGTAGTCTCTGCCAATACACTGGGAGTAGAGGTACAGCCAGGTGATCAGACTTTCCAAAGTGTAGTCAAGTCTGTTGGCTCCACTGGTTCCACAGGTGATACGCTGGTGGCAGTTGTTCAGAAACTTCTTCAGGCTGACCTGATTGAAATCCCCCACAATGACAGGGAAGACATCAGGGAGCCATTTCCATAAGACTGTAAGACACAGGAGCAGAATTAGGCCATCTGGCCCATCGAGTCTTCTTCGCCATTCAATCATGGCTGATCCTTTTTTTTCTCTCCTCCTCAACCCCAGTTCCTCTCTTAGGCATTCAACAAACTCCCTCTCTTGAGATCCATTACCAACCTGATTTTCCCAATCGACCTGCATGTTAAAATTTCCCATGACTACCATAACATTTCCCTTTTGACTCGCCATTTCTATTTCCTGTTGTAATCTGTGGGTCCACCTCCCAGCCACTGTTGGGAGGCCTGTATATAACTGCCATCAAAGTCCTTTTACCCTTGCAGTTTCTTAACTCAACCCACAAGGATTCAACATTTTACGATCCTATGTCACATCTTTCTACTGATTTGATGCCGTTCTTTACCAGCAGAGTCGTGCCACCCCCTCTGCCTACCTTCCTATCCCTCCCATGCAACGTGTAACCTTGGACATTCAGCTCCCAGCTACAACCATCTTTCAACCATGATTCCATGAGGGCTACAACATCATATCTGGCATTTCATGCCTGCTAATTACATTGCTCAGCTACTCCACAGCATGACCTGAGGCAGAATGTTCACTGCTACCACGATAATGGTAGACAATTCCCTTGGCAGATAAAATGGATGACATTTGACTGCTAGATGTTCCAGGTCAGGTGAGCAGAAGTGAGACAGAACCGCCTCGTTTAGGCACCACGATGAGTTCATCATAAAGTATATCCACCTCTTCTGTCTTTAACAGACCGAACTGTCTTGTCTTTGTGGAGAATGATGAAGCCATTGGGCTGCAGACTTCTTCTGCTTCGGCTACCCATCGAAATCCGACGATGACGTCCACCCCTTTAATGGTGAGATCTTTGATGACTATACAGTCCTATCCTGGACCCACAAGCTCTATTGCAGGTGGGACATGTATATGTGGTAGTGGTGGTAACCATGGCTGCATTTCTCCTGGCTCTCTTCTGCTGTCTTCTGGTTGTTCTTTCCATCTCCAGAATACGAAACCCGTCCCTACACAGCTGTCACCAAGTGTTACGGTCAGCAGCAACATCCTCCAGGTCCTCGGGTCTGATCTTGCACTTCCTTAAAGCATTCTTCATCTGATCCTTATAGCACTTCTTCGGCCCTCCAGCTGAGCGTCGACCATGATGTAGCTGGCCGTATAACACTCGGCGGGGTAGCCGACATGGGGGCATCCTTATCACGTGCCCCAACCACTGCAGCTGACGCTGGGTGGTCACGGCCTCAATACTTCTGCAGTTGGTCTTTACAAGTGTGAGGCACCCGCTCACGCCGGGTAATTCCCAGGATGCGCTGGTGGCAGCTTATGTGGAAGCATTCCAATTATGGGCTGCAGTACTGCAGCCAAGGTACACACTTACGAGGAGAACTGGCGCAAGGAAGCAGCATCCATTATTAAGGAGCCCCTCCACCCAGGCCACACTCTCTTCTCACTGCTGCCATCAGGAAGGAGGTACTGGACCCTTAAGTCCTGCACCACCAGGTTCAACATCAGTTATTACTCCTCAAACATCAGGCTCTTGAACCAGAAGGAATAATGAACACTCACATCAATACTACACTGATTCCACAACCTATGGATTCACTTTTATCAACTCTAGAATCATGTTCTCAATATTTATCGCTTATTTATTTATTACTATTATTACTTTTTTCCTTCTTTTTTTGTACTTGCAGTTTGTTGTCTTTTTGCATATTGGTTGTTTGTATTTGTTTCATGCATTTTTATTGTGCTTCTTTGTACTTACTGTAAATGTCCGCAAGGAATTGAGTGTCAGGGTAGTATATGGTGATAGGGGAAGGGAGATGAGGGGTAAGAGAGACTCAGAGTGGGCATGAGAGGAGACAGGAAAGAAATGTTTAGATTTAACCCTGGGACATCCATAGACTTCTGCACGGTTAAATGACTGAGGGTAATTGAAAGAAGAGATAATAACTGGGCCCATTTCATGTCTTTGAAATGAGATTTAAGATTGCACTGTTTGGACATTGGCTCTGCTAAAATGGAAGACGCTGCTGTGAAGTTACATTATTGCAGGGTAATAGACAAAACCCAGAGGCCCTACTACATCAAGCAGTCAGCACACCCTTAATTAGCATGGAAGTGCTGAACTCTCTATGGCGTTGAAAATGGAGGCTGCTGTAATGATTATCAGACAGCCTCCAGACCTGAGTTAACAGCTGGACGGGAAGCCCAGAAACAAGCCTCTCCTTCACACACACACGGGAATCCAGAAACAAAGGGCCCATAGCAAAGTCCCCTTCACACATACACGACCAGCCTCCTGCCCGCGGTGTTCCCTCATTGTTTACACCTCTCAAATTCTTGCGCTTTCTGTTTTCTGTTTGTCTGAACTTCCTTTGTTCTTTCCCCAGAAAACTTCTTCTTCCCTTTAATATCCCCCCCACACCGCCCCTGATACCCACCTCAATAAGGGATCCCCACAATCCACAGAGAATCTTGGAGAGCGCAAGTACCTAAAGAGAAGGGCCTGTGAGTGAACAGAGGAAGATGGTCCTCAAGATCCTAACACCTTATGTGTAAAGGGAACAGTAATGTAAACATTCTGGATGGTTCACTTTACTGAGAAGATTAGAATCTGGATTTACTGCACTTGGGGACAAAGGGAAGAGTTTATCGAATGTGATCTTGGTCATGATAGTAATGGATTATGCCAGCTGCTTCCTACAGCATAACCAGCCAAACTTGGTGCCCGAGTCATTGTAGCCTGAATTTGAGAATTCGAGTGGCTGACTTGCTCCAGGGAGCCTTTCACTTCCAATGATCTGTGAGGATGAACAGCGACAGAGTAACACATTATGCTTGGTACCTGTGACTCCTGTTCAGTGGTTGAGCCTCACTTTATTGTATTGCCTCAGCTGAAGTTCTACTGCAGATACTTCTCAGAATTTCATTCCTCAGTAATTTTCTGCTCCCATATTCTCCTGAGGGTGTTGACAGGCACCTGTCATCCTCTCGAAGTTTGCTATTGTTTACACGTCTCCAGGCAAGTGCCAGACTAATCAGCCGTAAAACACATTAGAAGCAAGTACAGACACCGATTCGTCACTGCCCACCTTTCTCATTGCAAAGCAGCCCAGAAGCTCTGTTAACCAGAGGTGTGGGATACCAACAAAGCAGAATTGTAGTAATAGTGCGATCACTCAAGGCAAATACGATATTCTCATGAGGATTCTCATAATGGAGAACGCCATGGAGAGTTGAGTATCGGAGCAAAGAGGTCCTTCTGCAGTTGTACAGGGCCTGGTGAGACCCCACCTGGAGTATTGTGTTCAGTTTTGGTCTCCAAATTTGAGGAAGGGCATTCTTGCTATTGAGGGAGTGCAGCGTAGGTTCATGAGGTTGATTCCCGGGATGGCGGGACTGTCATATGTTGAAAGATTGGAGCGACTGGGCTTGTATACACTGGAATTTAGAAGGATGAGAGAGGATCTGATTGAAACATATAAGATTATTAAGGGATTGGACACGCTAGAGGCAGGAAACATGTTCCTGATGTTGGGGGAGTCCAGAACTGGAGACCACAGTTTAAGAATAAGGGGTAGGCCATTTAGAACGGAGTTCAGGAAAAACTTTCAAGTAAGAGTTAGACAGAGCTCTTAAAGATAGCGGAGTCAAGGGATATGGGGAGAAGGCAGGAACGGGGTACTGATTGTGGATGATCAGCCATGATCACATTGAATGGCGGTGCTGGCTTGAAGGGCCGAATGGCCTACTCCTGCACCTACTGTCTATTGTCTATTGCCTGTGCGTGTCTTTGTTTAACGTGGGGAGGCTGATGCACGAGCGGCCACCACAGAGTCCTCGACAGATCAGGGTCAGAGCCCCGTGGCGTGGAACGCAAGGTGACTGGGGACCCTTCACTGCTGCAGCCTTCCTCCGCCTTCACCGCTGTCATGATGTGTCATCATCTTCCGCCAGCTCCGCCACTGATATCTTGGTCAGGTTGCTCTTTGTCTGGAGCCTCCCCCTTGGCCTTACTGCGACTCTACTGGGGGCTAAGCTCCAGACGGTGTTGCTCTGGAGACCTCAGGAACTCACCAGCCTCTCCACCACAACAAGGTGAAAATTCTTGGAGAAGCATGAAGCAAAATATTCCTCAACTGTCTCCACTCACTCAAAATCTACCTTGGCAAATGTACAGCGATATTTGCTCAGAGTAACTAGCATGAGAAAACATAACTAGCCATCCTTGTCTTTGCCACTTGGTATATTGCTGTGCTGTCAGCCTCAGGTTACACCGGACAAGGATACTCCAAACCCTGCAACGTAAAGGCTTCTCATTCCTCGACCTCCCCCTGTCTTCGCACCTTCTCACTGGCCCAAAGTGATGCCAACTTTGAAAGAGTACTGGCCTGAATTCGTGGGCTATGGACAACCTATAGACTCCCTTTCAAGGACTCTACAACTCATAATCTCAGTATTATTTATTCAGTTATTTATTTTTATTTGGATTGGCACAGTTTGTCTCCTTTTGCGCATTAGTCCATCTTTGTGTGTGGTTGATCATTGATTCTATTGTAATTTTTGCTCCACTGTAAATGCCTGCAAGAAATTGGATCTCAGGGTATTTTATGGGGACGTATGCATACTTTGATAATAAACTTACCTTGAACTTTGAACCCCATCCCAGCCAGCTGACAGATGGAGTTAGATTACAACCCAGATGCAAGGATATTATGCCAATCTGCAATGGAATATCATAACCTGAGCAATCCAGGGTTAAAATGGAGCATATTCTAGAGGCAAGCATTGCTCAAAGTGTCCTTCATTTATAAATAAACACAGTAAAGTTATTTCAAGATTCAAGTTTCATTTATCACGTGTACATTAAAATGTACAGTGAAAAGCGTCATTTGTATTAACAACCGGCTCACCTGAGGGGTGCGCCGGGGGCAGCCACAAGTGTTGCCACACATTCCAGCGCCAACAACTCTTGGCAGAACAACACAGAACCCTGTTTCGTTTGGCTGTATTCATTGGTATTCATGGGTGATTAAGCCTGAACTTGAACACAACAAGCAACAGTACAACAGCAAAGCAAGTCCAGGTCCATGGAATCTGCCGTATCCATCCTGGACAGGTGACCCTTGGTTTAATGTCTTACTGAGAAGCCAGCAGCTCCGGCAGTGTGGTGCTCCTGTAATGCTGTAGCGAGCCCACCTGGATATGTGTACAAGTCCCTAGAGAAATATATATATCAATCTAAACCCAGAAGTAATTTCCTAAAATGATTCAGAAATTCATTTTGCAGTTGCTTACAAGTGAGAGCAGCCACATCCATCCCAGAGCAGAGCACTCAGATTGATGCGCAGACAAAATAAGTAGCTTATTTAGTATTTATTTAAACAAAGTAGCAGATGGTGCTCAAAATGATTGTTTGCATTGCACAGGGCAAGATTAAAGCTCAGCGCAAATCAGCCGTCGTGCTATTTGTCTAATGAATTAGGATCAATCGTGAATCCGGAATTTCTCTCTGATCAGGGCAAGCGTGCTGACAAGCCCGTGCCAGTTTGCCACATGTGCTGTTAATAAAATTTAGCTGGTTCCCAGTCTCAGAAACAAGCTTTATAGTTGTCAAAGTTGCTTGTGTGAATTTTTCTAATGAATTCTCTAGCAATTATTTCACAGTCAACAACTAGTGAGCTCAGTATCTATCTATCTATTTATTTATTTATCTGCCTGTTTGTTTATTTATTTCTTTACCTATCTATCTATTTACATATTGGTTGTCTGTCATTTTGTTTATATATAGTTTTTCATAAATTCTACTGTACGTCTTTATTTTCCCGTAATTTCCTGCAAGAAAATGAATGTTATATGGAATTTCAAGACAGTATATGGTGACGTATACGTACTTTGATAATAAATTTACTTTGACGTATTTTCTGCAGCAATATATACATCCAGTACTATGAAGAAATAACCAACCATACGTTGCTGTCCTGAATACTTCTGAGCAAAAATGGCACGACTTTTTTAAAGAAATATTTTATTAAAGTATAACAGAAAAGGCTGGAAACACTCAGGGACCCTTGATTATGACAACAGAGGAGAGAGAATGCCACTTGACCCACCCGGTCGATGGTGGTGTGCCAAACAATTCCATTCCCTCACTAACCCTCCCTCTATTCCCATTGACTCCTGCCAGATTCTACCACCCGTCTACATTACAGTGGCAGCTAATCTAACAGCAGACACCATTGGGACGTGGGAGGAAACCAGACGATTCACCGGAAGCCCGCAGGATCACAGGAGAAAAGGCAAGCTTCACGCAGACAGTGCCCGAGGTCGGGACTGAACCCTGGACACTGGCGTTGTGAGACAGCGGCATTACCAGCTGTATCACTGAGCCACGGCTCCTGTGTTAGGAAGAAGGAAGCAGAATTAGCATTTCAAGATAGAAAGCCTTGATAAACTTAATCAAGACTGTTTTTGTCATTTTCATGAATACTGGTAAGTTTGGCATTTATTGCCAAACCTTAACAGGTTCTGAACGGAGTTGCCACCTTCAGTCACTGTATTTTATGTAATGCGAGGGCTCCTGCAGTGCTACGGGTAGGGAACCTAATGATAAATCCCTCAGGAAGTAGTTGTAAAGTTTCTTAGAACATAGAACATTACAGCACAATGCAGGCCCTTTGGCTCATGAAGTTGTGTAATATTTTAACCTACTCAAAGATCAATCTAACCCTTCCCTCCTATGAACCCTCCACTTTTCTATCATCCATATGCCTTTCCAAGAGTTTCTGAAATGCCCCTAATATATCTTCCTCTTCCACCACCCTCGATAGGGTGTTCCACATACCCATTACTCTCTATAAAAGAGAAACAACCTCCAACATCCTCACTATACTTTCCTCCGATCATTTTAAATCTACGCCCCCTTGTATTAGTCATTTCCACCCTGAGGAAAAGGTCTCTGGCTATCCACTTGATCTATGCCTCTTATCAGCATGTACACCTCTCATCCTCCAAATCAACACAGTACCATTTCTCATCATTGCTATATTGTGAAACAGGTATTGTGGAAAAAGTTAACCACTGAGAAGATGTCAGGTAACAAGAAATGCCTTTTGAAGGTTGAATTAACTAAGGTTCAAGTCCACTCTGAACTTTGTCTCAGTTTGGTTTGCCCAAGTTGACTACAAAATCAAAGATCTTTCAGTAGGAAATGCACTGTCCAAAATGGTCAACCCCTCAGTTTGCAATGGTTCCCCTTCATTCCTGACGAGGGAGCTCCTCTCCCCAAATTACCTTTAATTAGAATTTTAAAAATCTGTGGACTTCTGTAATCTTAAATGATAAATAGAAAATGGCTTAGGAGGTCAGGGGACATCGTTGGAAAGAGAAGCAGAGTTAATATTTCTGATCAGAGACCCTTCAATCTGACAGCTCTCTTTTCGCGGATGCTGCCTGGTCTGATGTATATTTCCACCATTTCCTGTTTATATTATATTTGACAATCTTGACGAAATGAATTTCTCTGAAATGTAATCAGAAACAGTGCTTGCTTCTTCTTTTCAACCCTATCTTCTGATTCCCAGTACTGGCAAGTTATCGCCCTGGTTAGAATCTTCCAGATACTAAGGCAACTTTTCCCTCTCATTGCACCTTCTCCATTGCCTCTACATGCGGGAATATAAACTGAGCTCTAACTGTTTGGCAGCTAAGATGCTCCACAAATGTTTAATCCATAAAAGCAGTTTTGCACTTAATTTATGATTTCAAATGAACAAGACTCTTGACTCATTTTGAAAGATTTGAGGCAACCTAATTACATTGACAAGAAACTCCGATTTGCCTGCATGTTGCCATACTGCGGCTTTGTCCAAATTGAGGCTCGTTGTTCCAGGCTCTTCCTTTTTACTTACAGAACAAAAGAGTGCCACTGTCAATGGCAACCCATTGACAATCAGTGCCAACGATCCAATCCTGGCCTCACATCTTCTCCCAGAGTTCATCGATTGCAAATCAAGGGTTGCAGGAACACCAAGCCCGAAAGATGCCTCAGCTAAGTCCATCTGACTCTAAGACCTAAACACTTTGGAATTTGGTTCCATTCCACCCCAGCAACCCGCTGGGCCATTGGCCACTCACTAAGCGATAGTAGTCCAGTTAAGACTTAATGAAATAATCATTATTTGTGTGTGGGAGGGAGGATCAGACTTGTTTTGCTGTTGTTGCTTGATATGTTCGGTTTTGTTGGGTTCTGTGTTGTTCTGCCAAGCGTGGCGGGCATGGCACTGGAACATGTGTCCACATGTGCGGGCTGGCCCCAGCTCTTCCTTAGGTATATTGGTTGTTCCCGCAAACGATGTATTTCACTGTATGTCGCGACGCGCATGTGATAAATATGTACATCTGAAATTGAAACTGAATCTGAATGTAATCAGGTGTAATCAACTCTCAAAATTTCACCCAGGGGCAGTCAGATTTTGTCGTGAGGAATGGTGGACACAGTATAGATTGGGTCCAATAGGTCCTTACGTCTCAGGCAAGCCTTAGATTAGATTATTCATGGGTAGACTGAGAGAGACAGGGAAGGCTTGCCTGAAACGTAAATACCTATTGGACCAAATGGCCCTCTTTTTATATCATACATTCCGTGCAGTTCCTAAATTCACTCAATTTATATGTGTTCCGCTCTTCCTTCTGTGAATGACAGAACTTGCAGGCTGGCCCCCAGCACGTCGCTGGGTTTGTTAGCTGTTCAGACAAACGACGCGTTTCACTGTTTCCATGTTTATATGATAAATAAATCTGAATGAGGTCGAGTCCGAGCTGCTCCAATTCACAATTCACAGAACTCAGGTTCCTCGCTAACGTAGCAAGCGACTCAGGCTTACTTGAAATAGCAAGGCAGGTTGCCCCGTGATCAACCCGGAATGAAGCCAGCGTTTTGAAGGAAGATCAAAAGGAAATGTTAACTGCGCAGGACTCGGGAAGGCCCCGTGCCATGGAGAGGATGGAGGAACGTTTTCATCTGCCAGTTCCCTCCAGCTGAGTTCTCATTTTTGGCAGCAGCACTGAGCATGGTGGATTGAGGGAATGACGTGCCAAAACTAGAGCTTTCTCACCTCATGAGACAGCAAAGAAGAGAGAATAAAGCTGACTGAGTCACCATGGGCCAATTCCTTACTCCCCAGGTTCCCAGATCAAGATCACCACTGACAGACATCTGGCAAAAAAATTGTATACAGAACCCCAACTGTGGTCTAATGCTGGGAGACCCAAGGAAGCAGAAAAAAATATCTGATGATGAAGGATTAACATATGAGAGTTAGCTAATTTACTCCTCGTCACCCCTGGACCCTAGATCTGAGTCCAAGCCCAAACTGATGGGATAACATTTGCATCTAACTGTGCTGGCTGGGTGTATTGACAAACACATTTGAATGGCCACACCTCAGACCTTTGCGATAGGCTGGCAGCAGCTAAAAGCACCAACTTACCCCCAAAAATTGGAAGCTTTGATTAAAAGTTGCTTTCAGAAATGAAAAAGCTACGCTGACAGAGGGGGGAGAGCAAAGCCAAGATTGGGCTGAAAGGTGCAGTGGCTCCGGACAACAAACTGCACTGGGACAGCATCCTGACTGACAGTGATATCGAGTGCCGGAACATTCCATTCCTCAGTCCTGACATCACCTTGAGGAGGGGGGACAACTTGTGCCAAATGGGATTTATAAATACTGTTTAAGTCAAAAAAGCCACATTGGAATGCCTAAAACCCAAAATTACTTTACATGAGTGTGTTTGCTCTTAGCTGGAAGTATACAAGCGAGATTTAAAGTAGGAAGATTAACTCTCTTTGTCACATGCACATTGAAACATACAATGAAGCGCATTGTTTGCATGAACGACCAACACCGTCCAAGGATGTGTTGGAAGCACATCCCGCGAGGGTCGTTATGCTTCCTGTGGCAAAATAGCATGCCTGCAGATTACTAACCCATAAGACTTTGGAATGTGGGAGGAAACTGGAATGTCTGAAGCAAACCCATGCGCTCAAAGGGAGAACGTACAAACTCCTTACAGTCCGCGGCAGGAAATGAGCCCCAATCAGTGGCGGTGTAAAGCGTTAAGCTAACTGTACCACCGAGGCAGGCAATTTCATCAAATCTATTTCTTTCAACCTGAGGAGGAGTCACCAATCTAGTCAAGGGTGAAGTCTTAATTCAGGGCAAAGAGGCCAAAAATATGAATATTAATGAGTGTTATGGGGAATAAAAGTCAGTATTTGATAAGCCCCAACTGTTTTGGCAGTGTACAATTGAAGTTTTGAGTGTCAGTAGAGCCTAGGAACTATAAAATCAGTGACTGCAGAGCTTCTGAATGCACATAACGACACATTCCAAATAGCTGAAGAGCCAAACCTTCCCAGAACATGTGGCCATCCATTTACTGTAAAACTACAACCATTTCTGCCTTTGTCGATCATCTCAGTGGGACACAAAAGATCCCTTGGTAGCATTCAGTCGTGGTTCCCTGCGAATCATCTTTGAGTCAGAAAGTTGAGTCCTGCTCCAGAAACGCGAGCAGTTAATTTAGGACATCACTTCAGTGCGTTCCTGGGAGAGTGCCGCACTGTTCGAAGTGCAGAGGTTCAATTAAAACTTTGTTTCCCCGCCCGCACAGCAGGCATTCTTTCCAGTTAACCTCAGAAATTAATTTTAAAAAATAATCCAGTGCTATATCTGAAGAATGGCGAGGGAATTCTCATGAAAAGCAAAACAAAATCTGTAGTGTTAGAAATGGGGGAAAAAAATCAGAAAATGTTGGAGACATTCAGATCGTCAGACATCTATGGACACAGAAACAGATAATGTTTCAGGCTGATGATATACAGTTCTAGAATCACTGAAGATTTACGACACACAAGGAAGCCATTTGGACCATTGTGTCAAAGAGCTACCCAGTATTATATGTACTACACTCTAGCGCTGGGACCAGGTTCCTCAAACACGGGCAGCTCTGTAACAACCTGATCATTGTGTTCCTAAGAAACCTCTCATTATAGAAGGCCGCATAATAGCAGAACAGTCTGCAGATGCCTTCAAAGCACACACTTAAACAAGTTTTCTTGACTGTACTAAAACCAATGTGGCTAATGCAAACACTGTTCCCTAATCTTGGTACGGTAGCGTAGCGGTTTAGCGTAATGCTACTACAGTGACAGCTGCCCAATTTCATTTCTCACTGCTGTCTGTTAGGACTTTGTCTGTTCTCCCCGTGACCACATAGGTTTCCCCCCACGTTCCAAAGACAGAGTTCATTGGTCGCATGGTGTAATTGGATGGCATGGGCACACTAGCCCAGAAGGGCCTGTTAATGTGCGGTATCACTAAATAGAAAAAAAAAATCCATCAGTCACGTTAGAACCGATTATAGTAGAACTTCCTGTACGTATACACATCTGGTTTAATTTGAATGAAGGTTTTTGCACTCCTACCCCTTCAGGCAGGAGAAAAAAATCCCAATTCCTCTATCGCAACGCACACAAAATGCAGGGGGATCCCAGCAGGCCAGGCAGCATCTACGAGTAAACATTCGACTTTTCAGGCCGAGACCCTTCATCATGAAACGTTAACTCTTTTTCTGGCCTGCTGGGTTCCTCCGGCATTTTGTGTGTGTTGCTTGGATTTCCAGCATCTGCAGATTTTCTCTTGTTTCTAATTTATCTATCAATTACTTTAAATCTATGTGTGGTGAACTACATATACCTGTCTGGTCACGCCCCCCCCAGCTGACTGCTCCTGTGGCTCCTCCCACAGACCCCGGTATAAAGGCGATTGGAGCCACAGACCCTTACTCAGTCTCCAGGATGTTGTGTGATGGTCACTTGCTGCTTGTGCTTTCTTCCAGCCAATAAAAGCCTACCTTAACCCACGTCTCAGAGTTATTGATGGTGCATCACTATGCCTCCACGTATTTTATTGGTTCGCTGAGGTGAATAAGTTGCTCTGTTTTTTAGGCCCCACTTAATTTTATACACTTCATTTCAGACTCTCCCAAACCTCCTGTGTGCCAAAGAAACAAACTTAACTTGTATACTTCTGACTAAAGATTAACCTGTACTGTGTACTGACTGCATTAATCACTGATAAGTTGCTGAATCTTCTCCAGTGCAGTCACATCTTTCCCACAACATGACGAGCAGAACTCCATGTAGTATTCAAGCCGTTGCTTACACTGTACACATATCTAGCATAACTTCATCCTTATCCACAGTCCTTCAGATAATAAAGGAAAATATCGTATGCTTTTTCAGTCACCAGCTTGGCACCTGAGTGGCCAGACCCTTTACATTGTTGACGTGAAGAAGGATCTTGGGATGCAAGCCCATCGCTCCCTGAAAGTGCATACAGAGATTGAAAGGGTGATAAGAAAAGAACATTGCATTCTTGCAGTTATTAGTAGAGGGGTTGAGTTCACAAGACACAGCAGGTTGTGTTGTGGCTTTATAAAGGTAGGCTGCATCTGGTGTACTTCATTCATTTCAGGTCACCCCTTTGGAAAAGCTGCAGGAGAGGTTCACCAGGATGCTGCCCAAAGAAGGGGCATGCTCTACAAGAAGAGGGTTCTTTTCTCTGGAGTGGCAGAAGCCAAGGAGAGAGCTGACAAGAGGTTTACAAGATTATAAGAAGTGTAGATAGCGTTTCCTTCCCCTCCACATCTTCTCATTTGAGTACTTATTCCCCTCCTGCCACATTTTCATTCCAGCTTCCTCCCCTTTTCCTTCCCATTCCTGATGACTCTCATCCCGAAACATCAACTATTTATTCCTCTCTATAGACGCTGCCTGACTTGCTGAGTTCCTCCAGCGTTTTGTGAGCGTGGCTCTGGATTTCCAGCAGCTGCAGAAATCTTTTATGTTTAGAGTAGACAACCAGAATCTTTCACCCAGAGCCAAAATATCTAATATTACAAGACATACATTTAAGTTGAGAGGGGCTAAGTTCAAAGGAGATGTATGGGATAAATTTATTTTTACTCTGAAAGTGGCGGATGCCATGGGCGGTAATGGAGACAAATATGGTGGGGGCAATTAAAAGGGTCCTAGACAGGTATAGGAGTGGGCATGGAATACAGGAACAGGAACATCATGTAGGCAGAAGTGATTAGTTTTGTTAGATGTTTAATGGGATAGGAACGTCATCATGGGCCAAAGAGCCTTTTCCTATGCTCTTACTTTTCTATGTTGAAAGTTCTAACTGTCCTGCCTTTTGAAAGATCTGTGGACATACACTCAAAACTCCCTTTATTTTCCCACATGAGTCAGTACTCTATTTACTGCATTTTCTTTTGTTTCTGTAACTCCCCAAGCCTTTAGCCTGCACTTCTCCAGAATAAATTCCTTTTGACATTTTTCAGCAAGATGACTAAACCACCTTCATTTTCCTGTGGTCTAGTGCTTCCCTCCTCACTGTAAACCACACTATTTCAGTTTCACATTGAAATTATTTACCAGGCCTTGTACGCTGATGTCTAAACCATTGACATAAAACAAGGTGCTGCCCATAAGTTACCAGTCACAAAAACAATTATGTCCTTTTGCTTTCTGCCACAGCACCAAATTTGGATGGACTTACTCAGACCTCAAAGGTTAGTACTTTCTATGCCCAACCTTGTTAAAAGCCTGGATAAAATTCACATAGGTTATGTCAGGCAAACTGCCCTTATAGATTCTTCTTGTTAGCTCTTCCCTTTATTCAGAACCAGCCAGTCACAGAAAACAAGCTTGTGGCCTCTGAAGACACAAAATGTCTACGCTGAAGATGAGCATACATTCTTTGAGCATACACTTAATGGCCACTTTATTAGGTACCTCCTATACTTGATAAAGTGGCCACTGAGTGTATGTTCCTGGTCTTTGGCTGCTGTGGCCCAGCCACTTCAAGGTCAACGTGCTGTTGTGCTTTCAGAGATGCTCTTCTGTATACCACTGTTGCAAAGAGCAATTATTTGAGTTACTGTCACCTTCCTGTCAGCATTAACCTCTTTGGCCCTTCTCCTCTGACCTCTCTCATTAACAAAGTGTTTTCACCTGCAGAACTGCCGCACATTGGTAGTTTTTTGTTTCTCGCACCACTCTCTGTAAACTCTAGGGACTGCTGGGCAGAAAGATCCTAGGACCTCAGCAGTTTCCGAGATACTCAAACCACCCCATCTGGCACCAACAATTATTCCACGATCCAAGTCACTTAGATCACATTTCTTGCCCATTCTGTTGTTTGGTCTGAACAACAACTGTACCTCTTAACCATGTCTGCATGTTTTTATGCATTGAGTTGCTGCCACATCATCAGAGGATTAGGTGACAGGTGTACCTAATAAAGTGTCCACTGAGTGTATGAAGGGTCGGAATGGGAGCGACATGGAGAATTACAGCGACAGGCTTAGTATCATCCCGGCAAACTGAATGGGGTTGATCTGCAAAACGCTCGACCAAACATAATTTGGTTCCTTCAAATCACTTAAGGATCAAGGATGGTCTTTACTCTTTGCTTGCAGTGAAAATTAATGAATACAATTACATTGGTGATAGTATATCAAAATGCAAGTGCACTATAGATGTCATGTACTCCTAAAGATTGAAAGTAACATAAATCAAATGTAAACTAGTTTTTATCTTTAATGCTAAACAGCGACTCCTTTGCTTGCATCTTTGGAAACAGCTCTATTTCCATCTTTAATATCTTTATTTTTCCCATTCAGGGTTCTTGTGAAGACCCTGCCCCGGAGTTACACACTGACATAGGTTCTTTGCGGGAATGGGACCTGTTCTCAGAGTTTCAGGACTGCCCGTTGTTCGGCACGCCAAGGGTTCAGCCTGAGAGTCCGGCTCGAATTCAGAAGCTTAAGATCTCGGGGCTCTGGAGACGGGCGGATCGAGGGTCGGTTTCACGGCAGGAGACACGTGTGTCATTGGGGGAGTCAGGATATCTGCTGTGGGCCCGAAGACCCGGGATCTGTGCAACCTTTAGGCACAGAGCTCAAAAAAAGTGATGTAACAGACCTTTAATGTCATAAACTAGCCGGTTGTTGTTATGTCTCCCCGCTCGCTGGGGAGAAAATGGAGACGCCTCCTTCTCCCTTATCAGGGAGACAGAAAACCTGTGGAATGTTGAATGCCGGATGAAATGTGAAGTCTGTGGGGTAACTGCAAGACTGTGTCTTTGCTATTGCTTTGCTCACGATGAGTGTTCGGAGACGGTACTGATGCTTGCTTTATTTTTGTTTGTTGAGGGGAGGGGGGATTGTTGCTCGCTGCCGCTTACGTACGTGAGGGAGGGGAGCTGGGGGGACTTTGGGGTTCTTATGTTTATCTGTCGTTCATTCTTTGGGACACTTCTCTGTTTTCGTGGATGGTTGTGAAGAAAAAGCATTTCAGGATGTATATTGTATACATTTCTCTGACATTAAATTGGACCTTTGAACAGCACATGATAGTGCAGAATGCCGGTTCATCTTTCTGACGTTTGTCCAGTTATGGTCAATTTGCCTGGGATGCCATGTGCTAGGAAACAGCAAGAGCCATGTTGTCAATGGAGGCCAAACTCGCCAGAGTTTGTGAATGAGGGAGACTGAAAGCAAGAGAGGCATCAGGCAGATAATTGAAGCATTTTAAAAATCAAACCAATGAAAAATGCTTATGCAAATTTAGTAAACAATATGAACACTCAGGCACAAACAAAAGAAAATTTGCAGGAGCTGGAAATCTGAGCAACACACACAAAATGCCGGAGGAACTCAGCAGGCCAGGCAGCATCTATAGAAAATAGTACAGTCAACATTTCGGAGTCCTGCTAAAAGGTTTTGGCCCAAAATGTCAACTGTACTTTTTTCCACAGTTGCTGTCTGGACTGCTGAGTTCCTCCAGCATTTTGTGTGTGTTGCTCAGAACACTCAGGCAGTCAGGCAGCATCTGTAGAGAAAGAAACTGTTAATATACAAAAAAAAAGCTTCTGCTTTAGAGCCCCTAATGACATCAATGGATCTGGGGTTGAGAAGGTGAATGGTTTTAAGTTTCTCAGGACACACACCACCAAGGACCTCACGTGGTCTGCACACACCAGCTGTTTGGTGAAAAAGCACAACAGCACCTCTTTCACCTCAGATGGTTGAAGAAGTTTGGTATGGCCCCCAAATCCTAAGAACTTTCTACAGGGGCACAGTTGAGAGCATCCTGACTGGCTGCATCACTGCCTGGTATGGGAACTGTACTTTCCTCAAACGCAGGACTCTGCAGAGAGTGGTACGGACAGCCCAGCGCATCTGTAGATGTGAACTTCCCATGATTCAGGACATTTACAAGGACAGGGTGTGTAAAAAGGGCCCAAAGGATCTTTGGGGACCTGAGTCACCCCAACCACAAACTCTTCCAGCTTCTACGATCCGGTAAGCAGTACCGCAGCATAAAAGCCAGGACCAACAGGCTCCGGGACAGCTTCTTCCACCAGGCCATCAGGCTGATTAATTCATGCTGGTACAATTGTATTTCTATGTTATATTGACTATCCTGTTATACATAATATTTATTATAAATTACTATAAATTGCACATTGCACATTCAGACGGCGATGTAACCCCTCATGTATATGAAGAATGTAAGTAATAAAGTCAATTCAATTCATTTCAAGTTTCGGAGTGGAACAGTTCAGAATCAGGATCAGATTTAATATGGCCAGCATGTGTTGTGAAATGTGTTAATTTTACAGCGGGAGTACAATGCAATACATGATAAATACAGAGAAAATAACTGAATGACAGTAAGTATATAATGTATCTGAATTAAAGTAGTGCAAAAACAGTAATAAAACTGTATTGAAGCAGCGTTATAAGTTCAATATCCATTTCAAAATGGGATGGCAAGCTGTTCCTGAATCACTGAGTGTGCGCTGCTGTACGTCTGGTACCTCCTTGGCAACACTGAGAAGATGGCCTGCCCTGGATGCAGGGAGTCCTTAATGATGGACACTGCCTTTCTGAGGCACCACTCCTCGAAGGTGTCTTGGAATAGCGATAGGTTTCCATAAGATCATGTCACAGGAGCAGAAGTAGGTCATTTGGCCTATCAAGTCTATTCTGCCATTCAATCATGGTTGATATATTTGCTCTCTTAATCCCATTTCCTTGCCTTCTCTCTATATCCTCTGTAGTCTTTACTAATCAATAACCTTTCAACTTCTGCTTTAAGTATACCCAAAGGGGCAGAATTGCAAACCAGGGTTAGTATATTAAATATACACAAAGCTTGGGTTAGACCATTGGAGAACTGGGCAGAAGGCTGTTTTATCTATTGCTTTGGAGATACTGGAGAAGGAATTTATAAGGATGGCAGCAAATGGAAAGAGGGTTTGTTCAGAAATTTATTTCCAGCCAGTTACATTCGACACATTATTCATTACCATCAGTATGCTACAACCCATCTCTAAAATTAATTCCTTTGAAATCTACAGAATTGAACTTTGGAGGCAGAAGGTACATGAGTCGGAAAGATTTAGAAGGGCCTGGACTAAATGGGCATCTTGGTTTGTGTGGCCAAGTTGGGTAAAGGGCCTGTTTTCTTGCTGAACCAAATATCAGAATGGGCAAGAAATGTGATCTAAGTGACTTTGACCGTGGAATGATTGTTGGTGCCAGATGGAGTGGTTTGAATATCTAAGAAACTGCTGATCAGGGATTTCACACACACCTTTCTCTAGAGTTTACAGAGAACTGAGTGAGAAATGAATGAAAAATATCTTGTGAGTGGCAGTTCTACCTTGTTAATGAGAGAGGTCAGAGGAGAATGGCCAGACTGGTTCAGACTGACAGGAAGGCAACAGTAACTCAAATAACCACACATTACAACAGTGGGGTGGAGTGGAGGATCTCTGGATGTACAACACATCAAACCTTGAAGTGGATGGGCTACAGCAGTAGAAGACCATGAACATACACTCAGTGGCCACTTTACTCAGTACAGAAGGTACCTGATAGAGTGGCCACTGTACATGTATTCCAAGATAATACAGGTAGATGCTTTAATCACGGCTATAGGGAATGAGGAGGAATGTGGACTGAGGACAAGATCAGATCAACCATGGACAGGAGGCTCCAATGCTTTTGTTCTATATCTTCAGACGCAGATTGACCCGTTGTGTATTTCCAGCGGTTTCTACGTTAAGGTTTCCTGCTTTTTTAAAAGCCTTGACAGACTGGATGCAGTGAGGGTGCTTCCGTCGACCTGGGCATCTGGAAGCATCGATCATGGTCCCAAAGCAAGTGGTGACAACCAACAAGGTGCAGGCGGAACTTACCAGGTCAGGCAGCATTGGTAGAGGGATAAGGACTCTCAAAGTTTCAAGTCTGGAAGGATCCTGAGTTGCTACAGCATCTTGCTACAGGTTCCAGCTTCTGCAGAATTTTGTGTCTCAGAACAGGGGTTAGATAAAGGAGCAATCTCATTCGCCATTTACACATTTTAGGAATTTGTCTGTCAGGGCGTGACGTGCGACAATAAACCACGACATACAACAGTTAAATAAGGGCTGAGATGAGGAGAATTCCTCCTGTCAGCTAGCGGATCACCTTTGAAATTCTCTGCCCCGGAGGCCAAGGAGGCTCAGTTATGGAACTCATTCAAAGCCGAGATCGAGAGGTTTCTGTATGTTAAGGGAGTCAAGGGATATGATTATGGCCGAGGAAAATGCAGCACAATTCTGAAAAAAAATCAGTCAGGTTCTTGATGAAAGGGAAAGCAGGTTCAAAGGGCTGGGTGACCAATGCTACGGGACAAAGGGTAAAGCCTGTACTCTGGAGGGTGGTGCACAGGAGGGTACTGAAAGAGGAAGTTGATAACCAAGGGTCACGAGTCACTGGCACCAAAGTGCAGGTTCGAGGAGCCGAGCGGCCTTATCCTGCTCCTGTTTTCGTACATTCTTAGTTCTAATCCCAAACTGACAGGCTTCAGATAGTAACTGTGCTATTAAATGTGAGGACAGGTGCAAAGCTGTGCGTAAGAATTACAAAAAAAAAACAACTTGGAGAGATGCCATATAAATTACAGCGTTATTCAGGACATGCTTGAAAGAGTCTTTTGAATTCCACCTCTGAGCTTCTCACTGGGAAAGTAAGCTGAATGGGCCCCCATGACAGCTCTTTCACGCGATACCTTGTAGATAAATATTTGTCTTTTCTGCATTGATATTTGCACTGGATTGCCTGGCATTATGGGTACCGTCAATCGCAGGTTGACAGTTTCCTGTCATAAATACAGAGAACGCTGGAGATAGAGTTGCTTCAGCAGAATAGGACAGTGTGTCCACGTGGAAGCAGATATCAAGGGATAAGATGTTGTTTTTTTGATTTAGCAATGACCTTTAAGCACTTGGAAAAGTAACAGTGGCAAATTCCTAACCCCAGCTCCTTCAAGATGACTAATAGTCAAATATGAAAATGTTGAGGCATTGCCATATATAGTTAAATTGCTTCAGGGATCACAAAGTCTCATTCTTTCCAATCTCAGAACAAATCTCCTCTCTTTAACCCCTCACAAACTCTTGCTGCATTCTCCGTCTGGCTAGCCTCCAACCTGATGGCATGAACATTGATTCCTCAAACTTCCAGAAATTTCTTGCCCCCTCCCCCTTCTCTCTTTTTCAATTCCCCATTCTCGCTCCCCTCTTACCCCTTCTCTTCCCCTCGCATGTCCTTCACCTTTCTCAGTCTGTGCCCTTTGAACACTGAGTACATTTGCTTAGTTGGTCCTCCAGACAATGGGGTTTACGGGGGAGGACCTAGTCATTACATGGCACGTGGCCTGCTGTTGTGGCCCATACCCTGCTCCTGATCCGCACAGTTACTCAGCAGTGCCTCTCAGCCAAATAACGTGCCCCCAGTGAACCTAACAAGCATATCATTATCGCTCTATTATTGTCACATGGACAGGGACACGGTGACAAGCTTGTCTTGCGTACTGTTCATTCCGATCAAATTATCACACCGTGCATTGAGGCAGAACCAAGTACCACAGAATGAGGTGTAAAAGTTGCGGAGAAAGTACAGTGCAGCTAAACAGTACAGTGCACTACCTAGAGGTAGACCTTGAGGTCAAGAGTCTATCTTATTGTACATAGCAGAGGGATAAAAGCTGCCTTTAAGTTTGGTGGTGCATGCTTTCAGGATTTTGTATCTTCAGCCCGATGGGGGAGAATTTCCAGGATCGGGGGGGGGGGGGGCGGGGGTTCTTTGATTATGCTGGCTGTTTTACTGAGCCAGTAGGAATAGACAAGAGTCCACAGAGGGGAGGCTGGTTTGCCTATTGTGATGCAGTTTTTTTTGTGTTCGTGTGCCAAGTAGTTGCCATACTAAATTGTTAAACCATCCAGGTAGAATGGTTCCTAAGGTGCACATACATATGGTGCAAAAAATAATGTCACTGTACTAATAGCCAGCAGGTACAAACCAGTGGCTCCTCTGTTGCCTCCCAGTCTCAGTGACCTGCGTTCGTTCCTGGTCTCTGGTGTTCTGTGTGTGCAGTTTACACATTCTCACGGTGACCACAAAGGCTTCTTCTGGCTTCAATGTCCTCCCACGTCCCAAAGGCACGTGAGCTTGGGGGGTTGATTGGCCCTTGCGTGTTGGTGATTGCTAGAATCTGTGAGGATGTGAGGAAGGGAGTTAACGAGAACATATAATGGGATTAGCATAGGATTACCGTAAACTCGAGGGTGGGTTTAAAGAGCAAACACGAGGAAATTTGCAGACGCTGGAAATTCAAACGACAACACACACAAAATGCTGGTAGAATACTCTCAATAATTTCTCCTTTGGCTCCTCCCACTTCCTCCAAACCAAGGGTGTAGCCATGGGCACCCGTATGGGTCCCAGTTATGCCTGCCTTTTTGTTGGCTTTGTGGAACAGTCCATGTTCCAAGGCTATACCGTTATCCATCCCCCTCTTTTCCTTCGCTACATCGACGACTGTATTGGCACTGCCTCTTGCACGCGTGCTGAGCTCGTCGACTTCATTAACTTTGCCTCCAACTTTCACCCGGCCCTCAAATTTACCTGGTCCATTTCCGACACCTCCCTCCCCTTTCTTGATCTTTCTGTCTCCATCTCTGGAGACAGCCTATCTACTGACATCTACTATAAGCCTACAGACTCTCACAGCTACCTGGACTATTCCTCTTCCCACCCTGTCTCTTGCAAAAAGGCCATCCCCTTCTCACAATTCCTCTGTCTCCGCCGCATCTGCTCTCAGGATGAGGCTTTTCTTTCCAGGACGAAGGAGATGTCTTCCTTTTTTAAACAAAGGGGCTTCCCTTCGTCCACCATCAACTCTGCTCTCAAACGCATCTCTCCCATTTCCCGCACATCTGCCCTCACCCCATCCACCCGCCACCCCACTCGGGATAGGGTTCCCCTTGTCCTTACCTACCACCCCATCAGCCTCCAGGTCCAACATATAATTCTCCGTAACTTCCGCCACCTCCAATGGGATCCCACTACCAAACACATTTTTCCCTCCCCCCTCTTTCTGCTTTTCACAGGGATCACTCCCTATGTGACTCCCTTGTCCACTCGTTCCCCCCATCCCTTCCCACCGATCTCCCTCCTGGCACTTATCCTTGTAAACGGAACAAGTGCTACACCTGCCCTTACACTTCCTCCCTCACCACCATTCAGGGCCTCAGACAGTCCTTCCAGGCGAGGCGACACTTCACCTGTGAGTCGGCTGGTGTGGTATACTGTGTCCGGTGCTCCCGGTGTGGCCTTTTATATATTGGTGAGACCCGACGCAGACTGGGAGACCGTTTCACTGAACACCTATGCTCAGTCCGCCAGAAAAAGCAAGATCTCCCAGTGGCCACACATTTTAATTCCACGTCCCATTCCCATTCTGATATGTCTATCCATGGCCTCCTCTATTGTCAAAATGAATCCAAACTCAGGTTGGAGGAACAACACCTTATATACTGGCTGGGTAGCCTCCAACCTGATGGCATGAACATTGACTTCTCTAACTTCCGTTAATGCCCTTCCTCCCCTTCTTACCCCATCCCTGACATATTTAGTTGTTTGCCTGTTCTCCATCTCCCTCTGGTGCTCCCCCCCCCCTCCTTTCTTTCTCCTGAGGCCTCTCGTCCCATGATCCTTTCCCTTCTCCAGCTCTGTATCACTTTCGCCAATCACCTTTCCAGCTCTCAGCTTCAAACCACCCCCTCCGGTCTTCTCCTATCATTTCGCATTTCCCCCTCCCCCCACTACTTTCAAATCTCTTACTATCTTTCCTTTCGGTTAGTCCTGACGAAGGGTCTCGGCCCGAAACATCGACAGTGCTTCTCCCTATAGATGCTGCCAGGCCTGCTGTGTTCCACCAGCATTTTGTGTGTGTTGTTGGTGGGTTTAAAGGATCTGTTTCTGTTTGTATGTCTCAATGTAAGTAAATAGATCACAAGCTATTGATCTGAATATGATCATTTTCGATGATTCGATGAAATCTATTGCGAAGGGCATAACTTTAAAGTGACTGGAGGGAGGGATGGGGGATGTTAAGAGTAAGTTTTTTTACGTAGAAGTGGGGGGGGGGGGGTGTGGAACGCCCTGCCAGGGCTGCTGATAGAGGCAGATACATAAGGGACATTTAAGAAACTCTTAGATAGGCACTTGTATCTTAGAAAAATGGAGTTATAAAGTCAGACCTAAAAACTTTACTGTGCTGTAACTTTCTATGTTCTGTGTTTCTGTGGTCTAAGTGCCAGTAGTGATCAGGTGAGGTTTCTTCGTTCTCCTTAGTAGGAGGGATTAGGAATAAGGGATACGGAAGGTAGAGCAGTGTGACGTTCCTGTTCAGGACGTGAGAGATCAGGGACATTTCCAACATGATAGCTGTGGGAAGTAGCTCTTGCACAGAGCAGTTGGAGCTGAGGATGGACTGACTGTGGAGTATCCATGAAATGGAAAACGTCTTAGGTGGTGCGTTTAGTGACTGGTCAAAAAGATGGATGACCACTAGGAAGGGCAGTAAGTGCAGTTAAGGATGATAGGAGCCCTATAATCTCTCAGGAAGGGTCACCATTTTGAATACTGCTGTGTAGGATGAACCTCAGAGTAAGTCAGCAACAGGAGCAAGTTTGTGGCTCTGTGCTTGGTTCTGATGCAGAGCAGAAGAGGGAGACGTAGTTAACAGGGTTGTCACAGAATGCCACATTCCTCTGAATATCTTAATGTTTCGATGTATAGGTGACGAATAAAGATAATTTTAGTGCTTTGATGGGCAAGGCTGAGAAGGATACAGACGGCCAGTGTCACTATGCTTCCGTTGCCAACAGAGCAAGCCGCCAGCTCGCCAATCCTAACCTGTGCATCTTTGGAACGTAGGAGGAAACGGAAGCACCCACGTGCTCACGGGGAGAATGTACAAACTCCTTACAAACAGGTCAGAGATCACTGGCACAGCAAGCTGCTACGTTATGGTGCTGCCCCTGCTAAAGATTCTGCAGATGCTGGAATAGATATTGTGATAGCCATTGGGTTCTCCATTCCACTCAATGGAGCAGTCAGGGTGTGAGCTTTGGCTTTATCGGAACTCCCTTTGTCCTTACTCTCGATGCATTGGCCAGGATCGTGTGCTCGGTCTCTGGAATGGGATGGAAGCACGATCAACGGTCAAGGTGAGTGCACTGCTCCGTAAAGCACGACTGGAGGTTCACTCTTCATTCTGGGAGAGGTGTAATCTGTGCTGTGGTACTGAGAGAGTGCAGCATTATCAGGCTCCTGCTTTTGAATGCAAGTTTAACACACAAAATGCTGGAGGAACTCAGCCGGTCAGGCAGCATCTATGGAGGGAATAAGAAGCTGACATTTCAGGCCAAGACTCTTCATCAGGACTGGAAGGGAAGGGTGAGGAAGCCGGAATAAAAAGACAGGGGCGGGGAAGGATTACATGTTGGCAGGTGATAGGTGAGACCAGGTGGGGGGTGGGGAGGGGTGAAGTAAGAAGCAGGGAGGCAATAGGTGGAAAAGGTAAAGGGCTGAAGGAAAAGGGGATCTGATAGGAGAGGACAGAGGACCATGGGAGAAAGGGAAGGAGGAGAGGCAGTGAGGAAAAGGGAAGGGGTAAGAGGGGAAAATGAAAAAGGGAGAAGGGGGAGAGGGAGAAATTACTGGAAGTTAGAGAAATTGACATTCTTGCTTTCAGGTTGGAGGCTACCCAGACGGAATAGAAGGTGTTACTCCTCCAATCTCAGAGTGGCCTCATCATGGAGGCCATGAACTGACATTTCAGAATGGGAATGGGGAGTGGAATTAAAATGGGTGGCCACCGGAAAATCCTGCCTCACAAACCAGAGAAAATCTGCAGATGCTTTTCGGGCTGAGACCCTTCAGCAGGACTGGTGAAGAAGCAATCGCCCTGAAACGTCGACTGTACTCTTTTCCATAGATGCTGCCTGGCCTGCTGAGTTCCTCCAGCATTTTGTATGTGCTTCGAGGAAATCCTGCCTGTTGAGGCAGAAAGAGCAAAGTTGTTTGTCAAAGCAATCCCCAGTCTACGTTGGGTCTCACCGATGTAGAGGAGGGTGCATTGGGACCACCAGATACAGTAGATGACTCTGACAGTTTAAACCATTGTTCTCTCAGGTAACCACTACTTCCAAGGGTCACTGCCAGTGCACTGGCCTCAGTCACATCAATCATCAGGACATTATAAAGCAATTGCTGGTGGGAGCTTGGTGTGTAAAAAGGGACTGCTGGCTTCCCAATACACAGCAGTGACCTCAGTTCAAAAACACTTCACTGGCCGCAGTCTGATTTGGGATATCTTGAAAGCCTGCATAGAAACACAAGCCATTCTTAAGAGGTGTTTGCAGGTAAAGCTGGGATTCAGGCACACCTTTCAGAAACGGTGTTCTCGATATAAAGACAAATCAATGTACCACTCCCCACATCTCCACCCTTCCCCCACGCTCCTGCCAGAGCATTAAATGTTTAGCTTGCAGCCCAACAGATGGGGCACCCCATCTATACAGTTCTCCACCATTGTATGTGGCGCATTGAATGCAGTTAATGAAGCACTCCTCTTTTTCTGATTCTTTGCATAGAAAAATTCCTGCACACACCCATTCACAGGGCAGGTTACAGCCTCCTTCCACCTGCCACACAACACAAGGCCTAAAACAACTAAATCCACTTCTCCGACCACTCCTCAAAACCAAGGCTGCTTCACTGTTAATTATGGGTGTCAGTAATGGAGCCCGATGCAATCCTGCCGTTTTATCTTTGACTGACTCGGCAAGGTTTATTCCAAAGCAATTTAGGGATTTCCACAAACAGGAAACCGGAATTTAACTCTGCAGGTGAACTGACCTTTGGATCGTTCAGAAGGTTCCACCCTCTTACTTTTGAAGAAGTAAAGCAGCTTCAAAAGCATTAAACATTTCTCTGCTTTAATGGCTCGCACCAGACCAGCAAGTTAACAGCATAGGTTCCTCATTTTCCCTATTGCAGCAACTAGCAAGCTCACCTCTTCAAAGCCATGAAAGCACATTCTATAATAACTTCCAAAGGGTCAAAAACATGAAGGAAAAATCTGCAATATTATAAGATCACAAGATATAGGAACAGATTTAGGTCACACAGCTCATCGAGTTTGGTCCATCTTCTATCATGGCCGATTTATTACCCCAGTTTCCTGCATTCTCACCGTAACCTTTGATGCCCATAATAATCAAGAACATATCAACCTCCGCTTAAATTATACCCAATGACTTGGCCTCCACGGCCACCTGTGGGAACAAATTCCACAGATTTACACCCCTTTGAAGAAATTCCTCTTCATCTCTGTTCTAAAGTGATATCCTTGTATTCTGCGTTGATGCCCTCTGGTCCTAGACTCTCCCACTGTAGGAAACATCCTCTCCACGAACATGCTATCTAGGCCTTTCAATATTCTATAGATTTGTATGAGGAGATTTCTCCCCCCCGCCACCACCATTCTTCTAAACTCCATCAAAGGCACAAAGCCATGAAGTGCACCTCATACATTAACCCTTTCATTCCCAGGATCATTCTCATGAACCTCCTCTGGACACTCTCCAAAGCCACACTTTCTTTCTTTCTTAGGCAAGGGCTTAAAATTGGTCACTATACTCCAAGTGCAGTCTTTTAAGAGACTCCTGGATGGCTACATGGAGCTTAGAAAAATAGAGGGCTATGGGTAAAGCCTAGGTAGGTCTAAGGTAGGGACATGTTCAGCACAGCTTTATGAGCTGAAGGACCTGTATTGTGCGGTAGGTTTTCTATTTTTCTATTGGTCCAGCATTACATATAAAGCCTCAGAATTACATCCTTGCTTTTATAATTAGTCCTCTCAAAATGAATGCTAACCTCCTTGCCACTGACTCGACCTTTAGGGAGTCCAAGCCCCTTTGCACCTCTGATTTCTGAATTTGTTCCCCATTTAGAAAATAGTCTATGCCTTTATTCCTTCTACCAGAGTGCATGACATACACTTCCCCACGCTCCTTTGCCCATTCTCCTAATGCACTTTCTTCCACAAACTCTCTGCTTCGTCAACATGACCTACATCCCCACCTATCTTTGTATCATCCGTAAAGTAAGCCAACTTGTCACAAGATAGTTGAAGAGAGACAAATTAAGTAATTCTTACAGAGAATTTACAGAGGCGTACTGGAGCCAAATAGCCTCCCACTTGCCTCTATAATTATGTGTTCTGACATGAACGTTACCACAGGGACAAAGGTGGAGTAGCGATATAAAAGGAAACTGTCTCAGCAAAACAGGTGATGTTGCTGCCGCTGACCCGAGAGGAGCTTTCTCAGAGCTGAGAAAGTACAGACGACGTGCTGATACATGTCACCAGCCACAGGACTGCAGCACGACTTCGATGACAGGCGTGGATAATGTGAACAGCTGCAATGAATTACACAGGTGCCCAAAGTCAGCTTCTCCGTCAGCCGGTGCTTTCCGCCCTCAGCTCCCTGGTATTGGTGCTTGTTATTATTGTCACAGGTACCGCGATACGGTGAAAAACTGGTCCCGTACGCTGTTTATACAGATCACATCATTACACACTGCACTGAGGGAGAATAAGGCAGATCAATAAAAAGGCAGAATAAATTGTAAAGGCTGCTGAAAAAGTGCAGTGCAGATAAACGATAAAGTGCAAAGATCATAACGAGTTAGATCGTGAGGTAAAGAGTCCTTCTTATGGTACAAGAGGTTCGCTCAAGGGTCTGATAACAGTTTTGCCACGGTGATGCTGCGGGCAAATAGACCAGATTTATAGCAATGGCTGTCTCTGAGACAATCACGAGCCTTGGAGTAAGAAAGGAATAAATTGCCAGCAGATTTTAGTGAACATGTCCAGAATAGGGGGAGCTCCATAGAACCATAGAACCATAGAACATTACAGCACAGAAACAGGCCCTTCAGCCCTTCTTGGCTGTGCCGAACCATTTTTCTGCCTAGTCCCATTGATCTGCACCTGGACCATATCCCTCCATACACCTCTCATCCATGAACCTGTCCAACTTTTTCTTAAATGTTAAAAGCATTTACCACTTCATCTGGCAGCTCATTCCACACTCCCACCACTCTCTGTGTGAAGAAGCTCCCCCCAATATTCCCTTTAAACTTTTCTCCCTTCACCCTTAACCCATGTCCTCTGGTTTTTTTTCTCCGCTAGCCTCAGTGGGAAAAGCCTGCTTGCATTCACTCTATACCCATCATAATTTTATATACCTCTATCAAATCTCCCGTCATCTCCGCAAATTTTATCACACTCAAACCTCTGCCTTTACCTTGGTGTGAGTTGATGGAGGACACACATAAAGAATGTTACAATTAACGGCCATTAAGTGAATCACATCTGGGTCCGCGCAGAGCAAATCTTTGAATTCCTTAGAATGATATTTGTGGTAATATAACCTTATGAGTTGTCTGTGAGTTATTTGTATTGTGTTCTATACCTTGGTATGGAGGAACGTCGGTTGGCTTGGTGGTTAAATTGTCAGGAGCTGTGTGGGAGGCTTGACCCGAGCACAAAGCAGCAGAGATGCCTTAGCAGTGAATGATAACTTCAATAATAACAAGCCACAAGGGGCCACAAACACCTTTACGCCCGCTTTGAAAGGGAGAATGAAACTAAACCTGTGTGAATCCCTGCATCATCTGGTGACCCTGTGATCCCTGTGTCAGAGCCTGATGTCAGGACGTCTTTCAAGAGGGTGCCAAGGCCTGATGGTGTGGCTCTCAAAGCCTGTGCCAACCAACTGGTGGGGGTATTCAAGGACACCGTCAATCTCTCACTTCAGCATTCGGAGGTTCCACCTGCTTCAAACAAGCAACAATCACACCAAGAAGAGCAGGGTGAGCTGCTTCGATGACTATCACCCAGTGGCACTCACACCTACAGTGATGAAGAGTTTTAAAGGTTAGCTATGGCCAGAATCAACTCCTGCCTAAACAAGGATCTGGACCTGCTGCAGTTTGCCTGTTGTCACACTGGGTCAACAGTGGATTCGATCTCACTCGGTCCTGGATCACCTGGACAACGGCAATATCTACGTCAGGCTGTTGTTAATTGATTACAGCTCAGCATTCAATACTATCGTATCCTCAGTTCTAATCAACAAACTCCATCGGAAATAACATCTCCTCCTTATAACCATATAACAATTACAGCACGGAAACAGGCCATCTCAGCCCTTCTAGTCCATGCCGAACACTTACTCTCACCTAGTCCCACTGACCTGCACTCAGCCCATAACCCTCCATTCCTTTCCTGTCCATATACCTATCCAATTTTATTTTAAATGACAATATTGAACCTGCCTCTACCACTTCTACTGGAAGCTCGTTCCACACAGCTACCACTCTCTGAGTAAAGAAGTTCCCCCTCGTGTTACCCTAAACTTTTGCCCCCTAACTCTCAACTCATGTCCTCTTGTTTGAATCTCTCCTACTCTCAATGGAAAAAGCCTATCCACGTCAACTCTATCTATCCCCCTCATAATTTTAAATACCTCTATCAAGTCCCCCCTCAACCTTCTACGCTCCAAAGAATAAAGACCTAACTTGTTCAACCTTTCTCTGTAACTTAGGTACTGAAACCCAGGTAACATTCTAGTCAATCTTCTCTGTACTCTCTCTATTTTGTTGACATCTTTCCTGTAATTTGGAGACCAGAACTGTACATAATACTCCAAATTTGGCCTTACCAATGTCTTGTACAATTTCAACATTACATCCCAACTCCTATACTCAATGCTCTGATTTATAAAGGCCAGCACACCAAAAGCTTTCTTCACCACCCTATCCACATGAGATTCCACCTTCAGGGAACTATGCACCATTATTCCTAGATCACTCTGTTCTACTGCATTCTTCAATGCCCTACCATTTACCATGTATGTCCTATTTTGATTAGTCCTACCAAAATGTAGCACCTCACACTTATCAGCATTAAACTCCATCTGCTATCTTTCAGCCCACTCTTCTAACTGGCCTAAATCTCTCTGCAAGCTTTGAAAACCTATATCCACAACACCACCTATCTTAGTATCATCTGCATACTTACTAATCCAATTTACCACACCATCATCCAGATCATTAATGTATATGACAAACAACATTGGACCCAATACAGATCCCTGAGGCACACCACTAGTCACCGGGCTCCAACCTGACAAACAGTTATCCACCACTGCTCTCTGGCATCTCCCATCCAGCCACTGTTGAATCCATTTTACTACTTCAATATTAATACCTAACGATTGAACCTTCCTAACTAACCTTCCGTGTGGAACCTTATCAAAGGCCTTACTGAAGTCCATATAGACAACATCCACTGCTTTACCCTCATCAACTTTCCTAGTAACCTCTTCAAAAAATTCAATAAGATTTGTCAAACATGACCTTCCATGCACAAATCCATGCTGACAGTCAACTCTGACGCACCTCAACGATTCATGCTTAACCCACTGCACTACTCTCGCTACACCCACAACTGTGTGGCTAGGCACTGCTGAAACCCCATCTATAAACTTGCTGATGATGCAACTATTGTTGACAGAGTTTCAAGTGGTGATGAGGAGACCTACAGGAGCGAGATAGATCAGCTAGTTGAGTGGTATCGCAACAACAACCTTGCACTCAGCATCAGTAAGGCCAATGAATTGATCATGGACTCCAGGAGGGGTCAGTCGAGGAATATACACCAGTCCTCATTGAGGGATCAAAAGTGGAAAACATGAGCAGTTTCAAGTTCCTGGGTGTCAATTCTCTGGTGATCTATCCTAGACCCGACATGCAATTACAATTACAAAGAAGGCATGACAGCGGCGATATTTCCTTAGGAGTTTGAGGATAATTGGTATGTCACCAAAGACACTGAGATTTCTACAGATGTACTGTGGAGAGCATTGGGACTGGTTGTATCTGGTATGGAGGGGCCGCTGCACGGGATCGTAAAAAGCAGCAGAAACTTGTAAACTCTGTCAGCTCTGTCAAGAGTACCAGCCTCCCCAGCATCCAGCATTCAAAAGGCGATGCCTCAAAATGGCAGCTTACATCATTAAGGACCCCCACCACCCAGGACATGCCCTCTTCTCATTGCTATTATCACAGAGGATGTCCAGGAGCCTGAAGACACACACTCAACATTTCAGGGACAGCTTTTTCTTCTCCGCCGTCATATTGATCCTATTTCTAAACGGACAATGAACCCATGAACGCTACCTCAGCATTTTTCCCTTTCTTTTGCACCACTAATGTAATTTAATTTTCTTTCTTCATATATACTTTGTATTGTCATTTATAGTTTTTATTATTATGGGTATATTTCAATGCACTGCTGCTGTAAAACAACAAATTTTACAACATTTGCTGGTGATATTAAACCTGATTCTGATTCTGAAAACAAGAGAGAACCACAACAAGGCAGAAAGGTAACTGAAGGCTAAGAGAAACTGGTTGAAGCTTTCTGGTCAATGGGTGAACAAGGACAACGGGTTTAAATAGGCTGCAGAAGAAAATGAGTGAGTTGAGTTGAGTTTCCAAATGAGTTGGAAATGAGTGGCAAGTGACCCCTGTTAGCTGGGTTGAGCTGAGTTAGACCAGACATTTCACTGGGAAAACCAGACGGCAAGTCTTGTCACCCTTGTAAACATGCTATATTGGCACCAGAAGCATGTTGCCCTTTGCGGGCTACCCCCAGCACATCCTCGGACTGTGTCAGTCACTGACACGTTTCACTGTACACTCAGTGGCCACTTTATTAGGTAACTCCTGTATCTAAAAAAGTGACCACTGACTGCTTTTCCTGCTCTTCTGCTGCTGTAGTCCATCCACATCAAGGTTCAATGTGCTGTGCGTTCAGAGATGCTCCGCAGTGTGGGGTTATTTCAGTTACTGTTGCCTTCCTTCAGCTTGGACCAGTCTGGCCGTTCTCCTCTGCTGTCTCACATTAACAAGGCATTTCCACCCACAGAACTGCCACTCACTGGATGCTTTATTTTTCGTTTTTCACACCATTCTCTGTAAACTCTAGAGACGGAGTGAATGAAAATCCCCAGGAGATCAGCAGTTTCTGAGATGGTCAAACCACCCCGTCTGGCACCAACAAAGTCAAAGTCACTTAGATCACGTTTCTTCCCCATTCTGACGCTTGGTCTGAACAGCCTAATCTCTTGACCATGTCTGCTTGCTTTTATGCACTGAATTGCTGCCATGCCACTGGCTGATTAAATATTTCTGTTCATGATCAGGTGCCAGGGTGTACCTAATAAAGTGGCCACTAAATGTATTTCTGTGTTCTGACATGAACGTTACCACAGGGACAAAGGTGGAGTAGCGATATAAAAGGAAACTGTCTCAGCAAATAAGGCGATGTTGCTGCCGCTGACCCGAGAGGAGCTTTCTCAGAGCTGAGAAAGTACAGACGACGTGCTGATACATGTCACCAGCCACAGGACTGCAGCACGACTTCGATGACAGGCGTGGATAATGTGAACAGCTGCAATGAATTACACAGGTGCCCAAAGTCAGCTTCTCCGTCAGCCGGTGCTTTCCGCCCTCAGCTCCCTGGTATTGGTGCTTGTTATTATTGTCACAGGTACCGCGATACGGTGAAAAACTGGGCCCGTACGCTGTTTATACAGATCACATCATTACACACCGCCCTGAGGGAGAATAAGGCAGATCAATAAAAAGGCAGAATAAATTGTAAAGGCTGCTGAAAAAGTGCAGTGCAGATAAACGATAAAGTGCAAAGATCATAACGAGTTAGATCGTGAGGTAAAGAGTCCTTCTTATGGTACAAGAGGTTCGCTCAAGGGTCTGATAACAGTTTTGCCACGGTGATGCTGCGGGCAAATAGACCAGATTTATAGCAATTACATGGTGGCTGGGTCTGAGACAATCACGAGCCTTGCAGTAAGACGGGAGTAAATCACCAGCAGATTTCAGCAGAGAGTTCCACAAATTTCATCAGGCTCAAACCGTAGCCTTTACCCTGGTGTGAGCTGATAAAGCACACACGTCAGCAATGTTGTAATTAATGGACACCAGTGAATCACCACCCGTGTCCATAAGACACAGGTGCAGAAGTAGGCCATTCAGCCCATCGAGTCCGCTCCACTATTCCATCATGGGTGATCCTACTCAACCCCATACACCTGCCTTTTTGCCATATCCTTTGATGCCCTGACCGATCAGGAAACCATCTGAAATATACCCATGGACTTGGCCTCCACCGCAGTCTGTGGCAGAGCATTCCACAGATTCACTACTCTCTGGCCAAAAATATTCCTCCTTACCTCTGTTCCAAAAGGTTGCCGCTCAATTTTGAGGCTGTGCCCTCTAGTTCCGGGTACCCCCCACCATAGAAAACAACCTCTCCACAACCACCCTATCTGGTCCTTTCAACATTCTGTAGGTTTCAATGAGATCCCCACGCATTCTTCTAAATTCCAGGGAGTACAGGCCCAAAGCTGCCAACCGCTCCTCATATGTTAACTCCTTCATTCTGGGAATCATCCTCGTGAACCTCCTCCGGACTCTCTCCAAAGTCAATACTGTACATCCTTTCTGAGAAAAGGGACCCAAAACTGCTGACAATACTCCCAGTGCGGCCTGACCAGGGTCTAATAAAGCGTCAGCATTGTCTCCTTGCTTTTATATTCTATTCCCCTCGAAATGAATACCAACATTTCATTTGCCTTCATTACCACAGACTCACAGACTCAACCTTCTGGGAGTCTTGCACAAGGATTTCTAAGTCTCTCCACACCTATGATGTTTGAACCTTCTCCCCATTTAGTTAGTAGTCTGCACTATTGTTCTTTTTACCAAAAAGGATGCATTTGTCATACACTTTCCAACACTGCATTCCATCTGCCGCTTTTTTGCCCACTTTTCCAATTTGTCTTAACTCCTGCTGCAAACGCATTGCTTCCTCAGCACTACCTACCCTTCCACCCATCTTCATATCATCCACAAACTTTGTCACAAAGTCATCAATTCCATTATCCAAACAGTGAAAAGTAGCGGTCCCAGTACCTGAGGAACGCCACCAGTCACAGACAGCCAACCAGAAAAGGCCCCTTTTAATTCCACTCACTGCCTCCTGGATGTCAGCCAGTCCTCTATCAGTTCCAGTATCTTTCCTCTAACGCCATAGGATTTTAGAAACATAGACAACCTACAGCACAATACAGGCCCTTCGACCCACAAAGTTGTGTCGAACATGTCCCTGCCTTAGAAATTACTAGGCTTACCTATAGCCCTCTATTTTACTAAGCTCCATGTACCTATCTAAAAGTCTTTTGAAAGACCCTATTGTATCCGCCTCCACCACTGTCGCCAGCAGCCCATTCCATGCACTCACCACTCTCTGAGTAAAAAACTTACCCCTGACATTTCCTCTGTACTTACTCTCAAGCACCTTAAACCTGTGTCCTCTTGTGACCACCATTTCAGCCCTGGGAAAAAGCCTCTGACTATCCACACGATCAATGCCTCTCATCATCTTATACACCTCTATCAGGTCCCCTCTCATCCTCTGTCGCTCCAAGGAGAAAAGGCCGAGTTCACTCAACCTATTCTCATAAGGCATGCGCCCCAATCCAGGCAACATCCTTGTGAATCTTCACTGCACCATTTCTATGGTTTCCACATCCTTCCTATAGTGAGGTGACCAGAACTGAGCACAGTACTCCAAGTGAGGTCTGACCAGGGTCCTATATAGCTGCAACATTACCTCTCAGCTCCGAAATTCAATTCCACAATTAATGAAGGCCAACACACCGTATGCCTTCTTAACCACAGAGTCAACCTGCGCAGCTGCTTTGAGCGTCCTATGGACTTGGACCCCAAGATCCCTCTGATCCTCCACACTGCCAAGAGTCTTACCATTAATACTATATTCTGCCATCATATTTGACCCACCAAAATGAACCACTTCACACTTTTCTGGGTTGAACTCCATTTGCCACTTCTCAGCCCAGTTTTGCATCCTATCAATGTCCCACTGTAACCTCTGACAGCCCTCCACACTATCCACATCACCTCCAACTTTTGTGTCATCAGCAAACTTACTAACCCATCCTTCTACTTCCTCATCCAGGTCATTTATAAAAATCACAAAGAGTAGGGGGTCCCAGAACAGATCCCTGAGGCACACCACTGGTGGCCGACCTCCATGCAGAATATGACCCATCTACAAACACTCTTTGCCTTCAGTCAGCAAGCCATTTCTGGATCCACAAAGCAATGGATCCCATGCCTCCTTACTTTCTCAATAAGCCTTGCATGGGGTACCTCATCAAATGCCTTGCTGAAATCCATATATACTACATCTACTGCTCTTCCTTCATCAATGTGTTTAGTCACATCCTCAACAAATTCAATCAGGCTCATAAGGCACGACCTGCCCTTGACAAAGCCATGCTCACTATTCCTAATCATATTACACTTCTCCAAATGTTCATAAATCCTGCCTCTCAGGATCTTCGCCATCAACTTACCAACCACCGAAGTAAGACTCACTAGTCTATAATTTTCTGGGCTATCTCTACTCCCTTTCTTGAATAAAGGAACAACATCCTCAAACCTCCAATCCTCCAGAACCTCTCCTGTCCCCATTGGTGATACAAAGATCATCGACAGAGGCTCAGCAATCTCCTCCCTTGCCTCCCACATTAGCCTGGGGTACATCTCATCTGGTCCCGGCGACTTATCCAACTTGATGCTTTCCAAAAGTTCCAGCAAATCCTCTTTCTTAACATGTACATGCTCAAGATTTTCAGTCCATTGCAAGTCATCACTACAATCACCAAGTTCCTTTCCATAGTGAATACTGAAGTAAAGTATTCATTAAGTACCTCTGCTATTTCCTCCGGTTCCACACACACTTCCCACTGTCACACTTGATATGTCCTATTCTTTCACGTCCTATCCTCTTGCTCTTCACATACTTGTAAAATGCCTTGGGGTTTTCCTTAATCCTGTCCGCCAAGGCCTTCTCATGGCCCCTTCTGGCTCTCCTAATTTCCTTCTTAAGCTCCTTCCTGTTAGCCTTATAATCTTCTAGATTTCTAACATTATCTAGCTCTCTGAACCTTTTGTAAACTTTTCTTTTCTTCTTGACTAGATTTATTACAGCCTTTGTACACCACGGTTCCTGTACCCTACCATAACTTCCCTGTCTCATTGGAATGTACCTATGCAGAACTCCACACAAGTATCCCCTGAACATTTGCCACATTACTTCCATACTTTTCCCTGAGAACATCTGTTCCCAATTTAAGCTTCCAAGTTCCTGCCTGATAGTCTCATAATTCCCCTTACTCCAATTAAACGCTTTTATCTTGTTAAGCACCCTCATATATGACACCTTATCAAATGCCTTCTGAAAATCAAAGTAACTGATTTCCACTGTCTCTCCTTTTCCCACCCTGCCTGTTACTTCCTCGAAGAACTCTAACAGATTTGTCAGGCAAGATTTCCCTTTACAGAAACCATGCTGATTTTGACTTATTTTATCATTAGTCACCAAGTACTCAAAAACATTATCCTTTATAATAGAATCCAGCACTTTCCCAACCACTGAGATTAGGTTAACTGGTCTATAATTTCCATTCTTTTGTCTTCTTAATGAGTGGAGTGACATTTGCAATCTTCCTGTCCTCTGGGACCAGGCCAGAATCAAGTGATTCTTGAAAGATCATGACCAATGCATCCGTTATCTCTTCAGCAACCTCTCGCAGGACTCTGGGATGTAGTCCCTCTGGTCCAGGTGACTTATCCACTTTAAGACCTTTCAGTTTGCCTGGCACCTTTTCTTTTGTAACAGCAATGGCACTCACTCCTGCTCCCTGACACTCACAGACCACTGCTAGTGTCTTCCACAGTGAAGATTGATGCAAAGTACCCATTAAGTTCATCTGCCTTTTCCTTGTCCCTCATAACTACCTCACCAGTATCATTCTCCTGTGGTCCAATGTCAACTCTCACCTCCCTTTTACTCTTTATATAACTGAAAAAACTTATAGTATCCTGCTGTATATTATTGTCTAGTTTCCCCTCGTATTTCATTTTTTTCCCTTCTTATAGCTGTTTAGTTGCCTTTTGTTGGATTTTAAAAGCTTCCCAATCATCCAACTTCCCACTTACCTTTGCTACCTCACATGCCCTTGCCTTGGCCTCTATGCAGTCCTTAACTTCCCTTGTCAGCCACAGTTGCCTACCCCTGCCATTTGAGAACTTCTTCTGTGGGGCATATCTATCCTGCCCTGTGAACTATTCTCAGAAACTTCAGCCATCACTTTTCTGCTGTTATCCTGCCAGTATCTTCCTCCAATTCACCTGGGCAAGCTCCTCTCTGTTGCCTCTGTAATTCCCTTTATTCCACTGCAATACTGATACTTCTGACATGCTTTTCTCTCTCAAACGGCAGTATGAATTTATTATGATCACTGTTTCCTAAGGGTTCCTTTATATTAAGCTCCCCAATAAGATCTGGATTATTACACAACTCCCAGTTTAAGATTTTTCCCAAGTAGGCTCAAGCACAGGCTGTTCTAAAAAGCTATCTCATATGCATTCAACAAATTCCCCCTCTTTTGCCATCCAACATCAACCTGACCTTCCCAATCCGCTTGCATATTGAAGACCCCCAATGCAATTGTGACATTACGCTTATTACATGCCTTTTCCAGCTCCACGTGCAATCTCAACCCCACATCTTGGCTACTATTTGGAGGCCTATATATGATTCCCATAATGGTGTTTTACCCTTGTAGTTTCTTAAAAAGGTTCAACATTCTCTGACCCTATGTCATCTCTTGCTAAAGATGTAATTCCATCTCTTACCAACAGAGCCACAACACCGCCTATGCCTTGCTGCCTGTCCTTTCGATACAAAGTATATCCTTTGATGTTAATTTCCCAACTATGGCCTTCTTTCAGTCACAACTCAGTGTTGCCCACAGCATTATACCCACCAATTTCTAATTGCACCAAGAGTTCATCCACCTTATTCTGAACGCTACATGCATTTAAATACAGCACCTTCAGTCCTGCATTCTTCGCCTTTTAGAATTTTGCCTCTGTGGTACAATTTAACTCTTTACTCTGCCTGCATTTGTACCCAATCCTTCCTTACGTTCATGTTACACCCATCATCTACCTGTAAACCTGCTGATTCATCCTCAGCTCTATCAGACTGGTTCCCATCCCCCTGCCATGTTACTTTAAACCACTCCCGACAGCTCTAGTAAATCTGCCCGCAAGAATATTGATCCCCCTCAGATTCAAGTGCAACCTGTCCCTTTTGTACAGGTCCCACCTGCCCCAGAAGAGGTACAGATCAGCTTAGTCACTCTTTGAATTCTTTAGCGTGATCACCTGTGATCCTTCTGTGTTTGCATCCTTTCACTGGGCAAATCAGACCGCAGGTGTGGTCGTGACTGTGGCATGCTATATTGGCGCCAGAAGCACGGTGATACTTGCCCCCGGCACACTCCGCGGACTGTGGTGGTCATCGACACAAAGCAGCACAATTCTCAGCAATTTTCGATGTTTCGATGCGACAAATGATACTGATCTCTTTCACCTTTGGCATTCGGGGCATGAATGCCTGACCAACCCCCACGTGCTAGTAACGTCAGGAAAAGGAGCTGAGACTCTACAAGCACGGCAAGTGGCTACTGGTTAACCATCAGCTGCCCTGGCTACCAAGTTCAAATGAGCTATCCCTGAGGTGACATTCTGGCAAATGCCCCACATGGAGCAGTACCAGGCTGTACATTCCTGTCACTTCAAATCCCTGGTGAATCAGCTTCATTTAAAAAGTTTTTCCTTACACAATATTTTTTAAAATTTCATTTTTATTTTGTTGAGTGATAAATCGTAGAGTGGGCCATTTGGGCCCTTCGAGACATGCCAGCCCAGCAACACCGGCTAACCCTAACCTAATCACAGGACAATTTACAATGACCTGGAGTATTGCGTTCAGTTTTGGTCTCCAAATTTGAGGAAGGACATTCTTGCTATTGAGGGAGTGCAGCGTAGGTTCACAAGGTTAATTCCCGGGATGGCAGGACTGTCATATGTTGAAATTTTGGAGTGACTGGGCTAGTATACACTAGAATTTAGAAGGATGAGAGGGCATCTGATTGAAACATATAAGATTATTAAGGGATTGGACACGCTAGAGGCAGGAAACATGTTCCCGATGTTGGGGGAGTCCAGAACCAGAGGCCACTGTTTAAGAATAAGGGGTAGGCCATTTAGAATGGAATTCAGGAAAAACTTTTTCACCCAGAGAGTTGTGGATCTATGGAATGCTCTGCCTCAGAAGGCAGTGGAGGTCAATTCTCTGGATACTTTCAAGAAAGAGTTAGATAGAGCTCTTAAAGATAGCAGAGTCAAGGGATATGGGGAGAAGGCAGGAATGGGGTACTGATTGTGGATGATCAGCCATGATCACATTGAATGGCCTACTCCTGCACCTATTGTCTATTGTCTATTGACCGATTAACCTACCCGGTACATCTTCGGACTGTGGGAGGTGACCAGTACACCCAGGGGAAACCCACGCATTCCACGGGGAGGACGTACAGAGACTCTTACAGTCGGCGCCGGAATTGAACTCTGAACTCCAGAGCATCCCGAACTGTAATGCTAACTGCTACGCTGGGGTTCTACAGCTTTAGAACAGAAATGAGGAAGAATTTCTTTATCCAGAGGGTAGAGTATCTATGGAATTCATTGTCACCGGCTGTGGGTTTTGGGTATATTTAAATGGTTGATAGGTTCTTGATTAGTAAAAGATTATGGGGAGAAGATAGGAGAATGGGGTTGAGAGGGATAATAAATCAGCCATGATGGACTGGTGGAGCTAATTCTGCTCCTATGTCCTATGGTCTTATAGTTTTATGGCTTTGGGTAAGTGCTTTATAACCAATCAAGTATTTTTGCAGTCTCATTGTTGTTATCATATACATGAACATCAAGGATCATCTTTATTCATCATTTACATTTCCATGTATTACAAACTTGTTGTGGTGTGTTTGTGTGACATGCAACAAAAATCATTCAACAGTCATAAAGAATTATATAAAAATAGTGCTGGAAGTAAGGATATAGAATAAAATGTGCATACATTCATATATACCGGCATGCATTTACAATGTAAAAAGCACTTTAAAAAATGCTTTAAAGTGTTCACAGTGCAGTGATGGGGGTAGTAGAGGGGGGTGGGTGGGTAACTAGAATGGTTGATCAGATTAACTGCCCCGGGGAAGAAACTTTTAAGATGGCACAAAGTTTTTGTTTTAATAACCTGTTAGTGCTCTCCAGCAGGTTATAAGCGAGAGAAAACTGCCCCTCCCTTTTCAAAATAGTACCGTGAGATCTTTACATCCATTTGAAAGTGAAGATAGGGCTTAGCTTAATACTTCATTTTAAAGATGGCATCGCCTACTGTGGGTCCCTCCCTCCGACCCTGAAGGGAGGGTTCGACCACATCACCATCGTTGGCACATCTTACTCAATTTCTGTTAGGATAAAGTCCCCTCTTCCAAGAGATCGATGTACCGAGAGTTCTGTGGTATCCACTTTAGTGGTATTTGAATTAAATTTCTGTGTCATGAATGAAGAGTACCAATGGAATAAGTTCTCTATATCCTTGTGACATAAAGGGACACCATTTCTCCCCTATCAGTTCTAGTTACCTCACAGAGCAATCCCCATTTCCCACCAATTCTACAGGTAACCTCATTTCCTCACCTTCTCAACAACTCCAACCCCTCCGCCTACACTCACTACCAGCCCACATACAAAATGCTGAAGGCCTGGGCCTGAAACGTTGACTGTTCATTTCTCCCCACAGTTCATCCTGCATTGCGCGTGTGCGTGTGTTGCTCCCGGTTTCCAGTGTCTGCAGAATCTCTTGAATCTACCATGCTTGGGAAAAGATTGGAAAGCAGAGCACCCAGTCACAGGCAGAAGGTGCCCTTCTCCAGTCAAAGACAAATTCACTGGAAACATCAAAGAAATGAGTTAGACGCCTTCTATTCTGACTGGACTCGCAAGGCAGCACTGTAATGTTAAATGTTGAGTTTTTTCTGGTGACAAATTGTAGCTGCAAATGTAAATGGTTGTTCGTACAATCTTAACACAACCCAGCTGAAAATCTTCTCTTCTCAGCGATACAACTGCTCAATGTCAGCTTCACACAACGTCACCTTTGTCATTATGTTTTAGACACCATAATGATATCATCACAAATACAACTTTACAGCGAAGTACATTGTCAATAGAAATAATGCAGATTCAGACCTTGAGCAATCTCCACCTGCCATGTTGAATTCTGTAATCATTACATTTTAGACCTTCAAGCCCACACCTGATATCTGCAAGAAGGTTGCACCCAGCTCCTCCCCTGTGAAGTTTGCCCTGTCAAGATCAAAATAAGTTGCAGAAGCTTGTAAAATTAGTCAGCTCCTCCATGGTTACCAGTCTCCATTGTACCCAAGACATCTCCAAGGAGCTGTTCCTTAGGAAGGCAGCGTCCATCATTAAGGATCCCCACTACCCAGTACCTGCCCTGTCACCAGTTCAGAGGTGAATTCCCATGCAGGGCAGTTGTTTGGTTGAAGAAGTTCTGCTTCTTGCCCCTCCGCACCATCACACTCTCTCATCAATCAACTTAAATCTGTCTCCTACAACTCTTAATCCTCCTGACATTTGCAAAAGAATCCCTACTGTCTAAGCTTCTTGCACTGGAATCATTAACCGCAAACCGTGGTTTTGCGAAAGATCATTAAAGATTGAAGTGCTACATGAAAAATAATTGGCAGCACCATGGGGAACAGGAGTGCCTCATTTGGAAAGAGTTTTCGGAAAGCCAGCACTGAGAAGGTGGATCAAATGGCAATATTCCGTAAGTAAATTATTAATGTTCCATCAGTGTAAAAGCACAAACTTGGGTCAGCTTGCAAATGATCTAAATGAGAAAAGATCAGGCAGATGGTTAAAGTGCCAGAGAGAACTCTTATCAGTCAGACATACACAAAGGTCAAGCATAAATATTGTCCTTTGGTGGCCAATGACCTCAGCAAAGAAAGCCATATTTGCTTATAAGAGTTTGGGTTATTTGAAAGACAAACTTTCACCAATTTAAAGCAGATTTAATTTTTGCAATCTCAGTGCTTGATTCAAATTGAGAAATTAGTTGAATTTGGCCCTCACATTTTATGAGGTAAACTGACAACTCTTCTTTAGTAGGAGAACCTCTGGTATAACTAATTAGTCATTGTTAGTACGGTCCCATGTACATCAACTATCTCAGGATTTTCAAAAAAAAGGTCAAAGCCTTCATTCTGAACATACACCGAGTGGCCACTTTATTAGATACCTCCTGAACTTGCTTGTGGACCTCTGCAGCTGCAGCCCAGCCACGTCAAGGTTCGACGTGCTGTGTGTTCAGAGAAGCTCTTTCGCACACCACTGTTGTAACGTGTGGTTGAGTTACTTTCACCTTCCTGTCAGCTTGAACCAGTCTGGCCATTCTCCACTGATTTTCCTCTTTAATAAGGCATTTTCACCCACAGAACTGCCACTCACTGCATGGTCCTTTGTTTTTTTTTTTGCACCTTTCTCTGTAAACTCTATAGTGCATGGAAATCCAGGGTCCACTCCACGTTGTACCTCAACAAATAAATAAAATTAATGAGCAGGTGTTCAGGTGGACATAATAAACTGATCACCGAGTGTATCTCAGAAAAAAACTTTCACCAATTTAGAGCAGATTTAGTTTATGCAGTCTCAGTGTTTGGTTCAAAATTATGAATTCGGCCCTCACAGTTAACTGAAGACTCTTCTGCAGCAGTAGAACCTCACAGATGACTAATTGGCATTTGTTATTTGGGTCCCATGTACATCAACAATCTCGTATTTTCCAAAAAAAAACATCTATCATTTGACTTTGAATGTATGCCAATGGTCAACGTGTTTTCCTGGAATGGTTAGTCTGCTTTCCAATCCTAACAGTTCCAAAAGAAAATGGAAATGATAGTCTTTTTTACAGACAATGACAGTATTAACCCAGCTAGAAGGTCATGCTGCAGTATTTTATGAAATAAAGCATTGTTAACACTAGGGTCTGTTTACCTGCTTAATGTGATTTCGACAAATAGTTTCCCAAATGGCATGTAAAATGATCGCGATATGGTAATCTGGATTACCACGTTACATTTTCATTAGTGGAAAAGGCTTTGAAGGAACAAACCACGTCTCTTTTACTTTACTCCTTCGCTTTTCTTTCTCTGGGATATATATATGTAATTAACAGCGCACAAAGAAAGCAAACACATTGAGTTAGTGTACATGGGTTCATTGTTCTTTCAGAGATCTGATGGCGGAGGGGAAGAAGCTGTTCCTGAAATGTTGAGTGTGTGTCTTGAGGCTGCTGTACCTCTCCGTGGTGGTAGCAATGAGAAAAAAGCATGTCCTAGGACATTAGTGATGGATGCTGCCCTTTTTGAGTCTTGGCCTTTTGGAGGTACCCTCGATGAGAAGTGCTTTACGGATCCATAAATCTCTGAAAGTGCTGTCACAGGTAGATTGGGTCACAAAGACAGCCCTTTGCATGTTGGCCTTCATAGATCAAAGTATTTAGTACAGGAGTTGGAATGTTACACTGAAATTGTATAGGACATTGATGAGGCATAACTTGGAGTATTTTGTGCAGATGTGGTCACCTTCCTACTGGAGAGGTATCAATAAGATTGAAAGAGTACGGAGGAAATTTACAGGGGTGTTGCTGGAACTTGAGAACTGGAGTTATACGGAAAGGTTGAATAGTTAGGATTCTGTTCACTGGAGCACAGGAGAATGAGGGGAGGTTTGATAGAAGTAAATGACATTATGAGGGGTGTAGATAGGGTAAATGCATGCAGGCCTTTCTCCCTCAGGTGAGGTGAGACTAGAATTAGAGGTCATAGGGTAAAGGTGAAAGATTTGAAGGGAACCTGAAAGGGGAATTTTTCACTCAGAGGGTGGTGCCAGTGTCCTGTAATGCTCTATGGCTCCGTGACGCTAAGGGGATGAACTGCAGATTAAAATGAAAGTTAAACAAAGGTTTGTAATGTTTACCCAGATGTGCTTCTTGTTATAAACAATCCATTAAATTTAGGATTATGCATCCATGGGTCCAAATGCTTCACCACTTTGTCCCACGTCATCATTGTGTCCCCTCATAACCACACGGGTGTATCAGCCTAGAAACTGCTTTGAAGTCCCGAGAGAGGGAACCTACAACCTACTGATGCACAGCAGAACATCGTGGCCAAGCTATGTTGGCACCAGAATGTGGTGATGCGTGGGGGCTGCTCCCCAGCACCTCCTTGGGTGTGTTGGTTGTTAACACGTGATAAATACACCTGAATCTGAGTGATTGCTGCCTGTGTCCATGCAGAATAAAGAATAGTGTATGATTCATCCAACTTTCTTTGCAGAGATTTCTTTTCTCTTGCTGTCACAGTTCTACCTTGTGTATTCAGGTAACTTAATTTATCCCTTGTTAAAGATCAGTTAAGCACTATCTTGCAAGTCTGGACAAAACTCCAGATCAGTTTTATTAATTTACTTATTTAAGTTGAACCAGGCTAGTGGTAACTGTGGGTGTGCCCCAGTACATCTAGGGAACATTGGATAACTTTATTTTTCCAATGTCATTTTAAGCCCTATCAAACTGGGCTATGACATTTGATTCATGGGTTAAAAAATTTATATTGTGATACGCCACTTCAATACTTAGGCAACGTTCTGGAATGGCCTGACAAGTGGGAAGTAACTCACATACCACTCATGTGCCAACACCAACAAAAGAGAGTCTAGTGTTTAGAATACTGGTAGCTCAGGTTAAGGCGTTTGATATTGTGGGATTCACCCAGCTTGGCAATTAGCTTGCAGACCTTTCATCGTCTATCAAGCTGACATCTTCAGTGCTCTGTTGTTGATATTTCTCACATTCATAAAGGCATCCCCATTCACTTGCCTCAGTCCTGATTGGCTATCCCTTCTCTTCACCTTTGAATTCTGTTGGCTCACGATTCTTTGGCTCTTAGAGGTTCGTAGATGGGGTTTATTTCGATAAGCTTATAGAGTTATCAGAGGAGAAGCACGCTTCTCAAAATTCTCGTGCCCGCTTTGCGTTTGCCTGCACCAGAACCTTGGCAGTGTCCCAGTTAGAGCAGTGCTCTTCTCGGTCTTCATGCACCTAGATCAGAGGTGTCGAACTCAATTGCACATGGGGCCAAAACTCAAAGCACACTTTAGGTCGCGGGCCGAACAGGATAAACATTTATTGAACACACTAAAACTAAACAGTTTTTGAACATAAATATGAATAAAAACAGACAGGAATATTATTCCAGAAAAAATAAACTTAAACTTTAAATAACTTAAATATTTTGTTCTCCATAAAAATATCTCCTGTCAGTATTATACAAGTTAGAAATATGAGCATACTGCAAAAAAACCCTGAAAATATAAATAAAATTTGTGCTTTTCAGCAAAAGTTAAAACAACAACAAATCAAAACACTCAGTTTTCTTTGCTCTGTTTTGTCAGAGCTGGATGCTTGGCATCTTTTCTTGGCAATAAGTTCGTTTAGGTTTGGTGTAAGGTTCTGTGTTGTGGAGATTCTCAGGATGGACTGCAGGTGTTCATCAGTGAGACGACTCCTGTGTGATGTTTTGTTAATCTTCATCACTGAGAAAAGCTTCTCACACAGATATGTGCTACCAAACATGCACAAGGTTCGAGCCGCATGTAGACGGAGCTGAGGCATTGCTTCAGGAATGGAGCGAATAAACTGTACGGGCCCTGCAGTGTCGTACTTTGCCTTTAGTGTCCCATTACACTGCAGCTCTATCAGCTCCATCTGAATCTGTACAGGTGCAGTTTCCACGTCGACGGCAAATGGGTTGCGAAGCAGCTTGAAATTAATTTTTTGTGCTTCAAAGTCACCAAAGCGCCGTGCGAACTCAGTGCGAAGTGCGCTCAGTTTATCAGCAAAGTGCGCATTTGGGAACATCATTGTGCCGACCTGGTTCAACATTACTTGGCAACAGGGAAAATGAGGCAAGTTGCACTGGTGCATTTGTGTCTCCCATAAGAGCAGCTTCACTTGAAATGCCTTCACTGCATCATACATGTCAGTGATCATGCGGTCACGTCCCTGGAGCTGAAGGTTTAAGACGCTGAGATGTGTTGTTATGTCAGCCAGAAACGCCAACTAATAAGACACATGGGTTTACCGGCAATATCAGTAAACATATACTCATCGGTTTTGAAAGACTCTTTTTTTCAGAATCAACTTTTCTCTTCACCATTGTTAGGGGTTAGCTTTGACTTCAGAATAGCATTGTATACAGCAACAGACGCTTGACGCGGGAATGTTCCCGGGTAGCCTATCGGCAGCTGTTGCGCTGCATTATGGGATCTGTAGTTTGTGTGTTATCAGCGCTTCATATCGCCGGGCCATTAATAATTAAAATAATAGATCTATCTAAAATGATCTCGCGGGCCGGATATAATTGTACGCCGGGCCGGATATGGCCCGCGGGCCTTGTGTTTGACACCTATGACCTAGATCAACAACGGTGGATTATGTCTCCTTACCTCCAGTTTGTGTTCCCTTAAACAAGTTGAGAGTTTCCATCCTGTCTGGCTGACAGTTCTTGTTGCAATCTCCGCAAGTGATCTTGTACACCACATTGCTTTTGTCTGGAGTGGTGGTGTTAATCTGCTCTTGACATTCAATGGTATTACCATTGGCAAATCTTCTACCACAAATATCTCGGGGCACACTTGATCAGTGGCTCACATACACCAGCCAAATAAATACTTGGACTACAAGAGCAGCTCTGAGATTGGAGATCCTGGTGTAACTGACTCAGCACCTGCCACTCCAAACCATTTCCACCATCTAAATGAAGCATCCTGCAGTTCGATCAGATATTCTGCTGGATGCTGGTTGGGCCAACAAAACTCAAGAAACTCAACACCATCCAGGCCAAAAGTAGCTTGACTCTCACCCAATCTAATACCTAGAATATTCAGTCCCTAAATAACTACAACTTCATGGCTGTAATGTGCTTAAGGTACCCAATATATTGTCAGTGTCTACTCAATCCCCTATTCCCACAATATTTCTGAATCCCTGCACAGACTCATACTAGAATAGTGTGTACCTTCTGCTCTTCAACATTCTTAACTGCAAGGATTGAGCCACAGTGAGGATTATTAATGTTGGAATTGCATTGAAGGAACATTGCTTTTCTCTAATGCCTGTGCAGAGAACAGTCAATTTTATATTTATACAACACTCTTCTCATGATATGGTTATTTTCCAGCAGATGGGATCATACGATAGTGGTGGCTCTAAAAGGAATTAATTGGAAGTTTATTGTTATTAACAATCACTTTTATTGACTAATCTTTGATGGAATGTTCACTTTTCTTTTTAAAACCTATTGACTTCTCCAATGACCAACTGAGTAAATGTTTGGTCTATTTTTTTCTTGTTCTACTAAGCTGTAAAGACCGGGAAGTTCCGAAGTTCAACAGCCCAGTCTGCAGTGATTTGCTATTCTAACACATGCCAAAGTTGTAGTCAAGCCTTGTTTCGTTATCCTGGATTCCTGAAATGGAATTTTGAATTTTGTACCAAATATGTTGAGGCCAAAAGAGTAGAGTTCAGTTGACCTTGACTATCTGGACTTTCTGACAAACTTGGACAAGGTCATTCTGCTAGCTAGTGCCTGTATATCTGTACAACGTTTGTCAATGTTTTCAGTGAAAGGAGAAAAAATATCTTACCCATCCCACAAGATGAACAGAGTCAGATGGGAGGAATAATGCTTCTTGATTCTGAACTTACAAAAAAACTACCAGGACTTGTTACTTTGAATTCATCCATTTACAATACAGGGAAGTCCCTTTATAACAGAGATGAGGAGGTATTTCTTTAGCTAGAGGGCGGTGAATCTGTCGAATTGCCATAGACAGCTGCAGAGGCCACGTCATTGTATGTACTGTATTTAAAGCAGAGGTTAAGAGGCTCTTGATTAGTAAGGAGGTCAAAGGTCACAGAAAGAAGCCGGGAGAATTGGGTTGAGAGGTACAACAAATCAGCCATGATAGAATGGCAGAGTAGACTCGATGGGCCAAATGGCATAATTCTGCTCTATGCCTTATTGTCTTACCAGTCACAGAAACTCATTGATTGGTTCATTGTCTAATGAGAGAAATTCAGTTTCCAGAATTATACTCTTCCAACGTATAATTTGATAATTTGACTTTAAGTTAAAGTCTAGATGCCTTTGGCACGTAGGCCTTCATAAATCATAGTACTGAGTACAAGAGTTGAGAGGTTATGTTGCATAAACATTGGTCAGGTCAAGTTTATTGTCATTTATACCATCAAATAAGACAAAGTTTCTTCAAACCAGAGTGTGAAGGACAATTGTATACATGACACACAAAGCAAACAATAACTTACGAAAGTAAGGATGAAATCTACAGATGAATTACACAAGTGCATAAATTAAATATTGGAAGGTACAGAACAGATTAGCCAATGACACTTTGAAGGCTAGTGCCTGAGGGAAGACTCTGTTTCCCATCCTCACCGTTCTTGCTTTTATGTGTCAGAGTTTCCTCCTGATGGTAGAAAGACAAAGACGATGCTGGATGGACGGGTGAGTTCCTCGATAACACGAAGGACCCTACGTACACAACGCTCCTGATAAATGTCCCCGATGGATGGTACAGACACCCCTATGATCCTCTCAGCCATTCTCACTGTCTTTAGTAGGGATTTCCAGTCCGATGCTCAGCTGCTCCCATACTAGATGGAGATGCAACTTGTCAGGAAGCTCTCAGTGGTACTCCTATAAAATGTAATTAAGATGGGGAAGGGAGCCTTGCTTTTCTCAGTCTCCTTAGGAAGTGGAGATGCTGCTGTGCCTTCTAGTTCAGGGAGGTGATATTAAGGGACCAGGTAAGATCATCTGTGATGCAAACTCCCAGGAACTTGGTGCACTTAACTCTATCTACCGAGGAGCCATGTATCCGCAGAGAGATATGGGACATCTGCACCTCCCTGTAGTCCAAAATGATTTCCCTTGTCTTCTCCGTGTTCATACTTGGGTTGTTTTGTCACACCAGTCCACCAGCCACTCCACTTCCTCTCTGTACTCTGACTCATCATCATTGTTGGAGGCCAGCCACTGTTCAGTTATCCGCAAACTTGATGACATGGTTTGAGCTGAATCCTGCAACACTGCCGTGCGTCAGCGGTGTGAGACCGAATTCGGAGCATTATGTACAGTTCTGGTCATCTACTTACAGGAAAGTTAGCAATAAGACTGAAAGAGTACAGAGAGAATTCATAAGGATGTTGCTGGGACTTGATGATTTGAGTTACAGGGAAAGGTTGAATAGGCTCGGGACTTTATTCCCTAGAGCGTAGAGAATGAGGGGAGATTTGACAGAGGTATACAAAATTATGAGCTGTATATAAAGGGTTAATATAACCAAGCTTTTTCTACTGAGGCTGGATGAAAATAGAACTAGAGGTCATAGATTAAGGATGAAAGGTAACATAATTGCTCTGTATGTGAAGCAGCAGTATGGGGGTGGGGGAAGTGCGAACGTGGGAACATAGTGATTAGTTTAACGGTCTACAGTGCCGGCGAACTGGGTTCAATTCGCACAACTGTCTATAAGGAGTTTGCATGTTCTTCCCATGACCTCATGAGTTTCCTCCAAGTGCTCTGATTTCCATCAACATTCCAAAAACATACAGGTTTGGGTTGGTAAGTTGTGGGCATGCTCTGTTGTCATGGCAAAGCTCATGGGCTGCCTAGCACAATCCTCACTGAATTAATTTGACACAAACAACTAAGACCATAAGACCTAGGAGCAGAATTAGGCCATTTGGCTCATCGAGTCTGCTCCACCATTCCATCATCACTGATCCTTTTCTCCCCCTCCTCAGCCCAACTCCCCGGCCTTCTCCTTGCAATCTTTGATGCCATGTCCAATCAAGAACCTATCAATCTCTGCCTTAAATACACCCAATGACCTGGCCTCCACAGCTGTCTGTGGTAACAATTCCACAAATTCACCACCCTCTGACTAAAGAAATTTCTCCACGTCTTTGTTTTAAATGGACGCTCCTCTATCCTCTTATCCTAGGCTCCCCCCACCATGGGAAACATCCTTTCCACATCTACTCTATCTAGTCCTTTCAACATCTGAAAGGTTTCAATGAGATCCCCCCTCATCCTTCTAAATTCTAGAGTGTACAGACCCAGAGCCATCAAACATTCCTTGTATGATAACCCTTTCATTCCTGGAATCATCCTCTGGACCCTCTCCAATGCCAGCACATCTTTTCTTAGATGAGGGGCCCAGAACTGTTCACAATACTCAAGGTGAGGCCTCACCAGTGCCTTATCAAGCCTCAGTGTCTCATCCCTGCTCTTGTATTCTAGACCTCTTGAAATGAATGATAACATGGCATTTGCCTTCCTCACCATCAACTCAACCTGCAAGTTAACATTTAGGATGTTCTGCAAAAGGACAACCAAGTCCCTTTGCACCTTAATTTTTTGGATTTTCTGCCTGCTTAGAAAATATTCTGCACATTTATTTCTACTACCAAAGTGCATGGCCATACATTTTCCAACATTGTATTTCAATTACCACTCTCTTGCCCATTCTCCTAAACTTGTAAATCTTTCTGCATCCTACCTGTTCCCTCAACACTGCCTGCCCCTCCACCAATCTTCGAATCATTTACAAACTTGGCAACAGAGCCATCTATTCCATCATCTAAGTCATTGATACACAGCATAAAAAGAAGTGGTCCCAACACCGACCCCTGCAGAACACCACTAGTCACTGGCAGCCAACCACACAAGGACCCTTTTATTCCCACTCACTGCCTCTCATCAATCAGCCAATGCTCTAACCATGTTAGCACCATGGTTTTGATTTACTAATGACAAATTAGTGGAATTTCAAGGAAGATCATTTTCACCCAGAAAGTGGCTAAAATGTAGAACGCACAGCCTGAAGGAGACACGGAGACGGCAGATGCTGGAATCTGGAGCAGTAAACAGTCTGCTGGAGGAACTCAGCATCTGTGGAAGGAAAGGAATTGCCATAATCCTAGAAATGAAAAACAGTATATTTATTTATTCAGAGACTCGTTGTAGAGTGGTTGACTCCATGCTACTGAATATTGTCATCAAAGTAATATAAAAGATGGCCGATTCTCTTCCCCGTCCAAGTTGAGGTAGACCACAATTAGTTAACGTGCCCTTGGTTGCTGAAATCAGTCAACCTGCTACAGGTGATAAAATCTAACCTGAGTGGTTTCTCGATCAGTAAGGGGGTCAAAGGTTATTGGAAGAAGGCAGGAGAATGGGGTTCAGAAGGATAATAAATCAGCCATGGCAGCAGACTCAATGGGCCGAATGGTCACAATTCTGCTCCTAGATCTTATGGTACATCAATTTCACATCTTGTAGATTTTGTTGGCTAAAATAAAAGTGGAAGCTATTTTAAACCATAGGATTGAATCTCGACCACGATGCATTCAAAGTTTCAAAGTGCCAGGCACATCTGAAGAACAGAACCCTTTCCATTTTGTGCGACCACGACGTACTGTGACAATGTCTGAAGCTGCAAATGCCTCTGACTTATGCCCACTACCTAAATCAAAGATTGAGGAAAAATTGAACTTATAGAATTTAAGCCGCTGTAGAAAAGCGGCTCTGAGTCTTTGAAGCGGAAATGAAAAGAGCGGGCATTTCTGGAACACGGTGGCACTGGGTCAGACCAACTGGTCCAAAATGCCAGAGCACCTGCAGGACAGCAAATGCAGAAATCATGAACGCAAGAGATTCCGCAGAAGCTGGAAACCCAGAGCTGGAGGAACTCAGCGGGTCATTCAACATCCACGGAAGGGAGAATACAGACAACGTTTCAGGCCGACACCCTTCATTAGGACTGGAAAGGAAGGGGGAAAGGGGGTGTTAGTGAAGTAGCCAGAATTCTAACTCCCTCCTTTCCGGTGCAGGTGAAGGATCTCGACCCAAAACACTGACTGTTTTTCTCCATAGATGCTGCAGGAACTGCGGAACTCATTTTCCCTTCAGATCCAGATCCTTGTGAATTAAACTGCTACAAACCTCAGTGCAGAGCTCCTGTTCCAATAAAACAAACATTTTTGTGACCTGGCGTTGCTCTGAAAACTGGGTTTCTGCGGAATAATCCGCAACGGCTATTTTTGGCGGTGCAGTACAGCAGCTGAGTAAAACGCTGTAATCTGATTTAAAAACCTCTTCATTTCTTTGGCATTTTGTGGGTAATGTGAGAAATTGCATCGGTTCCCAATGGGCAGATCCGCGCACAGGTTGCAGCTGTCAGGAGAATCGTTCACTGCTCGCTTGCTTGAAACAGAAAGATAGGCTCAGTGGAGAAGTTAACCGATGTGCATCGCTTCAGATATGTAGCCCACAAGAGCAGAATTAGGCCATTCGACCCATCAAGTCTGCTCTGTCATTCCATCAGGACTGATTTATTATCCCTCTAGTTAAAGAAATCCCTTCTCCTTCCTTCTTACCACGTGAAGGCAACTCTTCCAGGCCAGCACTTTGATGAGCATGACTGGACAAATGGATCATTATTGTCTACAAAATGCACTTTAGCTTTCTAAACCTCTTTTGCACCTTTAATCCTATTTGGAGTGAAGGAATGTGACCCAGGCCAATGATTAAATGACGATGGTGACCTGCACACTGGTTTAGCCTGGGGTTTCTTGCTTGTGAGGAACTATTTGTATTCTGTTCAATACCTTCAGGATCAAAGTACAATTTCTAGGGAAATCATGGGGTTGAAGCCATGGGTACTGGGATGATTGAGGGTGTGTGTGTGTGTGTGTGTGTGTGTGTGTGTGTGTGTGTGTGTGTGTGTGTGTGTGTGTGTGTGTGTGTGTGTGTGTGTGTGTGTGTGTGTGTGTGTGTGTGTGTGTGTGTGTGTGTGTGTGTGTGTGTGTGTGAGTGTGTGTGTGCGAGTGAGTGTGTGTGAGTGAGTGTGTGTGAGTGTGTGTGTATGTGCGTGTGTGAGTGTGTGTGTGTGTGTGTGTGTGTGTGTGCGCGCGAGTGAGTGTGTGTGTGAGTGTGTGTGTGCGTGTGTGAGTGTGTGTGTGTGAGTGTGTGAGTGTGTGTGTGTGCGAGTGAGTGTGTGTGAGTGTGTGTGTATGTGCGTGTGTGAGTGTGTGTCAGTGTGTGTGTGTGCGTGTGAGTGAGTGTGTGTGTGTGTGTGAGTGCGTGTGTGAGTGTGTGTGTATGTACGTGTGTGAGAGTGTGTGTGTGTGTGAGTGTGTGTGAGTGTGTGAGTGTGTGTGTGTGTTGGAGGGGGAGGAAAGAGACTTGTTTTGCTGTTGTTGCATTGTTCGTTGCGTTCTCTGTTGTCCTGCTGAACACTTTGAGCATGCTATGTTGGTGCCAGAAATTGTGGCGAGATGTATCCCTAGCTGTGTAGCTTATGTTAACACAATTGATGCATTTCACTGTACGTGATCAATAAATCACACTATAAACTAATATCCATTGTACTTAACTACCTCACTGCTCCAATATTACAAGAATTATTTCTCGTTCAAAACCACTGTGGGACCATTCTCCATCTCCTCACCATTTTCTGTATCTGGGTGTGATTCCAAATTGACTGCTCACTCACTGGTGTCCTTATTGCGTGGTTCAGCCTCCTGGATCATTATTCAGCCTCCTGGATTTGCCAGAATACTAAAGCATTGGGTCTTTAGCTTAGAGGTCCTAAACTCCTTGTTCGGCCATTCAGGGGTTAAAGTCAAAACCCAGAAGGTTTCCTTTTCCCTCCCTCTAGTGTTACCCCAATGGCTCTCTTTGTCTGTCTTTTATGGTTCATTCACTTATCCAAGGCAGTCACTGCAAAAACAAACAAGTGCATTCACAAGAAAGGGTTGGCAGGCTAATAATTGTTATGGTTTTTGCAATCAACCTTACTCTATCTTGCCATATGTGAATACATACATAATTATATCAATTAGAGGACTGATAACACCCTCATGATCTGCTTTACAATGTGCTGGCTACGATAATGGCACTATGTAAATAGGAGATGTTTTTACTGCTTTCGTTTATATTGCACCGCTACCTCCTTCGCACTACGTAGGAAAGGCAAGACTTTCTGGTCAGTGTGCTCACCAGACCAGAGAGCGTTGCATGGGGCCTCTTTTGGAATCTTGCCCACCTACCTGTTACCTTAGAGTATAACAACACGATATATAAAAGTACTGTATTATCAAATCCAGATAACGCATAAAAACCTGACAGCACGAACATCGATTTATCTAACCTGGTAATTTCTCCCACTCCGCCTTCCCTCTTTTTCCATTTCCTCTCTTACCCTCCTCTTCTCCTCGCCTCCCTCTGGTGTTCTTCCACCTTCCCTTTCTCCCATGGTCTACTCTCCTCTCCTATCCTTCTTCAGCCCTTTATCGCTTTCACCTATCTCCCCCCAGCTTCTCACTTTAACCCACCTACCTTTCCCCTCACCCAACAGCAGCCAGCTTGTACTCCTTCCCCTTCACCCTCTTCCCTCTTCCTTTCTAGCCCTGCTGAAGGGTCTCGACCCGAAACATCGCCCGTTTATTCCTCTCCTGCTGAGTTTTTCCAGCACTTTGTGTGTGTTAAGCAGCAGAGATTTTGGCCAGCACACGAAATGCTGGAGGAACTCAGCAGGTCAGGCAGCACCAATGGAGGGGAATAAACAGCCAATGATTTGGGCCAAGACACTTCACCAGGACTGCAGAGATCACAGGTTGGGAGCAGGGAGAGAGGGTCTTGCACAACTCCCGTTGAAGAGAGGAGGAAAACTTCTTTTGAAGACATCCTTTGAAGAGACTTCATAGTGGAGCAGCAAAAGGGAGACACAGAAAATTATGCAAATACTGTAAATCTTGAGCAATACACAGAAAGAAAGGCGCTGGAGGAACTCCCAAGTCAGGCAGCATATCTGGTAGAGAATAATGAAAGCAGCCTTAAGCATAACTGTTTATTTTCTTTCATAGATGCCGCCAAATTTGCTATGGTCCTCTAATTTAGTGTGTTATGCTTAAGATTTCCAGCATGTGTAGAAGCTCTTGTATCTCAGTGGGGCTTTTAGTGTCTTGGAATTGTGGAAGGAAGCACATTTGCCAGGATTACCGGGTGCACGGTGACAATTCTCCAATGGAGGTTTTGATGCCAGGATGTTACTTGATGGAAAGGAAATGCTGACGGACGTGGAGTGGTTCCTGATGTGGTCCACCGTCTCGTTTGTATGTCTACGCTTGTTTTTGAGGATGGGATTTGAGGGGATTTGTTCTTCCACCTTTGTTGAAGGTGACTTCTCATCTATCGATGACATATGTCGTGAAGTTTGTTGTTTTACAGCAGCAGTACAGTGCTATAAATTTAAAAAAACTATAACATTAAAATTGAAAAAATAAACAATTAGTGCAAAACAAAAAGCAAAAAGGTGAGGTAATGGTCATGGATTCATGGCTCATTGAGGAATCTGTTGGCAGAGGGGAAGAAGCTGTTTCTGAATCGCTGAGTGTGTGCCTTCAGGCTTCTGTACCTCCTCCCTGATTGTAGCAATGAGAAGAGGGCATGTCCTGGGTGGCAAGGGTCCTTAATGATGGAAGCCACCTTCTTGAGGCCTCTTCGGTTGAAGATGTCCTCAGTGGTGGGGAGGCTAGTGCCCATCACGGAGCCGGCTGAGTTTACCATATTTTGCAGCTCTTCCCATTCCTGGGCGTTGCTGCCTCCATACCAGACGGTGATGCAACCAATTAGAATGCTCTCCGTCATTCACCTGTAGCAACATGCTTGAGTCCTTGGGGTTAGGTTTAGGTTAAGGGACAGAGATGTAGAGGGCAGCTCAGAGTCTGAGCCTCCAGTCCATGTTTGAAGGCCAGCAGTGAGGGCGTGGCCAGATGCGTACGATTGGGGCCTCATCTTCGGTAAGTCCGGCGTTCGAGGCCTGGAGTTCAGGCCGTCGTGCAGGGTTCTCGTTCGTCATCATCCATGGTACCGAAGGTCGAAGCCCGAGGGCTGATCAGAGGTCTGGATCAAAGCCGGAAGGTCAATCAGCAATGCAGTCGAGGCCCAATGGTCAGAGCCCAGGTCTGCCAATCTCTGCAAGTCGCCCGGCGAAGTCAGGGCCCGGTGTCTGCGAATCCACGAGTCCACCAAAGAAGATGGTCTGTTCTGGGGTTAGAGGATTGTGTATGTGCGAGGGTGGGAAGAATGGGGATTATTTCGCTGTTGTCGGTTTTGTTGCGTTCTGTGTGTTTCGATGTACACATGATATAGAAAACTGAACCTGCATGTGAATCATTTGTGATGGACAAAATGGAATCCTCACAACAGCTTAGGTGTTAGCTGCAGTAAACAGAATATATATTTAGCGATGAAAGGATGCAGAATTTTGCTAGCAGTTGGTGTAAATAATGTCAGGATCTCTAGGACTGACCATGGATCTCTCCCATTGCATAAACTGAATACACTTCAAGGTCAAGTGATATAAACAGAAGGAAGTATTTGTTTCACGAGTCTCAGAGATTCACTGCTTGATATATGCTCGGGAGTCAGATTATAAATCTAGCTAACCCCACAGATTTCTTCACAGTCTGTTAGAAGTCTCCCCTATTCTATTCCAGCACAAATCCCTGTCAGTTATTGTACTGCTTATCTACAGGTTCAGAGTGGGTCACACATGTATATTGCCCTTTTGCAGGCCTGCCATATTGCAACTGATCTGTGAACTTAAAGCTATGATACCACCACAAAAGGCGGGATCTCCCAGCGGCCACCCATTTCAATCTGACTTCCCATTCCAATATGTCTACTATCACGCTAAGGTTGGAGGAGCAACACCTCACATTCCATCCAGGTACGCTCTAATCTGATGGCATAAACGCTGATTTCTCTAACTGCTAGTAATTTCTCAACCCTTCCTGACTTCTCCCTTTCTCCATTCTAGCTTGCCTGTTAACTTTCTCCTCATCTGTCCATTACCTATCAGATTCCTTCTGCTTTGGCCTTTTACCTCTCCTACCTATCACCTCCCAGCTTCTCACTTCATCCCCCCCTTCACCCACCCACCTTCCCCCTCACCTGGTCTCACCTGCCAGCTTGTGTTCCTTCTCCTTCCCCCCTCCACCTTCTTATTCTGGCTTTTCCCATTTGCTTTCCAGTTTTGATGAAGGGTTACAGTCTCAGTCCAAAATACGGCATTGATTGGCCTAATCTCAAATAATTATGAGGCAACCTACAGAGAAAAAGTCATCACCCTGACACAGTGGTGTCAAGAAAACAACTTCTCCTCAATGTCGCAAAAACAAAGGAGCTGGTTGTGGATTACAGGAGGAATGGAGTCAGGCTAACCTCTATAAACAAAAACAAAGGGGCTGGTTGTGGACTACAGGAGGAATGGAGACAGGCTAACCTCTATAGGCAAAAACAAAGGAGCTGGTTGTGGACTACAGGAGGAATGGAGTCAGGCTAACCTCTATAGACAAAAACAAAGGAGCTGGTTGTGGACTACAGGAGGAATGGAGTCAGGCTAACCTCTATAGACAAAAACAAAAACAAAGGGGCTGGTTGTGGACTACAGGAGGAATGGAGTCAGGCTAACCCCTATTGGCATCAATGGATCTGGGGTTGAGAGGGTGAACAGCTTTAAATTCTTCGGTATACACATCACCGAGGATCTCACGTGGTCTGTACATACCGGCTGTGTGCTGAAAAAAGCACAACAGCGCCTCTTTCACCTCGGATGGTTGAAGAAGTTTGGTATGGGTCCCTAAATTCTAAGGACTTTCTACAGGAGCGCAATTGAGAGCATCCTGACTGGCTGCATCACTGCCTGGTACGGGAACTGTACCTCCCTCAATCGCAGGACTCTGCAGAGAGTGGTGCGGACAGCCCAGCGCATCTGTAGATGTGAACTTCCCACGATTCAGGACATTTACAGAGACTGGTGCGTTAAAAGGGCCCAAAGGATCATTGGGGACCCGAGACACCCCAACCACAAACTGTTCCAGCTGCTACCATCCAGGAAACGGTACCGCAGCATAAAAGCCAGGACCAACAGGCTCCGGGACAGCTCCTTCCACCAGGCCATCAGACTGATTAATTTGCGCTGATACAATTGTGCTTCTATGGTATATTGACTGTCCTGTTGTACATACTATTGATTACAAATTACTGTAAATTGCACATTGGACATTTAGAGGGAGACATAATGTAAAGATTTTTACTCCTCAGGTGTGTGAAGGATGTAAGAAATGAAGTCAATTCAATTCAGTTCAAAACATCAACTCTTTATTCATTTCCGGAGATCCTGCCCGACCTGCTGAGTTCCTCCAGCATTTTGTGTGTGCTGCTCTGGATTTCCAGCGTCTTGTGTTTAGGATACTGCTCTGAAGCAAAACGATGGTAAGCCCTGCACCGTCCAGCGTCTGGCTCCTTTCCTGCATCATCATTCCACGTCCAATACCATGGCGCTCCGGTGGCGACGTCGACAACTCACAACGACGTTCCCAGTGGCCAGCACTGCATACTGTTCCCGTTTCAAAATGCGTTTGTGGAATTATGGTGAGATGGTCAGTTTCATTAATGGTTACATTTTAGCTCAGGTTTGTGGGTCACCCTGACTGTAACCAGGGTGCATCATAATCCCCTCCCCAATCTGTATGTGACTGAGCTGGTGCTTGTCACAATAAAGATGGCAGTTGAGTTAAACGAGCTCTTCCCTGTCATCGTGGACAGAATGCTCGCCACATTGGCGTCAGAAGTGGGATTAGATACTGACAGAAGATTGAAGAGCTACGACATTGGATGGAATACCTTAAGACCCTGGGGCTGAGCCTCCTCCGCACCCCAGGCCGTGCTCCCAGAGTTTGGATGCTGACTCACTGGGAGAGCCTGGGAACTGGGCAGTCCAGTGGGTTATGGTCCCCGGCAACTGTGCGGTGATGCGAGGGAAGAGATGACTGTGTGTCGCAGAGGGGAAAAGCCCAGTGGAGCACGAGGTACGGCTAGCCAACATCCAGAACACCTGCATCATTGGCCTGGACTTGCCGTCTTGCCAGGGACCCATGTGGACGTGCTGTCCCGTCGGGGACCCATGTGGACGTGCTGTCCCGCTGGGGACCCATGTGGACGTGCTGTCCCGCCGGGGACCCATGTGGACGTTCTGTCTTGCCAGGGACCCATGTGGACGTGCTGTCCCACCGGGGACCCATGTGGACGTTCTGTCTTGCCAGGGACCCATGTGGACGTGCTGTCCCGCCGGGGACCCTTGTGGACGTGCTTGGCGCTGAAGCTGGTGCTCTCTGGCAGGGCAGCTCCAGGAAGAGGACCAGCTGGGTCCAGCAACAACCACCACCAGTCTCACCACGGCCCTCTGCAGTGCAGCACACCCCACAACAGCCAACGCAACGCAGCAGAACCAGGGGCCAGCAGGACTGGCCATGACGTTGGACAAGCTGCGGGGACGCTTCTATTGGCCTGGGTGCAGCCGGGACGTGGAGCTGTGTGTGCACCCCTGCAAAGCGTGCACGTTCCAGAAGGGGCCAGGCCGCCAGTCTAGGGCACCCATGCAGCGGTACCTGGTGGGGGCCCCAGTACGGGTCTACTGCCCCCCACTCAGAAGGAGAGACTATCCCCCAAGCGTGGAAGCCACTGGAAGTGGTGGGGGTGGGGGGGGGGGGGGAGAGGTCTGCATCTCCGATGTGGTATACCGGATGCAGTGGCCTGAGCAGCGGAAGGCAGTCGTACTGCACTGGGACTGGCTGGCACCATATCGGCCCTCTGCCAGGCTGAAGGAAGGAAGTGACACTCTGAGGGCCCTGCCTCTTGCCTCACTAAACAGTGCCTCTCCTGGGGGGGGCTACAGACTCTGCCAGTGCCCCAGGTGGCTGTGTCGACCACCATCGGGACTTTTGAACTTTGTTGTGGACTCTGGGGTTGCTGGGGAGAGCTGATCCCTCAGGTGGGGGCAGAGTGGCCAACAACTCACCTCAGCATTCCCAGTGGCCGGTGCTACTTATTGATCTTGTGTTGAAATGTGTTCACGTTCAAGTTCATTTATTGAAGCATTTTAGCTCAGGTTATACAGTTGTTCGCTTGTGCGTTTGTGGGTCACCCAGACTGTGACTGGGGTACGTAATAATCACCTCCCCTCCATCTGTATGTGACTGAGTGGGTTCTCACCGAGCGATGGCGCTCTGTCTGTTGTTGGGCTTGAGATAGACGAGCTCTTCTCGTCTGTCATCACGGACCAAATGCTCGCCGCAATACGAGGGCAGGCTGATCTCAGGCAGGTGAACATAAATCACAGAACAGGACAACATAATACAGGCCCTACGGCCCACAATGTTGCTTAAACTCCTCTCCTATCAATCTAACCCTGCCCTCCCACATAACCTCCATTTTTCTTCCGTCCATGTGCCTATCTAAGAGACTCATAAATGGCCCCTAATATATCTGCCTTAACCACCACCCCAGAGTGCGTTGCAGGGCTTTACCCCCTCTCAGTGTAAAAAAACCTCTCTGACACCCCCCTATACTTTCCTCCAGTCACCTTCAACTTATGCCCCCTCATATCAGCCATTTCCACCCTTTTATTGTCACCAAACAATTGATACAAGAGCGTACAATCATCACAGTGGTATTTGATTCTGCGCTTCGCGCTCCCTGAAGTACAAATCGAAGTAAATATAATAAAAATTTAAATTATAAATCGTAATTAGAAAATAGAAAAGGGAAAGTAAGGTAGTGCAAGTCAGGTCTGGATATTTGGAAGGTACGGCCCAGATCCGGGTCAGGATCCGTTCAGCAGTCTTATCACAGTTGGAAAGAAGCTGTTCCCAAATCTGGCCATACGTATCTTCATGCTCCTGAACCTTCTCCCAGAGGGAAGAGGGACAAAAAGTGTGTTGGCTGGGTGGGTCGTGTCCTTGATTATCCTGGCAGCACCTACCTACTTACCTCTGAGGACATAACTAGTGGGATCATTTGGAGTATTGTGTGCAAGTTTGCCACATTGCGGGAAGGATGTGGAGTTTTTGTGGGAGGCTGCAGAAGACGTTGCCTGGATTAGATGTCCTGTATTAACCAGACCAGCAACGTCTTTATTCTGTTTGTGCCTCAGAGCCTTGCAGTGTATTCAGTTTACACAATGGGGAGGACAGAGATCTTCGGGATGTTACCTAGATTAAACAGTACTAGCAATTAAGAGAAGCAAGACAGATGGAATGTTTCTTCTGGCGTGCGGGAGACTGAGGGGCGACCTGGGAGAAGTATGTAAAACTATGAGTGATATAAACAGGGTAGATAGTTAGAGACTTTTTCCCAGGGCGGAAATGTCAAATACTAGAGGGAATAATAGCTTTAAGGTTAGAGAGGGAAAGTTTAAAGGAGATTTATGAGGTGAGTTTCTTCGTACAGAGCGTGGAAGGTGCAAAGGCACAAGTGGGGGAAGGGGAGAGACGAGGGACTTGTTTTGCTGCTGTTGTGGTGTCGTTCTTGCTGCTTGGGTTGTGCTGCTGAACACCGTGGGCACGCTAAGTGGCGTTGGAATGCGGGCTGCTGCCATCGCATCCTTAGGTTGTGTCGGGTCGTCAATGCGAACGATGCATTTCACTGTACGCGAATCTGAATCTGAGATCCTCCCAGGGAAGAAATTAGCCTGTTCCTGGCACGAGAACCCGCCACTGAGGCTGGCTCCGAATGGGCCAGCGGTTCACGAGCAGGAAAGTCAGGGCTTTAATTGCTGCCGTTGGCAGAGATACTCAGATACTGATAGGTTAATGAATTAGAAAGAAAACAGCATGTGAGCATCTCTGTCAACACTTTGCATATGCTGACGGAGGCAGCAGATGCTGGAACCTGGAGCAAAAAACAAATGAGCTGCTACAGGGACTCAGCAGGTGAGGCAGCATTTGCGGAGAGAATGTTTTGGGTCGACACACTTCATGTGAGGTATCTGTTCGCCTCCACAGATGCCGCCTGACCTGCTGAGTTCTTCCAGCATTCTGTTTCTCTTTCTCTGACCATCAATCTTATCTATACTTCTCATGGGGGCACCACGCTAGCTTTGTGGTTAGCGCGGCGCTGTTACAGCTCGGGGTGTCGGAGTTCAGAGTTCGATTCCAGCGTCAGCTGTAAGGAGTTTGCATGTTCTCCCCTTGGCGGCATGGGTTTCCTCTGAGCACTTCAGTTTCCTCCCGAAGTCCAAAGACGCACAGGTTAGTAGATGCATTGGTCTTTGTAAATTGTCCTGTGACTAGGCTAGTGTTTAATTGGTGGATTGCTAGACAGGGTGGCTTGTTGGGCCTGGAAGGGCAGTTCTGCGCTGTACTTGTTAATAAAATAATTTTATATTAGGCCAAATTTTTATATCCAGAGTGTATAGAACAGTACAGTGAGGTACAGGCCCTTTGGCCTGTGATGTTGCGCTGACATTTCAACCTATGATGCGTGTTTGAAATTCTCTTCCCTAAACAGGAAAAGTCAAAACTAAGCAGGTTTCCATGCGTGGAGAAATAGGGGAGAGAACAATAAAGAAGGGAAGCTATAGAAACTATGGGTGGTAAACAATCCACTCCCACTGACTAGAATGCAAGTACAACCCAACTTCTGTGTAGGGTCACTGTGTGTTTTTGAGTATTTTCCAGGCTGGGGGGTGGCAGGGGTGGTGAATTGTTATGGCAGGTAGAGTTTGGGTTACAGTCAGATCAGGCACAACATTCAAAACTCAAAGGGAATTTATTATCAAATTACGTATATGTCAACAAATACTGTAACGCCCTGAGATTCGTTTACTTGCACAAGGCAACGGGATTGATGAAAAATTACGCAGAAAGATGACAAAAGGAAACAAGTAATAATAACGATACTGGGTTGTAGAGTCCCTGAAAGGGAGTCCATAGTTTGTGTTCAATGTTGTGGTGAGTGAAGTTATCCACGCCAGTTCATGAGCCTGATGGTTGAGGGGTAATAGCTGTTCCTGAACCTGGTGGTAATGTACCCAAGGTTCCTGAATCTCCTTCTTAATGATCACAGCAAGAAGAGTGCACATTAAATAAGACAGCAGACTTGAGGGGCCGAGTGGTCTATTCTTGCACCCAATTCACACATTTATGTATAAAACGTCCATGTGGCCTCTACCCATACTGGGCAAAGCACCGGATCCCCTCCAGTGGCCTCAGTGATCAGAAATGGATGGACTGATGGTGTTTTTCAACTCGATCACGAAACATTTGATTGTATTAAGAACACCTTGAAAAGCAGTTCTGTGTATTGAACTGACTACAGTTCTTCAAAACATCTGTGAAGTCCACTAAAATCTTTTGATCCCTCATCCTTAGTTTTTTCAACACTAGTCATGTGACAGCAGAGTTTTAATTTCATAGTTTATCTATTCACTCTTCTGTCCTTGAAATTACTCTGCACAAATCTATTTGCATTTTCACATTGCTTCATCAAAATCTGCTTACACTTCAAGACTGATATCATTTCTAAATTTAACCACCAAGTTCAAAATCCCAGACATTCATGAAATTGAAGACAGCACTGGCCTTGAGATAGTCCTATGGGAGGTGTGGCAGTACACAGAACTTCCTCTCAGGGTAACAGTACCGCACAGTGAATTCTGCTGTTTCTTGCCTTTTCCACTAGTTCCTCCTCCATTCCCACGGTTCACCCCCAACCCGCACTGCATGGAGCATTGCACTTAACTGCGTCTTCAGTTGCAATGTGAAAAGGAAGATTGGCAGGACCTTTGGCAACCTAAGGATGTCCCACAGCAATTTACAACCAATAAAATGCTTTCAAAATACCTGTGAAGTTTCATTCTAGGGTTATAGGGATTGCCGGCAGTTCCAAGAAACTTGTAGTTAGAGAATTGTCACATATGAAACCCAGACTTCCTTCTTGAAATGCTTTTGGTGAACCACACAGTTTTACTGACAACTCAGTACAGGGAGATATGCAGAGTTCTACATTTAATCACTCTTTCAGGTGCATTTTGAACTTGCACGCACGGTCCATGGAGAACTGGCTGCATCACCGGCTGGTATGGAGGCGCTGCTGCAGAGGCTCGCAAACTCAGTCAGCCCCATCAAAGGAACTAGCCTCCCCGGCACTGAGGACATCTTCAATAGGCAATGCCTCAAAAATGTGGCATCCATCATTAAGGGCCCCCATCACCCAGGACGTGCCCTCCTCTCATTGCTCCCATCAGAGAGGAGGCCTGAGCCACACACTCAACATTTCAGGAACAGCTTCCTCCCCTCCGACATCAGATTTCCAAATGAACAAGGAACACTACCTCATTATTTTTGCTCTCTCTGTGCACTACGTATTTATCTCAATTTTATTTATATATATTTCTTATTGTAATTTATGGATTTTTCACGTACTGCTCTGCTCTGCTGCTGCAAAACAACGAACTTCATGTCATATGTCAGTGATAATGAACCTGATTCTCATTCTCATTCTGATCTACTTGCATTTGTCCGTACACCTAATAACGCAAGATTAACTAAAGGAGCTTTGTCTTGATGGCCGCCCCCACCTTGCCCACGCCCCGGTCCAATAGTTTCACGGTCAGTGTTACTGATGTTTTCTAAAATGCGAAAATATGGGTTTAAGTTCCCCCAACATGGTACCTGAAAATTTTGAACTCTCTTTAAACAATCTGGAATTTAAAGCAGTTGTGACCACGAAGGCACTGGAGACTCAAGAGTCTGTCGGTGCTGGGAACTGCAGCAACACACAATCTGCTGGAAGAACTCAGCAGGCCGAGCAGCACTTACGGGAGGAAAAGAAGTTTCGGGGTGAAATCTCGAATGTGCAATTTTGTATCTGAACCTTTCTGCGTCTCCATCTTCCTCTCCTTGTTTATAAAGCTGCTGAAAACTGACTCCCTTGGCCACGACCGGTTAGTTATGGACGTGCCTCGGTGTCAAACACAGAAGGCATCATAACGAACTCCAAAACTGCCCTAAGCAACTGTAATTCACACAAAACGGTGGTGGGACTCAGCAGGCCAGGCAGCGCCAATGGAAAAGAGTAAACCCTCGACATTTTGGGCCGAGACTCTTCAGCAGGCAACTGTAGATGGACTGGTCGCGAGAACCCCACTTTGTCACTCACAATCCATCCTATCCCGTCCCTCACTGAAGCCAATTGCGCGTCTCATCATCCCTGGATTTCTTTACAGCCGCAACTCTGCCTCTTTGCATTCACTGGGACATTGAAGAAGATATTACCAGTCTTAGTTTAACATTACAATTACATTGAAGAGAACTTCTAGCCAGCTCCAGACACTCAGCTTATTAACGCTACCTGTTACAACTTTGTAACTGGCACTCTATACACGAGCTGTACAATCACATTCCCGTCAAATTACTGCACCAGAGAGCCGGCGAAAAGTCACTGAACACACACAAACCTCAGCAGGTCAGGCGGCCTCTATGGAGAGAAATAAACAGTTGACTTTTCGGGCCAAAACCCTTATTCAGGACTAACATTTTTTGTCACAAATGCAGTGAAATGCATCACTTTGCATCAATGCTAACACTGCCCAAGGATGTGCTGGGGGCAGCCCATAGGTATCGCTATGCTTCCGGTGCCTATATAGCACGCCCACAACTGACTAACCTAGCTAGCACACACAAAATGCTGGAGGAACTCAGCAGGCCAGGCCACATCTGTGGAAAAGAGTGCAGTCGACGTTTCGGGCCGAGACCCTTCAGCAGGGTCAATCCAGTGCAAAATTATAAGAGGTCAGAATTTGAGGGAGATTGGAGAAAAGTATAGAGCGAATGTCTGAGGTAGGTTTTTTTACACAGACAGTGGCGGGTTCATGGAAAGCTCATCTGGGGTGGTGGCAGAGGCAGTACATTAGGAGCATTTAAGAGACTCTTAGGTAGGTGATGCTCCATCAATAGCTCTCGGAGACGTGAGGCGAGATATAGGCTTTTATCGGCTGGAAGAAAGAACAAGCAGCAATTGACCACCATGCTACATCCTGGAGACTGAGGCCGGGGCGGTGTCTCCAATCGCCTTTATACCGGGTCTGTGGGAGGGGCCATGGTCTGTGGGAGGGGCCACTGTCTGTGGGAGGAGCCACGGTCAGTGGGAGGAGCCACCGGAGCTGTCAGCAGGGGGGGCGTGTCCAGACAGGTATATGTAGTTCACCACAGTAGGCACAAGGATGAAAGAAAAATAGAGGCCTATGTGGGAGTGAGGGGTTAGATTGATCTTAGAGTAGGTTAAAAGGTCGGCACACCATTGTGGGCTGAAGGGCCTGTGTTGTGATTTCCCTGTTCTCTCTGATGTCAAAGGTTATAATTACCTTCCAGCCAACATTAACTCACGTGCTTACGGGAACTTGGTATGTGTAAATTCGCTGCTGTGTCTCTTCAATTACAATCACACTTTGCTCGCTGTGAACGTAACACGCCCACAATGCTCAGCAGAACAACACTGAACACAACAAGCAACAAAACAATAACAGCAAAACAAGCCCCTTCCTCCCCCCCACCCACCTACACGGACAGATCTCCGACTCCAGGACAGGCCTCTGGCCTCCAGTCACCGGCTGTCAGGTTTTGACTTCCAGACATCCAATTGACCTTCGACCTTTTAAATAGAATCAAATGTTTTGCCTCCACTGCCTCTTCAGGTAGTGAGGTACAAGCCTCTAGGTGGAAAAAATTCTTAATTTACTTCTGATCTTACTACCTTTGTATTGAACAATCACTTTGTCTACAGTTTGTTTCTTCGATCAAATGTTTAGAAAATTCAGTGACAATCGGGATTATAGGGTTAAGGAGTACTGAATGGAAAGTGGGCACTGTCGACAAGTTTCCATAGCTTAAGGATGGAAATATTTTGCCTGAAATATAAAGGGCCAATGGCCTATTCTGCAGGGAATCTTATATTGGAGTAAGTTAATTGGCTAAAGGTCTTTTTATAAAACAAGGCCAGGTCACAAACAAACTAAAAAAAAGGCAATGCTATTGTGATTATTTTCCCACACACTAATCCTGCAGTACATATTTAAACTGACATGTCAAAATGTGGTAACATCTTTTCTGATTTGGGAACAAAATTGAATCATAAAATCTCCTGACCTACTAATAGGATCAAATATGTTATCCACCCAATGTTTCTTCTGCACTTAATTCTTGGATTTCCTTGTGTGTGTGTGACAAGAATTAAGTGTTGTGGTAATATCTTTCCATCTGCTCTGTTGAGAACGTGATGACAACAAGAAGCAGCATGTGAATTTGTAAAGTACCTTCGAGGTTAAGGAACGTAAACTGGAGGCAAAACTCAACACTGAGCCAGAGAAAGAATAGAGATGAATAAAGTCAAAAGAGAATTTAAAGAGCAAAGCGGAAAGGAAAAATGCAGAGGTTCAGGGGAGTGTATGCTAGAGCCTGGGATCTGGGTGGCTGAAAACATGGCAGCCAGTATTGGTAAAAACAAGAGATTCTGCAGATGCTAGAAATCTCACTCCGTAGAAGCTACCTGTCCTGCCGAGTTACTCCAGCATTGTGTGTGTGTGTGTGTGTGTGTGTGTGTGTGTGTGTGTGTGTGTGTGTGTGTGTGTGTGTGTGTGTGTGTGTGTGTGTGTGTGTGTGTGTGTGTGTGTGTGTGTGTCTGTATGACAATTTAGGAATGGTTTCATTTTGGTGAAGAAGAGGAGCTTAGGGTCACCAAAGACTGAATCTTTGACCGTATGACTCGTATAAACTCGGAGCTAAAGGCGAGGGTGAAGGGAGGCCACTGGCAGACAATTTAAAGTTGATCGCATGCTTGTGTGTTTGTGGGAACGCATTTCCTGCACTGTTGATATTCGTTGACGAAACAGGCATTTGTTTCTGCATTGCCCATTTCCCTCATAAAGCTGTGACCACCAGAAGAGTTGGCATGGTCACGTAGTGGTTAGCATAAAGCTATTACAGTGCCTGCCACTGGGTTCAGTTCCGGCCGTTGTCTGTAAGGAGTTTGTACGTTCCCCCTGTGATTACATGGGCATCTCCAGGTGCTCTGGTTTCCTCCCACAGTCCAAAGACGGATGGGTTAGTTGGTTAGTTGGTCACATGGGTGTAATTGGGCGATACAGGATTGTTGGGCGGAAAGGCTTGTTACTGTGCTGTACCTCTAAATTAAAAAAAATAATTAAAGTTCTCAGAGCACAGGTACTTGGCAGCGAGTAGTCCAGGGTGATACTCCAATGTTGATTACTTTTATCAGAAAATTGTGAAGCGGATTGTTGGAATAGAAAACAAATTGGATTAGGAGCCTTCTGGTCCATTGTGAGCGTGGAGTCATACAGCACTACAGCACAGAAGCAGGCCCTTCAGCCCATCTAGTATGTACTAAACGGCTATTCTGCTTCATCTCATTGACCCACACTTAGACCACAGCCCTCCACACCTCTCCCATCCATGTATCCATCCAAGCTTCTCTTAAATGCTCCACCGCTGCCACTGGCAACTCGTTCCACACTTGCACTAAGAAGGTCCCCCTCAGGTTCCCCTCCCTTAACTATTTACATCTCTTCACCCCTTCTATTTCTTGAGAACCATTTCATTTGTGTTCCGTGGTACTCGGCTTTGTTGGGCTGTTGTTCAACCTCCTTCCTTCGAGATCTGAGCGTTGCCTTCAGTACACAAGAGAGGTTATAAAAGAGGTATAGCCTCCGACAGTTCTTCTGTCTTATTCTGAGGGCCAGTTAAACAAAGCATGTGATGCTTCACTGTACTTGCCTTACCAACCGGGAGTAACACACATTTAAAAAATGGCTTTCAAAACAATCTATCAATTAAAACAAGAAAGAGAATTTCCAGTCACTGCCCACTTCTCTTCTCATCTAGTTATGCTAGAATAAGATGGCAGAGCTTGTCGTTGAAACATTGGTCATAATTGATACCTGTACCCAGCTGGAAGCCGGAGAAGAGTTTATTTGTCTCATCTATATTTTCAAATTCTCCTATTTGTTCATTTTATTCTCTAGTAGCAATGTTCTACAACTTTTCAGTCTCAGGAAGAACACTTCCGCTGTGTCCATCATAACTATGTGGCTAAGGACCCTGACTGCTGGAATAAATTCCGGATTCAGATTTATTGATCGCATGTATGCAGAAACATATAGTTAACAACTGAGAATGTGCTGGGGGCAGCCTGCCACACGTGTTGCCACCACCTCTGATGCCCTCCCACCCACACTCACGGGCAGTCGTCCAACTGCCGGACTGGCCTCCGGGCCTGCGGTCTCCAGGTTTCAGCCGTTGGGACGGACTGCCAGGCTTCCGATCAACCTCTGGCATCAACAACATCTACAAAAGAGTGGTCGCTTCTGCACCTGCTCTCTACAACTCTGACTGCTCAGTCACAAAGCATGTTCACTCACTTCTCAGCCTCCAATACTTCTCCTTCTGCCTCTCTTGGTTCCCTTCGCACCCCCCCCCCCCTGCTCCCTACATTCCTCCCCTCCTTATCCCACTCTTGTGGCCAAATGGGCTACGTTCATCCCAGAACGTATTTTAAAATATCTGCTGGTTCTAAAAAGAGTGTATGCTGTTTCCCTAGCTTGTTATTACACGAGGGAGCAGAATGCCTTCACTCTGCTCCTCTCTGAGAGCCAGCCTGTAGCTTAGTGCTTGTAAAACAATGTTCTGAGAGATTAATAGTATCTGTCAACACCGCTATTTACAGTTAAATGGAGTACGGTTTAAACTCTCCATTCACTCAGCTCTGTATTTGCTCAATGGGAAGGTCAGTTTAATGATCTAACTTTGCGCTGCACACAGATTCACACAGGAGTTTATACAGACCTTTTCACAGCCTCAAGACATCTCAAAGTGTTTTATGTCCATGGCCTCTTCTACTGCCGCGATGAGGCCACTCTCAGGTTGGAGGAGCAACTCGCATATTCCGTCTGAGTAGCCCCCAGCCTGACGAGATGAACATAGATTTCTCTAACTTCTGGAAATTTCGCCTTTCTCTTTTTCCATCAACCATTCTGGCTCCCTTCTTACCCCTTTTCCTCTCCACACCTCCCCATCACCTCCCTCTGTTGCCCCTCCTCCTTCCCTTTCTCCCATGGCCCACACTCCGCTCCAATCAGATTCCTTCTTCTTCAGCCCTTTACCCCTTCCACCTATCACCTCCCAGCTTCTCACTTTGTCCCTCCCCCCTCACCTATCTTCTGCCAGCTTGTACTCCTTCCCCTCCCCTCCCACCTTCCTATTATGGCTTCTTCCCCTTCTGTTCCAGTCCTGATCAAGGTTCTCAGCCTTGTTTATTCCTCTCCATAGATGCTGCCTGACCTGGTGAGTTTCTCCAGAATTTTCTGTGCGTTACAGCCAATGAAGTTCATTTTGAGCCTTAGATTCTGATTTTGCCTGGCAGCCAAATGGAGCACAGTAAGATCCCATAAACGCCTGATCACAGCTGACCAATACACATTGAAGCAACACTCCGCTGCTCAACGTGATGAAATCTGAGGTTTAACGGAATCACACTTCACGGTCTGACTCACCAAAGCTGAAAGGTGCAAAACGATGCATCATAGTATATACTCCAATATGGAGTACCTAGTAAGAGTGCGAGGTTTCTGGATAAATGGCAGATTGGTTTATTATTCTGGCTGCTGCTGGATGAGGTGTCTGTGTGTGATGGCTTATCGTTTGCTGCTCTTCCTAAGTGTTCGAGTGGTCTCTCTCTCTCCCTCCCTCTCTCTCTCTCCCTCCCTCTCCCTCTCCCTCGAGGCTGCTGGAGGATGTTTCTTAAGTCCAGCACTTTATGGATTGGACTGAGCTCTTTCTGTTTTATGTTTTCTCTATTCCATGTTTTCACACGTTCGTTCCTGTTGCCATTTGGGGCAATTTATCAGTTTTTTTTTGTGCAGAGGGGGTGCTTAGAGATCGATGTTCTTGCCATTTGTGCAATTTGGGGTTTTTTTGTGCGGGGGGGGGGCGAATTTCCTTTACTCCACTGAGATATTGCTACATCAGAGTTTAACTTCTCCCTATCAAATTTCAAGTTGAACACAACCATTTCGTGTCTTGCATACCGCCATCCATTTCATTACAACAGTGCACTGAAGATGTACATGGTAAAACTTATTGCAGTCTGTAGAATAAAGTGTCATAGTGAGGGAGGAAGATAATTTCAATTAGACCCTAATGAGCAAGATCATAATGGGATGGATTGCAAAGTCAGGACATCATCCTATCAAACACTTTCCATTTCAGCTTATGAAAATAGGAATCTGATGTGCTGGGAGGTGATTTGGCAACACACAAAGACCATTTTATGGATTGTAGTAAATTTTCTGCATTCATATACTGGCCCTGAAACAAATGTGGAAATCTCCAAGATTATTGCGATCGAGAGATTGTCAACTCAAATTCAGTAAGTGGCTGCCTGCTTCAAGAAGTAATATTGCTTTAATTATTACAATATGCCCCCAAATGAAATGCTACCATGATCATTAGAAAATTGACTTGCCCTCTGATATTTTGCCTGCATTCGCTCTTCCCACTACTACCATCAGACAGGAGGTACGGAAACCTTAGGTCCCACACCACCAGGTTCAGGAACAGTTATTACCCCTCAACCATCAGCCTCCTGAACCAGCATGGATAACTTCACTCACTTCAACTCTGAACTGACATCACAAACAACAGACGCACGTTCAAGGTCTCTGAAACTCATTCTCCCAGTATAATTTACTTTTTTTTTGTTTGCACGATTTGTCTTCTTTTGCACATTTGTTGTCAGTTTTTATTCCTTTATTTTCCTGTAAATGCCTGCAAAAATCAATCTCAAGGTATTATATGGTGACATACACTTTACTGTGACTTTCCCACTTCACCATCCAAATGAACTATCGTCGATCTGCAGAGAACTTGTAGCTTTATTCACACTTGGAATGACAGCCTGCTTTAACAGAGTGCTTTTCATGTTGAAAAACATCACAAGTTCAGTCATGGGTGAGCAGTCAAACAAACTGGGCATTAATCAGCAAGGGGACAGTTAAACTTCTTTAAGGAGAGAGGTGGATTGGCAGAAGAGGGTGAGGGTGAGTTCAGAGCTTAGGGTCTTAGCAACCGAAGGGGAAGAAGTAAAAAAACTGGGGATTTGTCAGGCCTAAAGAAGCATTGGAGTGGCTACTAAGTATTTTCATTTAAATATATCCTCACCAGCTGAAACTCCACCATGGATAGTCCCAAGCCCAGCTGCGAAAGGAGAAGGCCTTGGACATGGGGCTAGCTAGCAACCGCATCCCATAAAAACCCTGAGCTACAGAAACATCAACAGAAGCTCCAAGGACCTCATTCCAGGAAAGGATGGTTCCTCGGCGAGAAGACATATGAAGTTGTGTGGTGAAAGTGGTAGACAAAGGGATGACCAACCTTCTACTGGCCCAGGACAGAGGACTCTGGCACACTGCTGTTGGCAGCCTATGCCCCAGCAGGGCTGACGGACTTAAGAAGATCATCAGTTTAAGTAACATCACTGACAATGAGCAGAAAACAATTTATAATTCCTCATGTTACAGCTGGGTAAAAAAAAACACTTTCACCCCAGAAAGTTTATCATAAACCTGCAGCAACACAAGGATAGCGCAGAAGGGATGCTGCTTTGTACAGGAAAAGCTGTTTTTCTGATGAGATGGCAGCAGGTCTCCCTCATGGCCTGGATACATTTATCCCTAAATCTTTAACAATAAGAATTGGTCATAAAGTCATTAATTTCATTTCTCTTTTGTGGCCTTGTGTCGTGTGGAAATGCAATTGCCATTTGAGCCTACGCCATAATCATCACCACATTTTGGAAATAATTTGCTGTACTTTTGGATGTTCTATGGCCGCGTAAGGCTCGACAGAGCCAGCCCTACAACCATCCGGCTCCTTTTGTCAGATACGCAGGAACGGAATTGCCTACAGAAACTGGTGGATACGGCCCAGTCCATCACAAGCAAAGTCCTCCCCACTACTGAGCTACATTTACAAGCACTGCCACTGTAACATCAGTGAGTGCAGCACCCATCAGCAAGGAAGCCAACCGCCCAGGCAATGCTCTCATCGTCAGGGTCAGTAAGTCGTTACCCTAGAACATCAGGCTTCTGAGCCAACGTAGGTAATTCACTCACCTCAATGCCAAACTGACTCCACAACCTATAGACTCACTCCAAATCAACTTCTTTATTATTGGCATGATTTCTCTTCCTTTGCACATCGGCTGTTTGACAGACCTCGATTTTTTATAAATTCTATTGTATTTCTTTATTTTCCTGTATAAGTCTGCAGAAAAATGAATCTCAAGGTGGTATATGGTGAAATATACACACTTTAATAATAAATTTACTTTGAACTTTGATAACAAATGCACACCCTCCCTTTTATGAAATGTTCCCAGACGAACTCAATGAGTTTCAATATTCCACCTTTCATTTCCAATCCACTCTATTCCTATTCTGGAGCCATTTATAATGATACTAAAAGTGCCCCTGTACACTTGGTGGCTGCTTTATTAGGTACCATGGCACTGTAACTTCCTGTGGGATCAATAAAGAATCTACCTATTTATCTCGGTAATGCAAATGTGTAATCAGCTAATCATGTGGCAGCAACTCAATGTACAAAAGCACGTAGACATGGTCAAGAGGTTCAGTTGTTGTTCAGACCAAACATGAGAATGGGGAAGAAATGTGATCTAAGTGACTCTGACTGTGGAATGATTGTTGGTGCCAGACAGGGTGGTTTGAGTATCTCAGAAACTGATGAGCTCCTGGGATTTTCATGCACAGCAATGTCTCCAAAAGTTTACAGAGTTTGGTGCGAGAAGCAAAAAAAAAATCCAGTGAGCAGCTGTTCTGTGGGTAAAATTACCTTGTAAATGACAGTTGAGAGACAATCTGCAGTTACTGAAAATCCAAGTAACACACACACAAAATGCTGGAGGACCTCAGCAGGCCAGGTGGTCTCTATGGAAAAGAGTACAGTCGACTTTTCAGACTAAGATAATGACAGAGGTGAGAGGAAAAAGGTCAGACTAGTACAAAATGACAGGAAGGTGACAGTAATTCAAGTAACTATGCATTACAACAGTGGTGCGGAAGAGCATCTCTGAATGCACAACACATTGAACATTGAAGTGGTTGGGCTACAGCAGCAGAAGACCATGAATATACACTCAGATACCACTTTATTAGGTATGGGGGGGTACCTAATAAAGTGGCTACTGAGTGTATATTCATATAGAATAAGCTCTTTGTATCATTAAATGCGATCAATAAGCCTCAGGTTTGGTCTAAAGAAACTCAATAATCAATAGCAAAAACAGAGAGCTGATAATTATGCACTGCCTTCCCCTGTCAGCTGCAGAAAGAGAAAGAAAGATTCTCCCTTGCATCATTTCACTGATGGACTTCATTCGCACAAAACCTTTTCATGAGAATTTTGATTCACCTCAGCTATTTCTCAGGCAATGATGACAGGATTCTCCAAGTGTCGCTTAATGCCTCTCGGAGGTTTGTAAATTGTACATGAAAACAAGGAGCTGACTAAACCTCATGACTGTGAAATGCCTCACAGAGATGCTGAACTGCATGTGCAAAGTTTGGTTTACAGATTAGTGCGATAAAAATAATTGTAGAGTTTCTGAATCACATGAGTGTTTTCACAGAGGCTGGGCCATAAACCCATGGAAACAGCAAACAGTATTTTAAGAGAGTCATTACACTCAACAATATCACAATGCATTATATCCTGTTATTTACATAAAATATAATGCAGGATTTGTGCGTTCTTGAGTCTTATCTTCCATTCAACCTCAGCCGGCCACTTTTTCTCCTCGATCCCAATATCCCTCGATACATTCATTCAGTATCAAGAAAGCTATCAATCTCAACTGCCTTGTAATGACTGAATCCACAGCCCACTGGGAAAGAGAATTCCAAACTCTCTGAGTGAAGTCATTTCCTTTCAAACCAGTCCAAGGTAGCCAGACCTTTATCGTGTGACTACATCCCACGGTTTTAGGGTTTCCAATCCAAAGACACAGACTTTCAACATTTATTCCATCAATCCCCCACAGAACCTTGAATCTCAGTGCTTTGAGGCCCTTTCTCCTCAATATCTTCCCACAGCTCCATTGACAGCTTATTCAAGGGGGCAAAACTTTAAGGTGTTTGGAAGAAAGTATAGGTCGGATGTCTGAGGTGGAAGAGCGATCTAACTCTTCCCTCCCTCCCACACAGCCCTGCATTTTTCTTTCATCCTTGTGCTTAACTCAGCGTCCCTAATGTATCTGCCTCTACAATCACCACGGCAATGCAGGACTGTGTGGGAGGGAAGAGTTAGATCGACCTTCCAGTAGGCTAAAATGTCAGAAAAACACGATGGGCCCAGGTTCCTGGACGGTCCAATGTTGTCTGTTCTGTAACCTGCTCATACCATTACCACAAAGGAAACAGAACAATTAACAGCAAAGCTGGTATCTGTAATTGCAACAACTAAAGGGATTATCTCTGTCAATGCGCCTTCTATCATTGAGTTAGACATAGAACCCTGTCCTCACTGAAAAACATGCTATTTTCCAAAGAACGCAGAAACTCCTTACAGACATGAACTTGGGGCACTGGCACTGTGTTCGCATTATGCTAACCGCTGTCCTGCTGTGCCACCCGTGTCTAAATAAATTCAAATTACATTTGTCACTATGAAATTTGATTCCCAATGTACAGTTGACAACTGGCCATCCCACCCACACTGCAAATACCACAGGATTTCCACGTTTGGTATTAAATAAAAACATGTATATATCAACAGCAGCATTCCTCTCAGACAAATTTACCTCTTATTTCCTGATGTAGTGTTGCCGTGCTAACTGACACCTCACGCCTGTCTTGGCCAAGTCCTAACTTAATGAATGCTTGAGACCACTTTTTTGGTTTAGTCTCGATAATTACTTTACCTTACTGAAGTGTTGAAGCCAGGGATCGTAAAGCTTTTTGAGAGCATGTGCCAAAATTGGCAGTAATCTTCAAAAAAAATTCTCTCATATGCCGTGATAATTTTAGCCAAGATTATCATTGATTAGATAGATAGATAAATAGATAGATACTTTATTTAGTAACAATAATTACAAACATTTTAAGGGAAAAAGATGAGTCTTAATTCTTATTTACTATTCATTGTAAATAAAGAACATAGTATTCATTGTTTAATTACCGTATTCATAAAAGTAGAAAATTTGTTTAAAATAATTAATATTAATTTTTAAAAAGACAATTGAAAAATAACTTCATTTCTAAATAGGATTGTTATTGTAATTTTTTACTGTCCAAATACTGATGTGTATACCAGATCTGTGAAGTTTTCAAAATGCATCATCCAGCATCACCTGTTCTCACAACTGCAGCAAGCCAGCCAGCGTGAGACAGTTCCCGTGAAAGCATCTCGCTGATCTCGGCTTGTAAAAAAATTATTTGCTGCTTCATAGGTAGTCATTATGTATCGTTTTATTATGGGTGGAGTTTAAAGAATTGAGAGGCGGCACTGCATGCCACATGCCAACAAAAGTTCTGTGTGTGCCATCTTGGGCATGGGTGCCATAGATCCACGATGGTTCTTTATATTCATTACATAGGGCATATCTTAGCTCATTCAAGAGTCAAGATTGTTCAGTACACTAGTGTGAAAGAGATCGAAATGTTTGTTCCACAATAAGCATAAAGAACACAATAAACATAAACACCACAAAATCTGCAGTTGCTGGAAATCCAAAGCAACACACACAAAACGCTGGAGGAACTCAGAAGGGCAGGTAGCATCTGTGGAAAAGAGTAAGCAGTTGACATTTTGGGCTGAAACCCTTCATCAGGATTAAACCTCATCAGTCCTGAAGAAGGGTCTTGGCCCAAGTGTCGACTGTTTACTCTTTTCCATAGATGCTGCCTGGCCTGCTGAATTCCTCCAGCATTTTGTGTGTGTCGCTGCAAAAAATATAAAAGCAATCTTAGAAATCACAATGTACAAGTAACCGCTATACATAGGCTGATGCTATGTACATAAAGTGAAGCTAGGTAATGTATACGTGGCGACGGTGGAGAATAGACTTCACGGTCAATATTTGACAAAAATCATAATGTGGTTGAAGGGTCACCATGCTGATAAATTATATTATTCATGTAACAAATAAATAACATCAATTATGAATTGTAAAATGTAAATATTAGCATTCTTACAAACAATGCCCAAAGAATGTAACGTTGCCATCTTATAAATCACCAGTGAACATAAACTCAACAGTGTAATTAACATAAACTGTCTTATTCAGCCTAATATCACAATTAGTTTTCCTGTACAATAATTTCAGAATTAATGGCTGCTGCATTAATAGTTGAGGAAAATATTGTGTCAAAAGTTGGAATGAATACAAAGACATCAGAGCTGGACAGCATCAAAGAAAGTAATGGCAGGACTATATTTGAATTAGATTTGAGGTTAGCTATTTATAGTGGGGCCAGTGTCTGAGGAATCATTCTCTCATCCAGCGTCGTTTCAACAAAGGTCTGGAGTTTGTTCATTGCATCCCATCAGGCGTTAGATAAACAAATGGAACTGAACAACTGTGGGAAAATACTTTACATCCCTTCAGAGTGCAAATGGCTGCCTTGAGAGGGTTGGCCAAAACGGACTCCATGTGGTTTTCGAGTCAATCCAAAACTTGTTCTTAAAGCAGACTTCCTTGATGGCAGGAATATAAGAATTCTAATTGCAATGCAGCTAAGAGTTCAATTACTTATTTTATGTAAAATAGAAGTTATTAATTACCTGTTTACTCTAAAGGAGCTCTGTAACACTGCACGGCAAATGATTAGCAGCCACTGAACCAGCCAACATGCATAAACCCTGGATTCCTTTTTCTGGTTCTGTGGGAAATAAACACAGGTTTGAGATTACGCATGCCACACAAGAGGATCTTGAGTGACTCCAGAAATTACAAAGAGTTTAGAAATGTATTTTTACATCAGATTATTTAGAGAGAGAGAGTTATATGGCAGAAAAGCTGCCATTAACCCTGAATTATAAATGTGTTCTCAAATGTAAGCCAACGCTGGCAGGAGTTCAATTCCAGCAAACTCTGTAAGGTGTCTGTACATCCTCCCTGTGAACGTGTGGGTTTCCTCTGGTGTTGCAGTTTATTTATTTAATGAGATGCAGCGTAGAATGCCTCATTCGAGCCGTGCCGCCCGGTCATCCCCCAATTTAATCCTAGCCCAATCACAGGGTGATTTACAATGACAAATTAACCTGCCAACCGGGAAGAAACTGGAGCATCCCAAGGGAGCACCCGAAGGAAACACACGTGGTCACGGGGAGAACGTACAAACTCCTGACAGGCAACGGGGGGGGGGGGGGTCCTCGCACGGTTCATTGTGATTAGGTTGGGGTTAAATAGTTGGGTTGCTGGGCAGTGCGGCTCGTTGGGCACAGAAGGCCTGTTCGCTCTGCATCTCTAAATAAAATAAATACAAAGTTGTTAACCATGGATTATAAATTTATTTTCAACTGTAGGCAAACGCTGGCAGGACGTCCGCTCCGTAAAGCTTACACACAAGGTGTTCCACAGCGGTTTGCCTCAGGGCCAAAATCAGCCCTCTTTCTCTGGAACTGATGGCCAGCATATTGGGTCTTGCCTTGGTTAAGGTAGCCAAGGGAAGCCAGAGCAATGTTTTTGGTGTAATTCCTCATCAAGGTGCTGACAGTAAAGGAAAGATTTTCGCACAGTTTTACTTATATAATCTGATTTTGTAACCCTGACGCACAAAGAAATCACTAAGCAAGAAATGATTGAATAGATCGCATAATATCAAAAAAAACCTGAATGATATCACTAGTCATCTTCGTTCTGTCTCTTCTCCTGCCCTTCCCTTCCCTTCACTGCCTCAAACTGTCAGCTTGTAACCCATCTTACTGCAATAACTTGTTGCACGTTAAGTTTGATGAGATACACCCAGTGGCCAATTTACGCCTGCTCATTAATGCAAATATCTAATCAGCCAATCATGTGCCAGCAACTCAATGCATAAAAGCATGCAGACCTGGTCAAGAGGTTCAGCTGTTGTTCAAACCAAACTCAGAATGGGGATGAAATGTGATCTGAGTTTCCTGCTTGTGGCAGGAAAGCATGCAGATATGATCAAGAGGTCCAGTTGTTGTTCAGACCAAACATCAGCATGGGGAAGTCGTGTGATCGAATGACTTTGACTGTGGAATGATTGTTGGTGCCAGTCCAGGTGGTTTGAGTATCTCAGAAATAAATGAGCTCCTGGGATTCTCACTAACAACAGTCTCTACAGTTTACAGAGAATAGTGCAAAAACATAACAGCATCCAGTCAGCGGCAGTTCTGTGGGCAAAAACGCTGTGTTAATGAGAGAGGTCAGAGGAGAATGGCCAGACCGGTTCGAGCTGACAGAAGGTGACTGTAACTCGAATACCCACACATTACAACAGTGGTGTGCAGAAGAGCATCTCTGAATGCACAGCACTTTGAACCTTGAAGTGGATGGGCTACAGCAGCAGAAGACCATGAATGTACAGCAGTGGCCACTTTATTAGATACAGGATGTACAGCTTGTTCCATGTTCGCTCCACCCTCTGAGTGACGACGTTTAAGAAGATTAGCCTTATTTGTCGAAATGCGCCACCTGTGTCAAATCAAATCAGCGAGGAGTGTGCTGGGCGCTGTGCTTTTTAATTCGTAAAGCGTTGCGTTAACCGCTACGCTACCCTGGTGCCCTGTTCTATGTGGCAACTGTTCTGCCTGCGACCACAAGAAACTATAGAGAGTGGTAGACCCATCTCAGTGCATCATGGAAACCAGCCTCCCCTCCACAGACCGTGTAAACGTCCCGCTGCCCCATTAAAGCAGCCAGCATTTCACTCCTCCCATCGGGCAGAAGATACAAAAGCTTAAAGCTTTTACCACCAGGCTCAAGGGCAGCTTCTGTCCTGCTGCCATAAGACTATTGAATATTCCCTAGTACGATAGGATGAAACTTGCCTACCTCGCTATGACCCACCCCCCTACTGTCTGCCTGCATTGCAGTTTCTCTGTAACTGTAACACATTATTCGACACAGATACTAGATGTAATGAATGGATCTGTGTGAATGATATGCAAGACACACCTTTCACGATGCAACACACACAAAATGCTGGAGGAACTCAGCAAGTCAGGCAGCGTCTATGGAGGAGAATAAACAGTCAAAGTTTTGGTCCACAACCCTTCATCAACATAGCCTTCGTTTTTTAGCTGCCCTCCATTACCCAATGGATTCGCTGCATAAGACAGCCTTCTGGGACTCAAAACTAATCAAGCATACTTCCCTCCGTAGATGCTCCGTGACCTGCTGAGTTCCTCCAGCATTTTGTGTGTGTGTGTGTTGCTCAAGATTTCCAGCTTCTGCAGAATCTCTTGTGTTTAAGTTTTTTTCTGTACCTCAATACATGTGACAATAATAAACCAATTTACTAGTTTCCCAAATCCCACCAGAGCAACTGGAGAATTTAAATTTAGTTAAATAAACCTGTCAGGAATGGTAATCATGAAACAATACAACCAATCAGCTTAATTATAGTCCCTTAGGAAAGGAAATATGTCACATTTACCTAGTCTGCCCTATATAAACTCTCCCCAGCTTACAAATGCCCCATTGATGTACAGCCCAGATATACGAGCGAGTGTTTGGGAGACTGCTAGTATGGATTTTCCAACTGGTGAGTGACTACAGGCACTTTCTGCCCCATGGGACCTTGATTTGTGAGTTCACAATCCACTTCTGAATTGTGAACGGTCGTAACCTGGGGAGGACCTGTAAGCAAGTCCCAGCCTATCAATGTGGTTGTCCCGGTAAGCCATTCAGCTCAGGGAGCTGGGCCTGACGGCACAGCTTGCATCCTGTGACAGAGTGTCAAAGGCTTCACTCTGCATCTGAATTTCAACGTGAGAAGACAGAGGGCTGAAAGTTGGAAATGGCTGGCAGAGAATTCCCAGCAGATGGAGGCTTGTAAAACATTCTGCAAGAACATCTTAGACTGAAACAGGATATTCAGAGCTTCTGACTTGAAGTAAAAGGCAGGCTTAAGCAGCAGACACTCCTGCAGTCCTATTCGAATTAGAAGAGTCAGATATTCCACCCAGACACAGGCCTTAGCTTGCTTTTTATCTGTTTGAAGGGGCTTTGGTCTAATCAAGGAGAGGAGTGTATATGAGGTAAAAAAGGACCACTGGTTTTAAGACAATAAGGGGGCCCAAATCTTCTATAGGTCTGCTTCTACGGATTTAATAGCTACTTGTTTTCTTCAAATAATATACTCATTCTTTACGGATCACTTTCAAAGTTCAAAGTAAATTTAATACTGAGGTACATATCTGTCACCCTGAGATTCATTTTCTTGCAGGCATTCACAGTAGATCAAAGAAACAGAATAGAATCAATAAAAAACCACAACCAAAGACTAACAAACAACCCGTGTGCAAAAGAAGACAGACTGTAAATACGAGGATAAATAAATAAATAATTATGAGCACTTGCTACATACATTGTGTCCTTGAAAGTGGGTCCGTCCATAGGTTGTGGAATCAGCTCAGAGTTGAGGTGAGTGAAGTTATCCTCACTGGTTCAGGAGCCTGCTGATCACAGGGTAGTTACTGTTCCTGAACTTGTTATGGTCCAGTCCGTAGCCCGCATTCCGGGTCTTGATCCGGTCCACGGACTCCGGACTCCAGGTCTTGTTGCCATTCCTCTTTTCACCCTTAAGCACAAATAGGATCAACTTGGCTTAAGGAGGCGCACCTGATGCCTATCGGCTGGCAGGTGTATATAAGGAGATCTGGCACTGAGTCATGTCTGGTTTACCTTGTTTGTGCCATTTGCCTGGTTATCCTGTTTTGACCCTGGCTTGGGGTACCCACTGTTAATCATCTAATTCTGTAAGTCTGTTCTTGTAGTCACCCTGGACTGAGCTCCCTTCTGATCCCTTGGTAAGCAGGCTGGACTGCCGTTGCCTGGTGGGGGGACTCTGACCTTTTCTTAACCCTCTCTTCTGATGGGTTGTGCCCTGCAACCTGCCCAGGCCTCTGTGTTCCTGCCTGGGAGGTGGCCCTGCCCAGGAGCTATGTGGCCTGCCCAGGGGGCTATCCTCCCAGCATTCCTTGTCCCATAGACCCATCCTTTAGCCTAGCCAGGGTCTTGCCTTTGCCATGAACTCCAGGGTCCTTCCTTTGCCATGAAATCTCTGAACCCCAGGATCACCTTTGCATGCCATGGTCTCCCATCTTGTTCTATCCTTTAGTTGTTCCTGTCCTGCCCCTAGTACTTCAGTGTCTGTGTTCTGCATTTGGGTCCAGTCTCCATGTCCCCTTATGACAGAACCTGGTGATGTGGGACCAGAGGCTCCTGTATCTCCTGCCCAAAGCAACAGCAAGAAGAGGGCCTGGTCTGGATGTGGGAGGTCCTTAATGATGAAGTGGCAGTGCTCCTGGTAGATGGTGTAGGTGTGCTCAATGGTGGGGATGACTTTGCCTGTGATGGATTGGGGTGTCTCCTCCACTTTCTGAAGGTGTGTCCATTCTTGGGTGTTGTTGTTTCCATACCATCAATCAACTAAAGCCTCTGTTTGTTCTCAGACTACACCTGAAGCAGCCAATCACAACATGGGAGTCTTTCTGCTAACCCTGCTATCATCCTCTGGCCACACCAGTAGGGTGGTGCTTGCTGATAGGAGTTTTGACTTTGATGGAGGGAACCAAAGCCCTTAAATAATCTGCTTGAGGGCAAACAATGGGAAATTACTAAGAGTCTGTAAAAATTATTCAACTTCAGGTAAATGTTGTTACAATTGAAAGCAGTAAGACATTGCCTAAGGCAAGAAACAATTGGTGGGAAGAACACAGTTGGACGAGCAGCATCTATGTGAGGAAAGGAATTGTTGATATTTCACATCAACCCTTTTACACCCAACACTAAACTCTAGTCTTATCTTGCAGATATAAGGCAAGAGTTTAGTATTGGGTGCAAAAAAAAGCTTGGACTTTGAGCCTTACATTGGAGATTAAGTGCAGACATTTTTGCTCAATGAAATACACTCGGTGACTAGTTAATTGGGTACAGGAGTGTAATAGTGAAGTGGCCACTGATTGTACGTTAGCAGTCTTCTGTTTCTGTAGCCCATTCACTTCAAGGTTTGATGCATTGTGTGTTTGTAGATGCTCTTCTGCACACCACTGTTGTAACAAGTGGTTATTTGAGTTACTGTTGCCTTCCTGTCAGTTTGAACCAGCCTGACCATTCTCCTATGACTTCTCTCATTGACAAGGCATTTTCACCCACAAAACTACCATTTGCTGGATTTTATTTTTGCTCTGTAACTTCCAGAGACATAAAAATCCCAGGAGATCAGCAGTTTCTGAGATACTCAAACCACCCCATCTGGCACCAACAATCGTTCCACAGTCAAAGTCACTGAGATCACATTTCTTCCCCGTTGTGATGTTTGGTCTGAACAACAAGTGGACCTTTTGACCATGTCTGCATGCTTCTATGCAAAGAGCTGCTGCCACATGATTGGCTGATTGGATATATGCATTAATGAGCAGGTGAACAGGTGTACCTAATAAAGTGGCCACTGAGTGTAAAGTCCACAACATTTCTGTTTGCTACCTTGTAATTTACTCTGCATGCTCATAACGCGATGGTGCTGTTGAAAGGGAAGTATTATTAAAGGGCACAATAATAAAAGGAAATGTTCAGGACAACAGCCTGAATATTAGTTTGGTCAGTTGTGTATCTCTTCCTCTCTTTGTTTCTAACAACTTCAATCAGTTCCTTGAAAATCGAAGTGTAACTCCAAAGTTGGATCATTGCCAATTTGGGAGCAAAAGGTAGTCCGGAGAAGCTTGACACCATATTCTTTTGCATGAACGTTACAACACTAGGAGTGATTTCTGAAGGCCGTGTTACACTGGCAGTAGCAAATCAGAAGTATTTTTCACACGCTGGATGATTAAATGGTCCATTTATCATAATAAAAAATAAAATGGGGGTGTAAATCGATCCTTTTGTGTAGCCGGTCCAGACCAATTTCACCTCCAGTGATTCTGGAATCGGGACAGTTTCACAATGGGAGTGGGATCACGATACAAATCCCTATTAACTAAGGTTAACAAAAGCTTTCAAACCATGCACAAAATACAAACAAGGCTCTAAGTTCAGAGAACCTGAAAAGATTATATTCCCTGCCAATACACTTGATCTCCAGGACAAAAACATTTTTTTATTTGTTTGGACTTCTTAAAATTGTGCTTTTTTTTTAAACTAGAGAATAGCCACCCCTGCTTATCCTCCACCAGCCCAGTGCTGGTATGAAGATCATAACAAAAACAAGATATTTGTCTGAGGGAGCAAATACTCCTCATCAGCAGGTCATTAGACAATTCATGGGTGAAAGATTTCCCCTCTGCTCGACTCATAAAATTAAGGACAACGCACGTGCTTTCACCGAAATCCTGCCATAACCATGTTGGGAAACCTCAAGCTTCATTCAACATTGTACTGCTAAAGATGTACAGATTTATTACATTCACAACGCAATTGTACACATACAGGTGGCAGGCACAGACACACACATGGACTTTCTCCTCTAATCTCACACACACTGACACCCTCACCCTCGCTCACTCTCTCACACACACACTTACTGACTGACGACACAAACGTACTTTTGATTTTGTTCTTTGTAAGCAGTTACTCAAGATCAAGAATAACTTACTGTTATTATTATTAATTAACTTGCTGTTAATTAATTAATTAGAGATGTGGCAGGATAACAGGTCTTTTGGGCCTTATGAGGCCTCACGCCCAATTACACCCATGTGACCAATGAAACAAGTAACACTTAGTCTTTGGAAAATGGAAGGATTCCGGAGCACACGGAGGTCATGTTGAGAATGTAGAAACTCCAAGAAAATGCAACTATCCAATAGGTCTACCATTGTAAAGACCTTCACCCTTTCCTTATGGGAAAACAAGTGCAGTTTGTTTATCCTTTATGATTTTGCTGGCATTTCATTATAAATCTTCTCTACATCCTAGTCACTGTCTCTCCGCTATTTTAAATTTATCATTTTTTTAAATTAAAGGTAGAGGACAGTAGCAGGCCCTTCCTGCCCAATGAGCCCACGCAACCCGATTAAATCCATGAGGCCCCCTAACACGTATGGACTTTTGGAACGTGGGAGGCGCCCGAGAACACAGAGGAACCCCACGTGGTCACGGGAGGACATACAAACACCTTGCAGACAGCGGGGGAATTAAACCAGGTCACTTTCACTCTGGTTTTGTGGACTCTAAAGCTAATGAAACCAATATGGGATTCGGAGATTATTCTGCAGAGGGGTTAGGATGTGGTGATGGTGGGCAGGTGGATAGTCTGTGGTGGCCCCCTCCTCCATCATTTACTGTGAGCTCCTGACCACCCTGAGTGGCTCTCCTCCGCCTAGAGCAGCCAGAGCTCCCCAGGAGTCAATGGGATGTTGCAATCCTTCAAGATGGCCTTGAGGATATTCCTTAATCTTTTCCTCTGTTTACCTGCTGATCTCCCCACAAATCAATTGGCGTGTACATTACACATGCAAATAGGCCACATGCATGCTGACAGACTGACACACAGACACATACATAATAACAGGTGCGCGCGCACACACACACACGCACACACGTGTGCACACACACACACTCACACACACGTGCGCGCACACACACACACACACACGGCAAGACTAGTAATCTAGGGTAAATAAATAAAAAACATTAAAAAGCTGGAACATTTTTCAGAAAATTCCAGTCAGTCACTATAGGTAGAGAGATAAACTGCAATCCATTGTACGGATTTCCAGTATCTGATATATATATTTTTTTGATTTTCATAAACAAGATAAACACGGGCTGCCCCACGAGACGATTTTCACATCTAGTATTGAAGAGGTTAACATTATTGTTCGCATACAGCACTGATTATGCTGAGGTATTCATGCATCACAATTCAGCGAAAGGGCAAAAGACGGCTGGCATGCTATGGGAAAGCATGGAACATTAATCACCGGAGCCTGGGGCTGTGTGCCAGTAAATGTTGGCGGGAAAGTAAGCAAGATTGACAAGCAGTTCAAGCAGTGCATATGAGCAACAAGAAAAGGGATTTAACACATTACAGCCTGATTCAAATAGTAAACTTCTAAAGTGCTTTGCTAAGAAATGTCATTCTAATGCCACTGTTTCTATAATAAGCATTGTGGAGTCGTTGAAGCAGGGAATTGTCTGCATTCTTATTTCTTCAGAATTGTGGTCTCTCACAGACACACAAATCTCCAACAAACTACAAACTCTTAAACACTTGTAAAGATTTCTGATGGTATTTTCTGCATCATTCTCCTCAGACTCTGGTCATTTACAATTGGAGCTGCTACTTTTTAATACCTTGGTCAAATCTGAGGTTCAGTTGTTGTTCAGAACAAACATTGGAATAGGGAGGAAGTGATTTTGACCATAGAATGATTGTTGGTGCCAGGCTGGGTGGTTTGAGGATCTTCGAAACTCCTGACCCCCTGGGATTTTCACACACAACAGTCTCTAGAGTTCACAGAAAATGTTGCAAAAAAAAACACAAAAAAAACATCCAAGTAGCAGCAGTTCTGTGGGTGAAAATGTCTTGTTAATGAGAGAGGTCAGAGGAGAATGGCCGGCCTGGTTCACGCTGACAGGAAGGTGACAGTAACTTAAATAACCATGTGTTACAACAATGCTGTGCAGAAGAGCAGCTCTGAATGCAGAGCATGTTGAACGTTGAAGTGGATGGGCTACAGCAGCAGAAGACCACAAACATGCACTCAGTGGCCATTTTATTAGATACGGAAGTTATCAAATAAACTGACCGCTGACGGTATCTGAGAACGCTTTGGTTCTCCTTGGAGCAATAGTTGACCGGTTCACAGACCACATCTGATTTTGAAAGGACAAATGGAGAAAAGGCGTTCTAATTTGCAGATGAGTGAAGAACCAGGGGTAAAGCCTTGAAATGTTATCGTGCTAATACGAGGGAGCATGATTTTAATGTAATGGAAGGGAAGTGGAGGGGGAATGTCAGAGGTAAGAATTTTACACAGAGAGTGGTCAGTGTATGGAACACGCTACCAGGGGTGGTGGTGGAGGCAGATACGTCAGGGACATTTAAGAGACTCTCAGATTGGCACATGTACGGTAGACAAATGGAGAGCTACAAAGGAGGGAAAGGAGAGGTTGAGCTTAAAGTTTCTGTACAACATCATGGGCCCAAGTGCCTGGACTGTGCTTTAAAGCTTTGTATTCTATGTTCTACAGTATATAGAAGAGATGTTAGAAAGGAGCCAACACGAGGAAATCTGCAGATGCTGGAAATACAAACAACAACACACACAAAATGCTGGTGGAACACAGCAGGCCAGGCAGCATCTATAGGGAGAAGCGCTGTCGACGTTTCGGGCCGAGACCCTTCGTCAGGGCTAACCGAAAGGAAAGATAGTAAGAGATTTGAAAGTAGTGGGGGGAGGGGGAAATGCGAAATGATAGGAGAAGACAGGAGGGGGTGGGATGAAGCTAAGAGCTGGAAAGGTGATTGGCGAAAGTGATACAGAGCTGGAGAAGGGAAAGGATCATGGGACGGGAGGCCTCAGGAGAAAGAAAGGAGGGGGGGAGCACCAGAGGGAGATGGAGAACAGGTAAACAACTAAATATGTCAGGGATGGGGTAAGAAGGGGAGGAGGGGCATTAACAGAAGTTAGAGAAATCAATGTTCATGCCATCAGGTTGGAGGCTACCCAGCCGGTATATAAGGTGTTGTTCCTCCAACCTGAGTTTGGATTCATTTTGACAATAGAGGAGGCCATGGATAGACATATCAAAATGGGAACGGGACGTGGAATTAAAATGTGTGGCCACTGGGAGATCCTGCTTTCTCTGGCGGACTGAGCGTAGGTGTTCAGCGAAATGGTCTCCCAGTCTGCGTCGGGTCTCACCAATATATAAAAGGCCGCACCGGGAGCACCGGACGCAATATATCACACCAGCCAACTCACAGGTGAAGTGTCGCCTCACCTGGAAGGACTGTCTGGGGCCCTGAATGGTGGTGAGGGAGGAAGTGTAAGGGCAGGTGTAGCACTTGTTCCATTTACAAGGATAAGTGCCAGGAGGGAAATCGGTGGGAAGGGATGGGCGGGGGGACGAGTGGACAAGGGAGTCACGTAGGGAGCGATCCCTGCGAAAAGCAGAAAGGGGGGGAGGGAAAATGTGTTTGGTAGTGGGCACCTGTTGGAGGTGGTGGAAGTTACAGAGAATTATACGTTGGACCTGGAGGCTGGTGGGGTGGTAGGTAAGGACAAGGGGAACCCTATCCCAAGTGGGGTGGCGGGTGGATGGGGTGAGGGCAGATGTGCGGGAAATGGGAGAGATGCGTTTGAGAGCAGAGTTGATGGTGGACGAAGAAAAGCCCCTTTGTTTAAAAAAGAAAGACATCTCCTTCATCCTGGAATGAAAAGCCTCATCCTGAGAGCAGATGCGGCGGAGACGTAGGAATTGTGAGAAGGGGATGGCCTTTTTGCAAGAGACAGGGTGGGAAGAGGAATAGTCCAGGTAGCTGTGAGAGTCTGTAGGCTTATAGTAGATATCAGTAGATAGGCCGTCTCCAGAGATGGAGACAGAAAGATCAAGAAAGGGGAAGGAGGTGTCGGAAACGAACCAGGTAAATTTGAGGGCAGGGTGAAAGTTGGAGGCAAAATTAATGAAGTCGACGAGCTCAGCATGCGTGCAAGAGGCAGTGCCAATGCAGTCGTCGATGTAGCGAAGGAAAAGAGGGGGATGGATACCGGTATAGACTTGGAACATGGACTGTTCCAAGGTATGATGTGGAGTTCATTCTTGATAAGTGTGGTGGAATTGGCAGTGTTAATCCGTACATTCAAAAGCAAGGTGCTTTGTTACAAGGGAAAGGGGAAAAGCAATGAAACAGGACAAATTGAAACTTAAATTTCTTGTTTATCAATTAATTTCCATTTCCCTAAGACAATGATGGGATGTGAGAGACATGGGGAGATTTTATACAGGAATACATCATGGAAACAGGCCCTTCGGCCCACTGAGACTATGCTGGCCATCAGCCACTGATTTAGACAAACCATACACTGATCGCAGTTAATTTTACACATATTCCCCTCCCTCTCCCACTTCTCTAGCCCAATTCTACCAGCCATCTGCACAAGTGTGAATTAACCCACACTCCAGACATCCTTAAGAAACAGGAGGAAGTCAGTGGGAAACCCACACGGGCAGAGGGAGAACGTGGAAATGCCACACAGATACCTACTGGAGGTCATGACTGAACCTTGTTCTCTGTCACAGTGAGGCAGTGCCTCTATTAATTGTGCCACTCTCTACTGTTCTGTCTGGAAAGAATGAGACACAGGGTTCCCCCCGGTCAGGAGTGTCCCAGAAACATCGGCGGAAGTGGGGGACTGCAAGCCACTTAGCTGGTGGAAAGTAAATTATGGGATTTCCAATTGGCCAATGGCTGATGCCACTTCTTCAAAGACAGTTCCTCAAGATCATGGATGAACAACTCCCGGCCCAGTGTTTTTTTGGGTTTTGAGCTGACTGACGGGGCCAAGCTGGGAACCACAGATTCTTCCCCACATAGGGCAGGTGATGGCGAGAGGTGAGGGCAGCTATGTAACTTGTGAGAAGGTGCATCCCTTATGTCACTTTCATGTTCCTCATGGCCATAAACTCTCACTGCTGTCCCAAGTTATCCTGTCTTTACTTTGAGCAACCATGGGCCAGGCATTCCTCCTCCACCTATCACCTCCCAGCTTTTTATTTTGTCCCTCGCCCACACACCCACCTTCCACCTCACCTGTCACCTGCCAGCTTGCACTCGTCCCCCTCCCCTTGCTTCTGCCTTACCAATCAAGAACATAACAACACAACACACACAACACGCTGGAGGGACCCAGCAGGCCAGGCAGCAACCGTGGACAAAAATGCAGTCGACATTTCGGGCCGAGACCCTTCGACAGGGCTGGAGAAGAGAAACGATGAGGAGTATGTCTGCTGTTTGCTCTCATCTGTGTTTGCTCCTCCGGCATTTTGTGAGCGTTGCTCAAGATTTCCACCAGCTGCAGAATTCCTTGCCTTTATTTCCGGGGGGGAGGCTGGATTATTTCAGGGGGTTTTTTGAGCACATCCTTGAATCTTTTCTTTTGCCTGCCTGGGAACCGCTTCCCATGACCGAGCTCAGAATAGAGCCCCTGTTTCAGGAACACAAGGGATTCTGCAGATGCTGGAAATCTAGAGCAACACACACAAAAAATGCTGGAGGAGCTCAGCAGGTCAAGCAGCATCTACAGGGTGGACTAAAGAGTTAATATTTCAGGCTGAGACCCTTCAGCAACCACGATGGGATGTGTGGGGGAATTCATAAATGAAATCAGCTTGGGAACAAGCTCTTGAATGTCTTGGTGTATCAATTACTTTCCATTGCTAGGAGACATTAACAGGTTGTGTTTGTCACAGTGTGGGGCATGCAAATAGCATGGATATCCCAGCTAGCCAAACAAGTGTAACTGAAGCCTCAGTAATTGGGATATCGGCCGTGGAGAAGACACTAACATTGGTTCACTAGGCCTTCCAGTCAACGTTGGAGGATTATGCCGAGAGAGTCTGGTGATATTTTTCAAGTGCCTTGAGATGCCGAGATCATGGTCAGGGGTCACAGTTGCTTTTTGAACCCTGCCACATCCCATTAATATCTTTTCGAAATGGAAAGCAACTGATTAACAAGAAACTGAAAGGCCTATTTCTGCGCTGCATTTGATGAATTCCTTGCAAAACCACAAGCGTTGTGGCAGGCCTGAGGTCACGGCCTTCAAATCGCCTTTTCCTCAGACACCCAAAGGGTGCACAATTGAACTGAAAGTGGGGGTGAATTTCCACGCTGATATCCTTGCTTCCAAAATACAACCATAGGACATCAGAGCAGCATTAGGCCATTCTGCCCATCAAGTCCACTCCACCATACCTGTCTAGCCCCCTTTCTCAGTTTCCATGAAAACCTGTTGACACCTCTGTGATAAGAAAGACATCGCAGACCATGGGAACTGATTTTGTTGAGAATAATTTGGCTGACTTTCCCTTTCCAGTACATTGAGAATTGTTTACTTGGCATTATTTGTACTCGAGGAATGCATGGTATACAAACAACAAAAAGAAAACCGGAAAATTATTTCAAAAATAAACTTTTCAGGTTCTATATATAAAGATCCCACAATCCCTGTAACGCCTGGTACAGTATGTTTTTTTTAAATAACTCACAGTTCTGATTCTAAATACCTACTCTTATCCAGTGATGCACTGATTATTAAGAACAAAACACTGAGTAGAGTTACTAAAATTATTAAAAATCATTAATAAGGATGTTTTAATTAAATAATTTTTTTTTTTAACTGAGCAACTTTGGGAATGCCTGAATGTCCTGAACAATATCCCCACCCCATCTCCCCAACTCACAGTCACACTGGTCACTTTTCATCTTTTATTGCTGCCATTTCATACATGTATACGACTGCTTGTCTTATTATAATAGTATCGGTAACATCATACTGTCTTACATGCGCCTCACACTCTAAGTCAACCTCAGCCACTCAGGGACATGTGCTAATATTATCTTGTGACTGTATGTGCTGGATTGAAATCATATGTGCTGTGTGTGAGTATGTGTACTGTGTCTTTGCACTTGGACCCAAAGAAACGCTGTTTCATTTAGCTGTATACGTGTGTATGGCAGAACGACAATAGACTTGAACTGAACTTGAACTTTATACTTAGATGTGATCTGCTGGCACCAGTGGATGAGCCTTAGCTCCCAACATTTCACACAAATTTTCCTCTCATCCTCTGGATCACGATTGAACCTGTTCATACTTCCACCTATCACCAGAGCATCAAAATGGCTCAAATCTATGAGTTTGTTTGTTGTAAATGCAAAAGGTGCATTTCACTGTGTGTTTTGATGCACATGTGATAATTAAAGATGGAATTGGAAATGACTGCTGTGATAATCTTGGCTGGAATCTTGGTCTAAGCTAACATTCAGCCTCCACCGGCTCAAGTTGCAAAATAAACTCTGATGCTGGAGTCTGAAAGGGTGGAGGCCACACTCACCTGGATTTTTCACCTAGATGTCTACATTGAGACCTGAGATCTTGACCTTTGTACCCTAAGATCACTACAATTAAATAACAGCTGATCCAGCGTTAGCAGAATCTCTTGTTTTTATGAATAGCGGCAGATACGTGGATTATTGCAGAACATTTTCAGGCTAGACTCCTGAAACACAGGAGATGCTGCAAGTCCACAGCAACACACAAAATGCCAGGGGAACTCAACGGGTCAGGCAGCATCTATGGGCAGGAATAAAGAGATCAGGCTGAGACCCTTCATTACATTCCTGGAAAAAAGCTCTGTGGAACACATCAATCTATGGACTGAAACTGGAGCGCAACTGAATCGATAGTTAAGATTAAGATCTTAAGATTAGTTTTACTTGTAGCATATATATCAAAACATATGGTGAAATGTGCTGTTTGCAGTGAGGGTGCTGTAGTTTCCTCCTACAGTCCGAAGACATGCCGGTTAGTAGGTTAACTGCTCACTGTCGGCTGTCCTGTGATTAGGTTAGGGTTAAGGAGGAGGGTTGCTGGGCAGTGAGGCTTGAAAGCGAAAGGGGCCTGTTTTGTGCTGTATCCCTAAATAAATTGTGCTGAGCAGTCCACAGGAGATGCCTTGCTTCTGGCTCCAACATAATACTACCCACAGATCATTACCCCTATCCGTACGTCTTCTTGTAATGTGGGAGGAAACCAGAGCACCTGGAGGAAACCCACGCAGTCATGGGGAAGAGGTACAGACTCCTTATAGACAGCAGCAGGAATCAAACCCTTTTCTTACAATTGGTACGGTAAAGCATTGTACTAACTGCTACACCACTGTGCTGCCTCTTTAATCTTTACAACCAAATTTTATTTGTGTAGCAGCCAGATGTCAAATGATGAATGTCATTTGCAGTGAAGAATGAGCCACGATATTCCCGGTCATAAACATAAGGGAGGGGTCTCGGCCCGAAACATCGACTGTTTATTCTCCTCCATAGATGCTGCCTGACCTGCTGAGTTCCTCCAGCATTTTGTGTGTGTGTGTTGCTCTGTGTTCTGCAATTGTTTCTAGTTTGGTTGTGGAGGTTAGTTGAGCTATTGTTAATCGAATTTGGCATTGTGGACGGGCTCGGAGAAACGAAAAGGTAAACGGTTGACAATTAGAGGTTATGCTTCAGCTGTGCTGTTTACCGTGTGGGAAGAAAGCTCACGGCACCCAAAGAAACACAGCCAAAAATTTGTAGCAAGTTCCCAAAAACATATGAGGTGATATTGGTTGGAAGGTTAATTATAATCTGACACCAGAAGGAACATAGCACATTACAGCACTGTACAGGTCGTTTGGTCCAGAGTATTGGACTGACCTTTTAACCTACTCTGAGATCAACCAAACCCTTCCCTCCTACATAACCCTCCATTTCTCCATCATCCATGTGCCTACCTAAGAGTTTCTTAGATGCCCCAAGCAGGTCCTTCATGCACTCACTCCTCTCTGTGTAAAAAAAACTTACCTCTGACATCCACCCTACACCTCCCTACCAGTGTATTAGTCATTTCTGCCCAGGGAAAAAGTATCTGGCTATCCATTTAATACACTGCACTTTTGAAACTGAAGAGTATCATGAATATATAATTAACTGCATTAACTGTAATGCTTAAATTTGACCAAAATCCACAGACGTCTGGCATCTTTGGAATTCTCTGTTCCAGACGGTGATGGATGTTAGATTATTGCAAGAATGTTAAATGGAGATTGAGAAAGCTTTGAAAAGTTGATGAATTGAGATTTAAGACCATAAGACCATAAGATATAGGAGCAGAAGTAGGCCATTCAGCCCATCAAGTCTGCTCCACTATTCCATCATGGCTGATCCTGGATCCCACATGAGTTTGATGTATTTGATAACATTGGCTATTTGAGGCTCTGGCTGGAAGACATTTTTATGAATTATGGGGGGGGGGGGGAGACAAGGTAGAGGTCTATCTCAACAAGGAAGTCATGTTTGCACATAAAGAATCAACCTTTTGACTCAGTGGTGCTGTAAACAGTGGAGAGAAAGGGAAAACTACAGAACCATATACACTGATCTATTTTAGGAATGGTTTAATAACACTTTTCAAACAAAAAGACAATAGGAAAGTGATACCCTGCAAGCATTACCAGTACCAAAGAGAGTTACAGGGTAAGATTTCAATATTGAACACGACACACAGTGCTGGAGCGACTCAGGCAGTGTCTATGGAGGGAAATTAACAGTTGACATTTCAGTCCAAACACCTCCGTCTAGATTGGAAGAAACCATTATAAGAAGGTGGGGAGTGGGAGCAGTACAAGGCTGCGGGTGATAGGTGAGGCCAGGTGAGGGGGAAGGCAGGTAGGTGAGGGAGGGGGGATGAAGTGAAGCTGGGAGCTGATAGGTGGAAGAGGTGAAGGGCTGAAGAACAAGACTGATAGGAGACGACCGTGGACCATCAAATAAAGGGAACCAGTGGTGGTGGGATTAGGCAGGTGAAGAGAAGTGGTGAGGTGGGAACCAGAATAGGGAGTGGAAACAGAGAGAAGGGCAAGTTTGAGAAATTGATATCCATGCCAGCAGGTTGGAAGCAACCCAGATGGGACGCTGTTCCTCCAGCCTGAGTGTGACCTCGTTGTGACAGTAGAGGATGTCATGGACCAACATGTTGGAATGGTTCGAAGGTTCAAAGGTCAAGTTTGATGTCAGAGAAATGTATACAATATACATCCTGAAATGCTTTTTCTTCGCAACCATCCACGAAAACAGAGGAGTGTCCCCAAAGAATGAATGACAGTTAAACGTTAGAACCCCAAAGTCCCCTCTCCAGCTCCACTCCCCCCCCAGGCGTAAGCGAGCAGTGATCCCCCCTCCCCCCACCAGCAAAAAAAGACAGCACATCCGTACCGTTACTGAGCCTGAGCATGTGCTAAGCAATAGCAAAAGCACAGACCAAAGTTACCGCAAAAGCTTCGCATTTCATCCGAATTCAACAACCCACAGGTTTTCTCTCTCCCTGGCAAGGGAGGGGGAGGTGTCCCCCATTTTCACAGCCAGCGGGAGACATAACAACAACACTCTAGTTTATGATCTTAGAAGTCTGTTTCGTCGCTTTTCTCGAGCTCTGTGGCCAAAGATCGCAAAGACCTCGGGTCTTCGGGCCCACAGCGAAAGAGTTTCCAGCCTCCCCGATAACACACGAGTCTCCTGCTGTGACACCGACCCTCGATCCACCCGTCTCCAGAGCCCCGAGATCTTAGGCTTCCGAACACGATCGAGCTTCTCAGGCCAAACCCTTGGCATGTCGAATAATGGCCAGTCGTGGAACCCCGAGACCGGGTCCCATTCCCACAAAGAATGGGAATGGGAAGCTTTTAATATTGAGTACTTCCTGAAGCTTCCGACAGTAGACTGGATTCCCACAGGGATTGCGATGCAGACCATTTGGCAATATTAGGCAATTATTTGATTTTCCAGGATTTCCACCAGTTTAGTAGAGTACATGGGATATTAACCTGTAGGAGCTGCGATCCAATTCTTCAAGGCATTTCTTCTGTAGATTATACACATCAGAGAAATGCCATGCTTCTAGGCTATGATGTTAAACTGTTTGGAGATATAAGGGATGATACGTAGGATAATCACCACCAGAGAATAAGTCAATATGGCAGCTTCTTCTTTCTAGCAACCATGTTAGAGAGTCCCAGTGTCAGAATTTCAGGACTAAATGGCTTTTATGAATGAAAAGGCCATTCACGCTAATTTGTCCTTTCCAAAGACAGAAATGGTTGGCCGACACTAAAACAGCAAGCTTGGGGACAGAGTCGCTGGAAAGACAGGCCTAAGGGGTTTTATGAGGCCGAAGTATAAGGAGCTTGAGTTATGTTCAATCTGTAAGCTATTGGTACCGTACAAAGTTTAAGTCTCGATGGGTTTTAATTATAGAAAAATGATAGATCAAAGGAGAAGTTGCGTGTATTTGATTGTCAATAGAATGCCTGTTCCCAGCATTTCCGACAAAGAGATTCTTGTTGCTTTAACCTTTTCACCCCATTTTATGATTATTTAAGGACTTAATGTGCTGAGCTAGAATGAACAGAACTAAATTATGACAGGATCATAACATTTAAAATAAGACAGCTGCCTAGACGTAATTACAAACAAAAGAGCGTTTATTTGTAGCATATAGAAATGGGAGTTATATAAAGCATTGACAACCAGGCATATTATGCTAATACTTGTTTACAGCAATGCATTCATTCATCTGTGACCATATAACAGATGCTCTTACGTTCCGACGCTAAATTACACAGTCGTGTTCAGCACATTGTCTTCTTATGAGACACCAGGTTATTAGATGTTCTCCAAGAATTCAAAGTTCAAAGTAAATTTGTTATTAAAGTGTATATGTTACCATATATTACCTTGAGAGTCATTTTTTGCTGGCATTTACAGGAAAAATAAAGAAGTACACTAAAACATACAAATTTTCTCAGTATGCCCACAAGAAAACGAATCCCAGGGTTGCATATGGTGACATATACAGCAAGGACTCTGATAATAAATTTACTTTGAACTTTGATAAATAAAGACTGTCCAACAACCAGTGTGGAAAACAAGAGAAGCTTTGCAAGTAGAAAAATGCTGAGAACATGAGTTGTAAAGAGTCTTTGAAAGTGAGTCTGAAGATCAGAGCAACACACACAAAATGCTGGAGGGACTCAGCAGGCCAGGCAGCATCTATGGAAAAGATCAAACAGTTGCCATTTTGGGCGGAGACCCTTCACCCATACTGGAAGAAAAGAGCAGAAGTCAGAGCAAGTCTCACCCCTGCTTTCTGCTTGATGGCAGTAGCAGGAAGAGAATATGCTCTGAATGGTGGCGAACTTTAATAATGGATGCCGCCTTCTTGTGGCAGCACTCCATAGTGGGAAGGCCTTGCCTGTGGTGGACTGGGCTCCATCCACCATTTTGTGTAATCTTTTCTGTTCCTTGGCATCGGCATTTCCACACCAGGCTGTGATACAACCAGTTAGGATACTCTCCAGTGTGCATCTGTCAAAGTTTTTATTTTCACTTACTTATTTTACTCTATTTAGAGACGCAGCACAGTTCCAGGCCCTCAAGGCTCAACATGCCCGTGCCACCCATTTTCACCCATGCGACCAATTAACCTACTAACCTGTATGTCTTTGGAACGTGGGAGGAAACCAGAGCCCCAGGAGGAAACCCATGCGAGAACGTACAAACTCCTTACAGATTTGAATTTTGATTTTAAAAATATATCATAAACATGAGAAAGTCTGTAGATGCTGGAAATCCAAAGCAACACACACAAAATGCAGGAGGAACTCAGCCGGTCGGGCAGCATCTATGAAAATGAGTAAACAGTTGACATTTTGGGCCAAGGCACTTCTTCAGGACCTGGATGTGAATTTTACCCAAACGTGCATCAAAGCAAGGCCAGCTTACATCTCCCGTTGCTCTAGACACAAACAAACCGTACTTTCCATATTTCACCACATACAGCACAGATAATGGACTTATTATCTAAGTCAAGGAGTTATGGGTTCAAGCCCCGGTCCAAACAATGAAGCCCATACTACAGAGTGACTCTCAAGCTCAGAACTGAGGGGCACTTCGTTGGAGATACAATATTGCAGATAGATCACTAATAGTTCTCCAGATAGACAGAAAAAGCAGGGTGTCAGGACCAGAGACAGAGAGCCAGGCCTGCTCCGTTCGTTCTTCCACCACGTTTACTCCTCTCTCCACAGTGCTGAGGCTGTGAGACTGCTCCGGCTGCCACGCGTTTCATGCCTGCGAGCTTCGCGGTGTTTTGCCTCACTAAATGATGAACTTAGACTGAGGCTATGGGCCTAATCCGGGTGCTCCGGTGTCCGTAGGTATGGACTCAATTTGGTTCAGAATGCTGTTGCTTGCTTTCACTATTTGCATGATTTGTGTTTGTTTCTCTCTCTCTGCGCATTGGGTGTTGGTCTCTTTTCTAATCGGGTTCCTACGTGTTTCTTGCTTTGTGGCTGCCTGTGAGCAGATAAATCTCAAGGTTGTATAATTTATACATTCTTTGATAATAAATATAATTCCCTTTGAATCCTCTGAATGTCCTCTTCTGAGAACACAGAGGAGCAGTAAATCAATTTGGTGTTTTAGCCGAGATTTACCCCGTAGCCAATACTATAGTGACAGATAAGCTGTGCTGGGACTTTTGTCTTTGCCAAATGCTCCAATTACTTACATTGTGGTTCTAGGGCTGTGAGACGGTTTGGGATTTTCTCTGAGAAATGGAACTTCTTGATGCCTTTACCCTTAACGTTTCTATGTTGCTTATATGCAGATATTTTAGTGTTTATCTGTTGCAATGTTCTTTCTAATGTAAAACATGAACATATAGGTAGGTTGTAAAACAATGGGCACCATTTGCCTTGCTTCTACATGTTTAAATTTTCTGCCCTTTTAAACATTCTGGCCATAGATGTTCCATCCCCTTATTGCAAGGGGGTTGTAGTTCCAAAATAGAGAAGTCCTGCTGCAAGTGTATCGGGCATTGGTGAGATCTCATCTGGAGTATTATGTACAGTTTTTCTGTCCTTATTTATAGAGGAATAAACCTGCACTGGAAGCAGTTCATACAAATTTCATTTGGTTGAATACTAGGACAAAGCAATTGTTCAATGAGGGATGGACTGAATAGAATGGGCTTTTCTTCATTGGGATTTAAAAGAATAAGAGGTGATCTTAATTAAACATGAAAGTGTGTGAGAGGTATGACAGGGTAGATGCTGGAACGATGTTTCCCATCCTGTAGGAATCAAGAATAACAGATCACATACTTCGAGGACCTCCCAGAGAGTCATGAATCTTTGGAATTCTCTACCCCGGAGAGCCGTGGAGGCTGTCAGCAAATATATTCAACGTTAGGAATAGGTTTTTTTCATCATAGGGAAAATTGAAAACAGGCAAGAGACTGGAGCTGAAGATAAGATTAGATCAGCCATGATATTAATGGCAGGGAAAACTTAAGGGTCATCAAGGCCAAGTTCTGCTTCTATTTTTGTTGTTCTTCCATTCACAGTTTTTGCACGGTAAGGAGAACAACTATGCGCCAGAGTTCCCTTGTTAATATTTAATGTGGTTAACCTGTTTGAAATTCAGTTCTGTGAAACCAGAAGTGCATCAATATCGTTTCTGCTCCTGGACTGAATTTCTGACCCTCCGGTAACTTTAGACCGATTTGCAGCCTCCTTAGAATGGTGTCATACAGTCATATAGCACGCAAACCAGGACCACCAAGCCCCCATCTACACTATTCACAGTTCTGCCGCTCCCACTTCCCCATCAACCTCCCTCCTCCACCCTCAGCATGCTTTGGCTTGTGGGAGGAATGCGTCTGGTGAGAGGAAGAACATGCGAGCGCCACACAGTTAGCATCCAAAGTGAGGATGCAACCCTGGTTTCTAGATCTGTACAGCCACAACACGAGCAGATTGAATCCCTGGGTTGAGTGCTGGAACAAAACATTGAGGAACTACATTAACTAGACAATGTTTACAACTGGGATTTTCCCAGGATATGCCCATACCAAGAGCCAAGTTACAAGCGGTATTGTCCGTGGAAAACCACACTTGCAATCCACAGAATTGCCATGTCCTGTGCACGTGTGCACGGCCCAAGTGTTGTACAAAACCTATCATGAAAGAGTTTTTGAGTCTAATGCGTTTATTTAATATAATAGCTTCTTCATTTTCTTTTTATTAGGCTGTGGGTGGGAAGGAGACGATCAGTAACTAGTATCTTTAGCCCAATCAACTACAGTGGAGTCTGTGTAGTCTAAATGGACCTCCTGGTCTAAATGTCCATTTCCTGACATGTGTTAGTTATTCTTGTGAATGATAGAGAAAGGGGAAAAAAAAAATCTCGACCCTAACTTGCTTATGAGTTGAAGAATGTTCCCACAGAAGACTATGCTGGTGGAACTGAAACATGTGTTTGTGATGTGGAGATAAAATGGGCTGCTGGGAAGCTGCCAAAAGGAAAAGCAACCCCGAAAGGAAAAGAAAGAGACCTTTTTACTTTACAGCAGCACCGCAAGAGAACAAAATAAATTAACCCTTACAATCTTGTTCAGTGCTGAGCAGCTTCATGTCTAATCAGTCCGTATGCCACTGAAATTAGCTTGCAAGCAAGTTCTTCACAGTTCATGAAGCCTGTGTTTGCTTACTTGAGGAATATAGAGTTTTGTTTTGATCACTACAAGAAGTGGGTATGTAAAAACTCGTGCAGTGGATCAAACGACAGACGAGCATAGTTGGTCTCCAGGAAAAAAGATCCCAGAAGGTTTCAATATTGCTGAATCTACATTGTTTCTTTTAAAAATGCAGATACTAGAAATCTGAAATAAAACAGAAGAAAAATAAAAACACGGTCTCTTTTCACAGACGCCACCTGATTTGCCGACGCCATCACCTTTGGTGTATAAATATTAGTGCAGTGGTCTGCTGACCTATGTGGAGGATCTCTCCAGAGACGTTGATGCTGTTATCTTCTTAGCTGTTGTTAGTAAGTCACCCTCGTGTAGTCGGGTACCAGGATCTTGGTTCATATTATAGGTCAAGGTCAGGGAAGATCCTGTATATCAAAGCAACTTCCCTTGTGAGGTATTGGTACACAATGCCTAATGCTATTCTTCACTAAAACTGGGAATGCAGCATCATTATCCCCATCCCTTAGGTCACTGCAACTGTTTCTGAGCATAATTACACTCATGTCACTTACAAAATGCTCTAATTTATTTATTTTTTGTTTTATTTAGAGATACGGCAAGGTAAAAGGCTCTTCTGCAAACAAACCCGTTTCCCACCCCCCCCCCACAATTACACCCATGCCATCAATTAACCTACTAACTGGTGCATCTTTGGAATGTGGGAGGAAACCAGAGCACCTGGAGGAAACCTATATGGCCACAGAGAGAATGTACAAACTACTTTCAAACCCTGATCTCTCCCTGCATTGCCCTGCTCTATCTCTCCAATTCCTTCAGGCAATGTTAGACATGATTGTTGGATTCTAGTGTTTTAATCCAAGATGCGTTTAGAAGTCAGGAAAGAAACACAAAACTTGTTGTTTCATGATTGTTTTGTTAAGGGTGGATAGAACAAAGGAAAGTTGAACTGACAGTGATAGAGATCTAATATGTGAAGGGAACGCTAAGATTAAGATAATGCTGCTTTGTGTTGAGCTATTTTATACCCATCGAGATAAGGAAAATACCATTCAAATTTGTAGATAGGAGGCAACCAATAAGAAAGAACTTATTCAAATAATGCAAGAGAAGTCTTCAGAGCTTTCCAGAATTATACTTCGTATAACCACTAGAGACATATTACACATGCACAAAATACAAATAGATAATTAATTGTTAAACTGCAAAGAAAGTAACAATTAAACAGCTGGATCCAACACCAGGAATCCTTCCAATGAATCTTCCCTTTGCACCCACTTCACCTTGTCTTCTGCGCCTTCAATAACACAGCTCATCCCCAATTCCTTTGCTTTCTCACCTCCTTCTCCATATTCAAATACACAGATGTCCTGCCACATCCCAAAAATGTAGACGTTGGAGTTAGCGGGTTGTTGGCATGCGATGTTGGCGCTGAAAGCATGGTAACACTTGCAGGCTGCCCCCAGCACATTCTCGGACCGAGTTCAAATTTCAAAGTAAATGTATTATCAAATTATTGTACACAAACCTGACATTTAATTTTCTGTAGACATTCGTAGAAGAACGAAGAAGTACAATAGAATCACTGAAAAGCTACACACAAGGACTAACAAGCAACCAACGTGCAACAGAAGACAAACTGTAAAAACACCAAATAAATAAATAAATAACACCGAGGACATGAACTGTAGAGTCCGTGAAAGTGGGTCCGGACGACCTGTGTTGTCGTGTGAAGTTATCTAGTTCAGAAGCCTGAGGGTTGAAGGTTAGTAGCTGTTCCTGAACCTGGTGATAAGGCTCCTGTACCTCCTTCCTGTTGGTCACTGACACTAACAATGTGTTTCACTGTATATTTCAGAGTACATGTGACAACTGAAGCTGATCTTTAAGCTTTAACCCAATACCAATACCAAAACTTATTTCAAGCAGTCACCTAAATACTGTGACTACGAGGGCAGTTGAGAAGCTGCTTATTCCATGGCAAGTGACATTCCAGGATAAGGCTGCTTGACTGGCATCTGTCAATCATCACCCAATACATTCCCACCCTCCACCACTGGCACACAGTGCATACCATCTACAAAATGCTCAGCTGCTCAATGACATGGAACGGTATAGACACAGTATGGTCCCTTTGGCTCACAATGTTGAGCCGACCAAACTCAATCTAATCCTTCCTTCCCACATACAGCCCTCTATTTTTCTTCCACCCACATGCCAAAGGATCTCCTAAATGTCTCAAGTGTATCGGGATCTACCACCACCCCTGTCAGGGCATTGCATGCACTTAACACCATCTTTAAAAAAAAGCTTACCTCTGTTAACATCTCTATACTTTCCTCCAATCACCTTAAAATATGTCATTTCATATTAGCCATGGCTATCCTGGGAAAAAGGTATCGGCTGTCCACTCTGTCCCATGCCTTTTATCATCTTATAGACCTCTTTCAAATCACTCTTCATCCTCATTCACTGCAAAAGGGGAAAAGTCTTTACGACATGCTCTCTAATCCAGGCAGCAACCTGATAAATCTCCTATGCGACCTCTCTAAAGTTTCCACATCCTTCCTATAATAAGGAGAATGGAACTGACACAATGCTGCAAGTCCGTAGTAAGGAAGGCAAATGCACTGGATGCCTGAGGAGACCAAGTCATTGTGTATATTTAAAGCAGAGGTTGAAGGATTCTTGATTCATAAGGGTGTCAAAGATTACAGGAGAAGGCAGGAGAATGGGGTTGAGAGGGATAATAAATCAGCCATGATAGAATGGTGGAGCAGACTTGATGGGCCAAATGTCCTAATTCTGCTTCTAAGTCTATGGTCTTATTGTCTTAAGTGAGATCTAATTACAGTGGGACTTTTGCAGAAGGGGTTACCTTCAGGCCCAACTAAGTAATGTCCACCCTTCTAGTGTGCCTTCAAGCATAAGAAATTGGAACAGGAGTAGGTTACGTGGCCCCTCAGTCCAACTCCTTCATTTAAAAAGATCGTTTTACTGGTTTTCTACATCAAGTACCAATTTCTTGCCTGATCCAAATATTCAAAAACATATTGATCTCTATTTTGAAAGAAAACGAAGTATGAGACTCAACAGACAGTATGACAGAGTTTTGAATATTTAATACACCGTGAGAGAATGGTTTTGGTCAGCACGCTATGTTGTCCACAAAATGTGTAGCGACCCTTGCTGGCTGCCCCGAACACATCTTTGAGCGTGTTGGTTGTTAATGCAAACAACGCATGTTGCTTCACATACAGTGGTCACTTTATTAGGTACATACTGTTACCAAAAAAGTAGCTACTGAGTGTAGGTTCATGGTCTTCTACTGCTATAGCCCATCCACTTCAATGTTTGACATGTTGTGTGTTCAGAGATGCTCTTCTGCACACCATTATTGTAATGTGGGGTTATTTGAGTTACAGTCGCCTTCCTGTCAGCTTGAACCAGTCTGGCCATTCTCCTCTGATCTCTTTCATTAACAAAATGTTTTCATCCACAGAACAGCCGTTCACAAGATGTCCTTTTGTTTCTCACCCCATCCTCTGTAAACTCTAGAGACTGATGTGTGTGAAAATCCCAGGAGATCAGCAGTTTCTGAGATACTCAAACCACCCCATCTGGCACCAAACAATCGTTCCACGGTCAAAGTCACTTAGATCACATTTCTTCCCCATTCTGATGTTTGGTCTGAACAACGGAACCTCATGACCATGTATGTATGCTTTTACACTTTGAATTGCTGCCACACAATTGGCTGGTTAGATATTTGCATTAAGCAAGTGTACAGATGTGCCTAATAAAGCAGTCACTGAGTTTATGTTTCAATATACATGCGATAAATAAATCTAAATCTTTTTTGGCATGTCAGTCCTAAATGGCCTAACACATTGCTTTGAGACTGTGACACTTTGTTCTGCTCTTCCAACTAACTTAATAAAGATTTTGCCCCCCTTCGCCCCTCCACCTAGCGAAACAAAATCCTTCTCTCCCAGTTAGCATTGCTGCTTCACAGTTCCAGAGTTCAATCCTAACCTTGGGTGCTATCTTAAAATTTCTACTTTCTCCGTGTGACTCTCTGGGATGCTTCTAGATGTTCCAGTTTCCTTCCACATCCCAAGGGAATGCTGATAGGTTGATTGTCTGCATCCTCAATGACACCCACCATCCAGACCATGCACTCTTCTCACTGCTACAATTGGAAAGGAGGTACTGGAGCCTTGGGTCCCACACCACTAGGTTCAGGTACAATTATTACCCTTCATCCATCAGGCTCCCGAACCATAACTTCACTCACCCCAACTGATTCTACAACCTATGGACTGACTTTCAAGAATTCTACAAGTCATTTTCTCAGTATTATTTATAACTTATTTATTTATTATTATTATTTTGTTTTTATTTTTCTATTTGCATAGTTTGTTGACTTTTGCTTGGTGATTTATCTGTGATTGTGCGCGGTCTTTCATTGAAACCGCCCGAAATGTCACCTGATTAATTTTTTCCATGGAAGCTGCCTGGCCTGCTAAGTTCCTCTAGCATTTTGTCTGTGTTTCCACTGATTCTATTGTGGTTTCTTTTTGTATCCACTGTGAATACCCACAAGAAAATGAATCTCCAGGCAGCATAGGGTGACATATATGTGGTATAACAATAAAATCACTTTGAACTTTGAACTGAAGAGCAGTCGATGGGAAAATAAGTTGTACAGCTACAGGGAACTAAATTAGGGAAAATAGGATGAGTGAGATCGAAATGTTTGCAGCCTAGCACAGACCCTGTGGGCTGAATGGCCTTCCCCTGCGTTGTAAATAAGCAACCCACACATTCGTAGTGAGAAACTGCAAACTTCACACAGTAGCAGAGGTCAGGGCTGAACCTAGGTCACTGAAATTATGATGTTAACTTCATAGTGTCACTCTGCCGCAGGTTCCAGGGTCACACTGGCAGGGCAGCGCAGGGCATCTGAAGCAGGGCAGGAAGGAGTTGTACGGATCAAGGTCTTGAAGGAAAAAGCAGAAAGAACAGTTGAGGGAAAGAGTGGGGGAAGAGAGTGCAAGCTGTAAGATAATAATCTAGAAAGGTTAAAAGCAACAAGAAGAGGTCATGGTACATGACAAGATAAAGACAATAATGAAAACATTCTGGGAATAGAAATTGTTAGAGTAAGCAATCTAAAAGAAAATTAAAATAAAGCAGGTGTTAAATTGCGTAAATGACAACCAATAGTGTGAGAACAGCAGGACCTGGGCATAGGGGCAGGATAGGTACTTCAGCTCAAATACGGGTTCTGTATTGTACGCACATTGCATGAGAATTAAAACAAATAGAACCGTGAAAGACTCTACAAGCTGTTTAAATGCCAGTTCATCCCCCTCAGTCGCAAAGCCAGCATTCATTGCCTGTCCTTAAATGCATTGAAACTATGGACCTGTTCTGTGAAGCCCAAGAGATCATCTTGGTCACAATGTCAGAATCAGGTTTAATGTCACCAGCATCTGTGTTGAACTTTGTTGACTTTGTGGCTTCAGTACAATGCAATGCATGACAATATAGAAAGAAACTGAATTCCAGTAAGCAGACATATTAAATAGTTAAATAAATAGTGCAGAAAGCAGAAATTAAAAAGTAGTGAGGTTGTGTTCACAGGTTCAATGTCCATTCAGAAATCGGATGGCAGAGGGGAAGAAGCTGTTTCTGAATCACTGAGTCTGTGCCTTCAGGCTCCTGTGCCTCCTTCCTAATGGTAGCATTAGGAGCATTAGGAGAACAAGGCATGACCTGGGTGATGGGGGTCCTTAATGATGGACGCCACCTTTTTGAGGCGTCGCTCATTGAAGAGGTCCTGGATACTACTGAGGCTGGTGCTCATGATGGAGCTGACTAACTTCACAACTCTCTGTAGCTTACTTCAATCGTTCGCGGTAAGCTCCCTCACCCACCAGCCATACCAGATGGTCAGAATGCTCTCCATGGTACTTTGGTAGAAATTTTCAATGTCTTGAGTGACAAACCAAATCTTTTCAAACTCCTAATGAAATATAGCTGCTGTCGTGCCTTCTTTAATTGTGTGGAGCATGATGATCGGATTCAGACCGAATGACAATAAGGGGGGGGGGGGGGGAATTGCAGCCGGTAGGTAGAGTTCCTCAGTCCTCCATTTTTCTCAACACCAGTCTGGAACGTGCTGCTGAAACAGACCTAGTGATTTGCTGTGAAGGACGTGATTTTGAACTAAACACTGTATTTCTAAATATGCAACCTACAGAAGGAACAGAAAACTAGGAGAAGAAAAGGTGGAATTATAATTTTGATGAAAGCCAGCAGGAAGGAAGGACCCATGAGAGCAAACAGATAATAGAACCAACATGCGCAAAGCAAAGAAAGAGCAAAATGCATTAGATCCTGGTGGGAGTAGTCAACAGTGCGACACAGTAGTGAGGCAGCTGGTGTAATGTTTTACAACACCAGCGACCTGGGATCAACTCCAGCACTGTCTGTAAGAAGTTCGTATGTTCTCCCCATGACCATGTGGGTTTCCCCCTGGTGCTACAGTCTCCTCCCAAAGTCCAAAGACAGAGGTACAGTTTAATAAAGGGTTAGTAAGTTGTGGGTTTGCTATGGATCATGGCTACTCTTGCAGGATGCCTTGTGCACATTGTCAGATTGTGTTGGTTGCTGATGCAAACATGCATTTCACTGCATGTTTCGATGTTTTGGTGCACAATCACAGATCTTTATCAAACACAGAAGTCTTACTTTTACCTTTTCATGCTGCAGTTGGGGGATGTACACTGGCATGCAAAAGTTTGGTCACCCCGGTCAAAATTTCTGTACTGTGAATAGCTAAGCGAGTAAAAGATGGCCTCATTTCCAAAAGGCATAAAGTTAAAGATGACACTTTAATATTTTAAGCAAGATTACTTTTTTATTTCCATCTTTTACAGTTTCAAAATAACAAAAAAGGGAAAGGGCCCGAAGCAAAAGTTTCTGTACTTAGTAACACCCCCTTTGGCAAGTATCACAGCTTGGAAACGCTTTCTGTAGCCAGCTAAGAGTCTTTCAATTCTAGTTTGGGGGATTTTCGCCCATTCTTCCTTGCAAAATGTCACAAGGGGGCGTTGGGGGCGGACCCAAATGCAAGACACAGACGCTGAAGTAGTATGAACAGGACAATATTTATTAAGAATACTAGGGAAGCCAAGGAGCGAGGACAAGATGACAACATGGACTAAAAGATAGGATAAAACCTGGGCCAGGACTTGGGACTTGGACTTGACTGGGAACTCAGGTCTTGGCAGGGACTCGGTACCTGGGTCTTGACTTGTCTCTTGACTAGAACTCAGACTTGACCGGGGACTTGGGCTAGGCTTAATCAGGGACTTGGGCTTGACTTGAGCCGGGACTTGGGCTTGACTTGAGCCGGGACTCTTCTTGGACACAGAGCCGGGACTCTTCTTACTGCAAATGGCCAGCAATTCTCAGCTGGTCACGAAAGCAACAGAATTCGTACTGTACTCAGAGCAGCGGCAGACAGCCGGCAACTCAGCTGGATGCAAAAATGACTGAATTCGCTAAGCAGCCACAGGCACCAAAGCAACCTAGAGTCCACGATACTTGGTCCAGACTTCCTGCACTGGCTGAGATCACGTGTTTCTGGCAACTGGTTTTTAGTAATGAGCTTCTTGGTGTAGGTTTCTGATGGGATGGTCCAGCGAAGGAATAGCTGGACCCCAGAGCTCCAGCCCGAAACGAGAATCAGGTGCCTCAATTAAGGCGCCCAACGGAACAAGGGAAAACAGAAACAACCGGACTGTGGAATCCACGGACCGGACTGTGAACTGAAATGAGGAGTCCGTGGATCGGACCATGACACAAAAGGCTTCTAGTTCTGTAGGATTCTTCGGCTGTCTTGCATGCACTGCTCTTTTGAAGTCTATCTACAGATTTTCGATGTTGTTTAGGTCGGGGGACTGTGAGGGCCATGGCAAAACCTTCAGCTTGCGCCTCTTGAGGTAGTCCATTGTGGATTTTGAGGTGTGTTTAGGATCATTATCCTGTTGTAGAAGCCATCCTCTTTTCATCTTCAGCTTTTTACAGACGGTGTGATGTTTGCTTCCAGAATTTGCTAGTATTTAATTGAATTCATTCCTCCCTCTGCCAGTGAAATGTTGCCCGTGCCACTGGCTGCATCACAAGTCCAAAGCATGATTGATCCACCCCCGTGTTTAACAGTTGGAGGGGTGTTCTTTTCATGAAATTCTGCACCCTTTTTTCTCCAAACATACCTTTGCTCATTGCAGCCAAAATTTTAACTTCATCAGTCTACAGGGCTTGTTTCCAAAATGCATCAGGCTTGTTTAGATGTTCCTTTGCAAACTTCTGACACTGAATTTTGTGGTGAGGATGCAGGAAAGGTTTTCTTCTGATGACTCTTTCATGAAGATCATATTTATGCAGGTGTCGCTGCACAGTAGAACAGTGCGCCACCACTCCAGAGTCTGCTAAATCTCCCTGAAGGTCTTTTGCAGTCAAACGGGGGTTTTGATTCGCCTTTCTAGCAATCCTACGAGCAGTTCTCTCGGAAAGTTTTCTTGATCTTCCAGACCTCAACTTGACCTCCACCGTTCCTGTTAACTGCCATTTCTTAATTACATTACGAACTGAGGAAATGGCTACCTGAAAACGCTTTGCTATCTTCTTATAGCCTTCTCCTGCTTTGTGGGCATCATTTATTTTAATTTTCAGAGTGCTAGGCAGCTGCTTAGAGGAGCCCATGGCTGCTGATTGTTGGGTCAAGGTTTGAGGCGTCAGGGTATTTATAAAGCTTTGAAATTTGCATCAACTGACCTTTCCTAACGATGACTGTGAACAAGCCATAGCCCTAACAAGCTAATTAAGGTCTGGGACCTTGGTAAAAGTTATCTGAGAGCTCAAATCTCTTGGGGTGCCCAAGCTTTTGCATGGTGCTCCTTTCCTTTTTTCACTCTAAAATTGTACAAAACAAAAATAATACACTAATCTTGCTTAAAATGTTGAAAAGAATGTTTCATCTTTAACTTCATGACTTTTGGAGTTCAGTTCATCTTCTACTCACTTAACTATTCACAGTAACAGAAATTTTGACCAGGGGTGCCCAAACTTTTGCATGCCACTAGGGAGGAGGTGCCTAATGTTTTACAAAGACTGGGAAAAGCAAGGATAGGGCCAATGAAATTGTGGAATGTGTTCAGGGCAGTTTCCTGAAATTGGCAGAGAAACTTTGTTGCTCCCAGTTCCAGACAAGGGAGCTGCACTCTGTCTCTCCATGGCAAAGGATTCAACAGATATGGAGACTTAGCTTCAGTTCAACTGAACTAGTGAGCACAAGATCGGGACCCTTCCTTTCCAATCCTGATGAAGCGTCTCAGCCTGAAATGTCAACTGTTTATTCTCCTCCATAGATTTTCTGTGTTTCCTCCAGCATTTTCTGTGTGCTGCTCTAAACTTCCAGCTATCGGTATCAGTGCTGAGATGGTTTTGTAGTCAAAGAAGGCCATGGAGGTTTGGCTGTGGTATGGCCTTGGAGTCATCTGAACATGAGGCTGAGATTCTGCATGTTACACTGGGGGTTAGAATGGCTGTCAGATCTCTGAGGCCACATTGTTTTTGGTTTGTAGGAAGTTTGCGGGACGTGAAAAATGGGAATCCGTCCAGGAGGGCATTAGATTAGTCAAGTGCAGAGATGTCAAATGCTTGGACACACTTCTGAGCAGCAGATTAGCTGCAGCTGGGGTGGAGGATATTATGAAGGTCATGGTGGACAGCCTGGGTGAATGGAGGTTCTGCACTCTCTGTAACTCATTCCAAGACAGGTCGGCTGCTGAAGGCGTCCAATTCAGCCTAACAGTGGAGAGAAAGAGGCAGAGGCCAGAATAGTGATGGAGAGGATGCAATGCAGAAACTCATCCAACGTCAAAACATATGGAAACATAACATCTGGTTCAGACTAACAGAGGATAAAGAGAGATACAAATTGATCAATCTTCCCAACGTGCAACTTGAGAAATATCAGTCCATCCAAAATTTCTTATCAGATAAGTAGTGTGGCCACATTAGTTCATGCTGATTATAAATTAATACAGTCCTTCATACAGATTAAAAGTAATTCATTCAAACAATCCAGAGCTAAGTGTGGAATTTCAAGCAGTTTGCTTCTGTCGGGAGGAAAGCGGTTCCCACTTCATTCCTTTGAACGCTATGCATTCAATATGTAATTCTAGTCCACAATTCCATGTTCGCTCACATTGCTCCACACAGCACGGTACAATGAAAGCTCAGAATCAAAGAGTAGACCTCAGAGGTAAAGTCTGACTCTGCGTTATTGAACGTTTTAAGTGCACGGAGGCATGCAAAGGGGAAGGGTGATTTTTCACAATGCAAACCCTGTTACCTGTTTTGGTTAGGTTTCAGGTCAGTGATGTGCAACAGATCACAACATCCAACAAATAGTGGTGATAGAAAAGCTGCTTGAGTTCTCACAGTCAGGTGGGCAATGCCCTCCGTTTGATGGTGTAGGGTGGGAAACTGGGCGGCAAGGTGTATTAATGGCAATCAAAGTCCCCATTAGGGCAGCAGAGATTGGCCAATGCTGCAGAGTCAGTGGTGAACAGTACGACACTCTATACCACAGTGGAGGCTTCGACACATTTAAAGCTTCAGCTTTCAAAATTATTATTTCCATTTGGGGTCGGCACAGTTAGTGTAAGGCTGTTACCGTGCAGTGGGTTTGATTTCACTGCTACCTGTGCATTTCCCCCGCGACCACACGGGTTTCCTCCAGGTGCTCTGGTTTCCTGCCACAATCCGGGGACCCACGAGTTAGTAGGTTGATTGGTTACAGGGGTGTAGTAATGCAGCCTTAATGGGTCTGTTCCTGTGCTGTGTCTTCAGTAATAAATAATAGAGTGCCCTCGCTGATCAAAGTCAATGTCAAACTTCAGTTCAGAAGTTCCGGAAACTTCATGGGAAATTGATGGGGTACAGGATTAGCCATAACCTCATTGACCAATAGATCAGCCTCATCAGTTCCTCATGAGCTACTCCACAAAGGGTCACCAAGTCTCTTCCTCTTCGGACGGTTACAAGGCCTACTCCTGTTAATGAGGAACCCAAGGTCTCCACCTTTTCTCTGGACCTAAAGGTCCACCCCTATTGTTGGTGTCAGCAGGATAGTTCCTGTTTATGGGATTACAAGGATGGCTTCTGCACACGAGGTGTAAGGCCTTCACAAATTCACTGCCTCTTGCTCATGGGCTAACAAAGACTACTGCTGCTCATACAAAACGCTAGAGGAATTCAGCAGGTCAGGCAGCACCTACAGAGATGAATAAACAGATGATGTTTTAGGCCGAGGCCCTTCTTCAGGACTGGAAAGGAAGGAGGAACAAGCTAAGATAAGAAGGTGGGAGGAATGGAAGCAGTAGAAGCTAGAAGGTGATGGTGAAGCCAGGTGGGTGGGGAGGGGAATTAAGTAAGATGCTTGGAGGTGATGGATGGAAAAGGTCAAAGGCTGAAGAGAAAGGAATCTGATACTAGAGGAGAGCAGAGCATGGGAGAAAGGGAACGAGAAGGAGCACCGGGGCAAGGTGAGGCAAAATGGGGAGGTAAGGGGGGTCGCAGAGTGGGGAATTGAGGAAGAAGGAAGGGGGAAGAAGTAAACAACTACTGGAAGTTGGAGAGAGCAATGGTCATGCCCGCAGGTTAGAAGCTATCCGGTCAGGATATGAGGTATAGTTCCTCCAACCTGAGAGTGACCTCGTTGTGGAAGAAGAGGAGGCCATTGCCTGAGATGTCAGAATGGGAATGGGGATTGGAATTAAAATGGCTGGCCACTGGGAAATCCTGCTTTTTGCCAACAGAGCGAATGTGCTCAACGGATCTTCTCCCAATGCATGTCAGGTGACACCAATGAAGAGGAGCGCGGGATACAGTAGACGACCCCGACAGATTTGTAGATGGAATGTTGGATGGACTGTTTTCGACCCTGAATGGAGGCGAGGGAGGTGGTGAATGGGCAGGTAGAAGAAGTGCCACTTGGATGTCGAGCAATGTACTGTATCTGGATAACTACACGGGTGGGCTGTTGTAGCTCAGTAGCCTCCCCAGTTATGCTACCCTTTTCTCCTCTGGTAGTTCCATGCTGATGTTATATTGCACTCCTAGACTTTGTTCTAAATGCCAGGAATGCAGGGTTTTAGGATATCATACCAAAAGGCACCTCCCAATAGCTCATATTGTGGAAATCTGTAAAATGTCAATGATAAAGCAATTCTGGATGCAGTTAGAGATGAGATAGGATATGGCAGGTTTGCAGGCCATGACTACCTACAAGGCAAAACCTAACATCATAAATGTGATACTTCACTCCCCGAAGAACTCAATGCCTTTTATGCACACTTTGAAAAGGAGAATTAAACTATAGCTGCTCAGATCCCTGCGGCATCCGGTGACCCTATGATATCTGTCCCAGAGGCTAAATTCAGAATGCCTTATCAGAGGGTGGACCCTCACGAGGCATCAGGACCTGATGGTGTATTTGGTAGGGCTCTGAAAACCTGTGCCAACCGACTGGCTGGACTGTTCCAGGACATCTTCAATCTCTCACTGCAGCAGTCAGAGGTCTCCACCTGCTTTGTCCAGTGACCATAGACCACAGACCATAGAGCTTTGACCAGTGACCATAGACCACTGACCATAGAGTTTTGTCCAGTGACCATAGACCACTGACCATAGAGCTTTGTCCAGTGACCATAGACCACAGACCATAGAGCTTTGTCCAGTGACCACAGACCACAGACCATAGAGCTTTGTCCAGTGACCATAGACCACAGACCATAGAGTTTTGTCCAGTGACCATAGACCACAGACCATAGAGTTTTGTCCAGTGACCATAGACCACAGACCATAGAGCTTTGTCCACTGACCATAGACCACAGACCATAGAGCTTTGTCCAGTGACCATAGACCACAGACCATAGAGTTTTGTCCAGTGACCATAGACCACAGACCATAGAGCTTTGTCCAGTGACCACAGACCACAGACCATAGAGCTTTGTCCAGTGACCACAGACCACAGACCATAGAGCTTTGTCCAGTGACCATAGACCACAGACCATAGAGTTTTGTCCAGTGACCATAGACCACAGACCATAGAGTTTTGTCCAGTGACCATAGACCACAGACCATAGAGCTTTGTCCACTGACCATAGACCACAGACCATAGAGCTTTGTCCAGTGACCATAGACCACAGACCATAGAGTTTTGTCCAGTGACCATAGACCACAGACCATAGAGTTTTGTCCAGTGACCATAGACCACAGACCATAGAGCTTTGTCCAGTGACCACAGACCACAGACCACAGAGCTTTGTCCAGTGACCATAGACCACAGACCGTAGAGCTTTGTCCACTGACCATAGACCACAGACCATAGAGCTTTGTCCAGTAACCATAGACCACAGACCGTAGAGCTTTGTCCAGTGACCACAGACCACTGACCATAGAGCTTTGTCCAGTGACCATAGACCACAGACCATAGAGCTTTGTCCAGTGACCACAGACCACAGACCACAGAGCTTTGTCCAGTGACCATAGACCACAGACCATAGAGTTTTGTCCAGTGACCATAGACCACAGACCATAGAGCTTTGTCCAGTGACCACAGACCACAGACCACAGAGCTTTGTCCAGTGACCACAGACCATAGAGCTTTGTCCAGTGACCACAGACCACAGACCACAGAGCTTTGTCCAGTGACCACAGACCATAGAGCTTTGTCCAGAGACCATAGACCATAGAGCGCAGCGCATAGAGCTTAGGCCTGTGACCATAGACAACAGACGTTACAGTAGAGACCAGAGAGCTTAGCCCAGAGACTAGCCTCATTGACTATCACCCAGTGGTACTCACATCTACCGTGATGAAGTGCTTTGAAAGGCTGGTAATGGCTAGAGTTAACTCCTGCCTGAGCAAGGATCTGGACCCACTGAAACTTATCTACCACCACAACAGGTCTACAGCAGAAGCAGTCTCACTGCCTCTCCACTCAGCCTCGGTCTACCTGGACAACAGCAATACCAACATCAGGCTGCTGTTTATTGATTACAGCTCAGCATTTAACACCATCAGGATCTCAGTACAAATCAACAAGCCCCTAAACCTGGGCCTCTGTGCCTCTGGATCCTTGACTTCCTCATCAGGAGACCACAGTCAGCATGGATCAGAAATGACATCTCCCCCTCGCTGATAAACAACACTGGCGCACCTCAAAGACACATGCCTAGGCCACTGCTCTCCTCCCTACATACATAACTGTGTAGCTATACACAGCTCAAACACCTTCTATAAATTCACAACTGCTGATGGCAGAATCTCGGATGGTGATAGATCAGTTGGGTGAGTGCTGTCTCAACCATAACCTAGCACTCAATGTCAGTAAGACCGAGGAATCTATTGTGGACTTCGGGAAGGGGAAATCAGGAGAACACACAGCATTTCTCAGCGAGAGGTCAGCAGGAGAAGGGATGAGCACTTTCAAGTTCCAGGGTGTCAACATCTCTAACTATCTACCCTGGGCCCGACACAGTGATGCAATTGTAAAGGAGGCGTGCGATTGGCTAAATTAGGAATGTGTGAAAATTTGGTATGTCACCAAAGATTCGAGAATATTCCTGCAAAGGTACCATGGAGAGCATTCTGACTGGTTATATCAGCATTAGATACCGAGGCACCAATGCACAGGATTAAAAATAGCTACAGGCTGTCTAAACTCATAGGCCTGCCCCACCCTACCATCGAGGCCATCTTGAAAGCATAATGATTCAGGAATGTGGCATCCAGTGACCATAGTACCCTCACCATCCAGGAAATGCCCTTTTCTCATCACTACTATGAATGAGGAGGCACAGGAGCCTGAAGACCCACACTCAACATTTTAGGAACTGCTTTTTCCCTCTGCCATCAGATTCTGAAAGGTAAATGAACATTACCTTACTATTTTTACTCCTCGTGTGTATGAAGGATGTAAGTCATAAAGTCAATTCAATATCTTGCTGTCTTTTTGCACTATTTTCTTATTCTTATCTTACTGTATTCTTATATTCTTAGGTAATATTTATGTATTACTCTGTGCTACTGCTTCAAAACAACAAACTTCACCAAATATATCAGTGATAATATGGCTGATTCTGATTCTGAAAGGCACTGCCTCACAATAGTCAGCAAGGCAACGAGCATTAAAGAATGAGGCGTGGGCTATGGAAATGCAAAGAGAATGGAATTGCAGATATACTCTGTACCCATGCACATGAACTCATCAGTGATACTCCACAGGAAGGTCAACAACAAATTCCACATGGTCCACAACATTTGCTTAGAGAGCACCCGGAACTTCAGATATTGCTACTAGACTTCCCTAAAAGGTTTCCTGCACCTTCACAGCTACGCATGTTTTAGGCTATCTTCACATCAGAACAAGCTTGGACATGATGACTAAGATTGCTGCATGTCCTCCCTCAGAGAAAGGAACAACAGGAAGTTTAAGACAATCACGCTCACAATTACCTTCAGAGTTACCGAAAATAGGGGAGGCCAAGGGAACAACTCCAGATGAATTGAAATTCATTTATTACTGCCACGTGTACAGTGAAAATCTACCAACAGATTATATAGCTTTACAGATGAATGATTAGCTTTATTTGTCACATGTACATCGAAATATCAAAACATATGGTGAAATGGATCATTTTGTATCAAACTGAAACAGCAAGGGTTGTGCTGGGGCAGCCCGCAAGTGATACCACCCTTCTGGCAACAACATGGCATGCCCACAACTCACTAAGCCCAACCGTATGACACTGGAATTTCAGAGGAAACCAGAGCACCCGAAGGAAACCCACACGGTCATGGGGAGAACATACAAACTCCTTACAGACAGCGGCAGGAATCAACCCTTGATCGCTGTTGGCTAGCGATGAGCTAACTGCCCTGCAATGGTGATGCAATGCATAAATGAGAATATTTATAAAAGAAAGCCTGCAACGCTTTATTCAAATTTTTTTTGAAAAATCACCTTTTTTTCTCCATGTGTTCAAGATTTCCTTAAAGTGATGAATCCATTGTTGGGGAAGAGTTCCAAGGGATTCATCAACTAAGTGGCCGTTTCTCATCTGTGAGCAAGAGTTGAGAGCAGGAACACCAGCATCCACCTGGCTGTTGAAGGCATCGCTCCAACTCCGATCCATTCTTTCCTCATCAGAGAGAAGCAGCAAGGAACGGAAGAAAGTGGTCATCCACAAAGGATGTCAAGTTGGGGGAGGAGTGGGGCAAAGGATCTGGAAAAACATTGAACCTGAAAACCAGTATGGAAATAGCTAATACGAGGGACATATTTTAAAGGTGATTGGTAGATGGTATAGGGGGGTGTCAGAAGTAAATTTTTACACAGAGAGTGGTAGGTGCATGGAATGCACTGCCAGGACTGTGTTAGAGGCCGATATATTTAAGAAACTCTGAGACAGGCATATGGATGATTGAAAAATGGAGGGTAAATACAGTGCCTATAAAAGGTATTCATCCCCCCCTTTTATTGTTTTACAACGTTGAATCACAGTGGATTTAATTTGTCTGTTTTTGACACGGATCAACAGAAAAGACACTTCCATGTCAAAGTGAAAACAGATCTCTACAAAGTGATCTAAATTAATTACAAATATAAAACACAAAATAGTTGATTGCATAATTACTCATCTGCTTCAAGTCAGTAATTAGTAGATGCACCTTTGGCAGCAATTACACTGTGATTCAATGTTCTAAAACAATAAAACATGAAAACTTACAAGGGGAAGGGGGGTGAATACTTTTTATAAGCACTGTGTGTGGAAAGGGGGTTAGATTGATCTTGGAGTAGGTTAAAAGGTCCAGCACAATACTGTGGACCAAAGGGCCTGTCGTGTGCTGCAATTTTCTATATTCTATGTTCGATAAAATTCTGTCATGAATACATAGCCAGGACAGACCAGGACGATGGCAGAAGGTTATCAACAAGATAAATCAAAGTTGAGGAGAGTGACAGTGGGTGGTGCAGTAGCACATCAGATGATGCTGATATCTTACAGCTCCACCAAACCTGGTGCAAGCCTGGAGTCTGCACATTCACTCTCTGACTGACCATAAGCTATAGGAGCAGAATTAGGCCATTCGGCCCATTGAGTCTGCTCCGCATGGCTGATTTATTTTCTGTTTCAACCTCATTCTCCTGCCCTCTCCCCATAACCTTTGACACCCTTTCTAACCTACTAACCTCTGCTTTAAATATACCCAATGGCTTGGCCTCCACAGCCATCTGTGGACTGCGTGATTGTACATTGGATATTCTGCTATTCTCCCACATAGAAGGCCATGACGAGTGACAGATTAATTGGCTGCAGTACATTATTCCTATTCTAAGTTGGTGGCAAAAATGTCGGAGAAGAGCTAATGACATGTAAGAGAGACTAATTTACAGAGAAATAAGGGAAGGACTGGATTGAAAAGATGGCTCTGACATCTCCGCTCTCCTGCGGGCACCAACACAAATCTTGAATAGCTTATTGCCATCATTACAGGCTTCCAGGAATGGCAGGGAGTAGTGAGGAGGTCATTCATAAAACCTGGTTTGCTTAAAGCAGTACGAAGGGGCTTTGCAGAGAGAGTGTGAGATGTTACATGGGGCCAACATGAGAAGAAGCATCTTTTTACAATGTACAAAGGATTTTTATTTCTTGCACAATATGCTGAGATCGCAAGATTGTCACACATTAGAACTGGAGTAACCAGTTCAAACCTGGTATCCCATCGTGTAAGTAGGGCAAGAGATCACTCCAACATGTATCTCCATCTACCGGCATCTCATTCAACAGTCCCACAACTCACCAGACTAAACAACGAACATTATGAATAGGTTGAAAGTCAAAATCACCAAAACAAAAGGAAAGTCAAGTTTAAAAGGTAATGAGGCCTGAGAATTTAAACCCAGTCCTCCTCAATTCAAGAATCCAGCTAGCAGAAATTTGTTTGAACTATATTTTTCCAAACAGGAAATATTGAACTCTGTCCAATGGGGGCTTACTTGTAATAGAACTGCACTCTTTCCCTAAGAAGAACTGCACTTCAAAAGCACTCAAATGGCCTTGAAGCATTTTGGAACATCTGGACGAACATGAAAGACGTCATACAAACACAAGGTCTTTATTTATTACAATGAGATGCTTTACAAGCTTAATGTGGCCAGCACTGACCCCAAAGTATTGCAACTGCCTGACTTGCTGCACCTAACCCAAGAACTTGTCAATGAGATGAGTGACAAGAGGATAACTTGACCGGCAGGAGGTAGGGCTGAGAGTCTTGGGAACAAAGATGTTGCCAAAAGGAAAATTATAAAGGGGCTTTATGAACTGCCAAGTATTACAATATCTAGTTGATTCCAGGTACTTTTAAAACGTTAGGTTTAATATTACACATACTTTCAAAGTTAAATGGCAAGTTATTTCACTTTCCAAGCGCGATATATTATTTACACCAAAATAAATTAGAAACTGCACTTTATCTCTTTAACGTCCTGAAACCAATTTTATTGTAATTTTCATATTATATCTGAATTCTATTTTTTTGATAAAGGATGTTTCTTTCTTTAATTTTCTTTTTCTCTATCTACCTATGCTTCTTTGGACTTCATTTTGGTTCCCATGAGCCTACAAATAAAACCACCCTGTCCAGTCTCCCCTCATACCTTTGCAAAAATTACCTTTTGAAGATCAAGGACGTCTTCCAGAAGCGATGCCTCAAGAAGGTGACATCCATCAAGAAAGACCCTCTCATTCCAGAAGATAGTCTCTTCTCATTACTACCATCAATGAGGAGGTACAGGAGCCAGAAAATGCACACTCAACAGTTTAGGGATAGCTTCTTCCCCTCTGCCATCAGAATGGCCCATGAACCCACGACCGTTACCTCTCTATTTTGCTCTCTGCACTATTTATTTATTATACAGTATATTCTTGTGGCAATTTATAACGTATGTCGGTGATAATGAACCTGATTCTGTTTACAGTTCTGATTCTGATAGTTGAAAGGTTCCACCAGAAGCAGCATGCTGGTAAACCTCCCTCTGTGTTGTTTGTCCTCAGTGAGGTCTCTGATATCCAGTGACACCCAAACTTCACGGTGTGCCCTGACAGATGTGCCTGTAAATGATCAGGGTCATGGATCCTCTCAGCCTGCTGGCTTCAGCACTATTACTGCTATTGATCCCAGCCAGTTGCATTGGAGAGCTTGTACTAATTCCACGATTAAGGGAAGCGCCCTTCTCTACTCAAGCGCAAAGGAGGCGGTAGAACAGATGTCCGGTGCAAGCATTCAGAGACCACATCCACCGCAGTGCAGTGGGTGCAGGAGTCAGTGTTCATCCCTCACACCTCCAGGGATTAGGGTTCTAGAAGGCACACTTCACAGCACCAGCAATCGGAAGTTCAGTGTTCAGTTCCTGTCGCTGTCTGTAAGGAGGTTATATGGTCTCCTCATGACTGCACGCGTTTCTTCTGGGTGCTCTGGTATCCTCCAAAAGCATGCAGGTTAAGGTCAGTAAGTAGTGGGATGGTGTAGACAATAGGTAGAGGAGTAGGCTATTCAGCCCTTCGAGCCAGCACCACCCTATCAATGTGATCATGGCTGATCATCCACAATCAGTACCCCATTCCTGCCCTCTCCCCATATCCCTTGACCCTGCTATCTTTAAGAGCTCTATCTAACTCATGTTGGTGTCATGGACATGGTAGCGTCAGCAGATCATCGTACTGTGTTGGTCATTGACGTACTCCGCTGGATGTTTCGATGTACATGTGACAAATAAATCTAACCTGATCTTAATCCTATTTTGAACCTCATGTCTGGAGTTTGCCCATTCTCTTTGTGGCTGTGTGACTTTCAACCCTGATGTTCCCGTTACCGCTGACCTGCTTGGTTGGTTAGCTGTCAATCACTGCACGTCTAGGTTAATGACTGAAACAACTGTGGGATGCAGGGAAACATGGGAGAGGGAATGGGACTAATCTGATACTCCTCTGGGATCTGATGCACCAGTGGCCTTGTTGTCAGAAAAATAAGAAGTTCTCTCAGGAGTGCCTGGCTTTGGCTCTTAAAAGATCTCCATGATCCCCTTGTTCAAAGGGCATATGTCTTGTGGGTGGTGTTCTTCATCAGTCCTTGACCCTTGGAGACACTCTCCCACACTCCTCACTTTATGGCAACATCCATTCATTCATTGACCGCCAACCCTGTAGAGGGAATAATGCTGCCTTCTTAGTGGTGTGCCAAAGATCACACCTGCTGACGATTCGCCTTGCAATCCTACATCACTCCAAGGTCATTACTGCACCACATTACACAGGGAAGCTTGTTGCTCCGGGAACTTCACATTCAAAGTCCTCACTCTCCTCACAAACATCACTACAGTGACCCATAATGCTGCTTTAACACTCAAAATACAGCAGGGAGCAATTGCTGAGTCTATGCACCCACCTGGACTGATGCAGTTCAATGCCTTTTTCTAACGTTGACAATACATCATTCCCTCAGTACTGAACTGATGTGCTTACCCAGCGTTAGGCTAAAGATGGGAGCAGTTACAGAAATAAAGTGTATTGAGTTCTAAAGCACTGGCATTCATCTGGTAAATTCTGTAAGCCAGGCTTTTGAAATAGTTGCTGCATTCATATTAAAATTATCAGTGAGATTTTCTTCTCATGCAGTAATTAATATTCCACGGAGCAATCTCGCAAAGGTAGATGCCCTTACCCGTATCTCCTCCATTTCCCGCACTTCGGCTCTCACCCCATCCTCCCGTAACCACAAAGGGGACCGTGTTCCCCTTGTCCTCACCTATCACCCCACCAGCCTCTGGATCCAGCATATTATCCTCCGCAACTTCCGCCACCTTCAACAGGACCCCACCACTAAGCACATCTTTCCCTCTCTACCCTTCTCTGCTTTTTGCAGGGATTGTTCCCTCCGTGACTGCCTGGTCCATACGTCCCTCCCCACAGATCTCCCACCTGGCACTTATCCCTGCAAGCATAAGTGCTACACCTGATCCTACACCTCCTTTCTTATCACTATTCAGGGCCCCAAACAGTCCTTCCAGGTGAGGTAACACTTCACTTGTGAGTCTGTTGGGGTAATCTATTGCATCCGGTGCGGCCTCCTCTACATCGGCGAGACTCGACGCAGATTGGGGAACCGCTTCGTCGAGCACCTCTGCTCCGTCCGCCACAACAGACAGGATCTCTTGGTTGCCACTCACTTCAACTCTGCTTCACATTCCCATTCGGATATGTCCATACATGGCCTCCTCTACTGCCATGATGAGGCCAAACTCAGGTTGGAGGAATAACACCTCATATACCGTCTGGGTAGTCTCCAGTCCCTTGGTATGAACATCGAACTCTCCAACTTCTGGTAATTCCCTCCCTCTCCCTTGTCCATCCCAGTTTCACTCCGCCTCCTCCTGCAGCCGCCTATCACCTCTCTCATGATTCTGCCTTCTTCTACCTACACAGTGCTTTCCCCTTACATTCCTTCTTCACCTCTCCTGCCTATCCCCTCCTTGCTTCCCCTCCCCCACCCCTTGATCTTTCCTCTGATTGATTTTTCACCCGGCACCTACCAGCCTTCTCCTTCCCACCCTCCCCCCACCTTCTTTATAGGGCCCCTGCCCCCTCCCTCTTCAGTCCTGACGAAGGGTCTCGGCCCGAAACATTGACTGCTCATTTCCACGGACGCTGCCCGACCTGCTGAGTTCCTCCAGCTTGTTTGTACATGTTGCTTTGACCCCAGCATCTGCAGTGTACTTTGTGTTTACGTGTCGCACAGGTAGGGTGGTCCCTGGCAGAGGAAATGTGGGGATTTTTCAATGCTTCTTGGTAGAGAAATGACATGCACTGCTTGGATGATCTCATACAATTAGAACATTTTCTCATAAGATGTTTTCTTGCACAGCAGACAATAAACACCACCTCACCTTTTTGCTCTCGTTTTGCACTACTAATTTATTTTATAAAATTGTATTTCCTTTGTTAAGTTACAGTTTTTACAAATGTATTGCAATGCTCGGCTGCCACAAAACAACAAATTTCATTTGTCGGAGATACTAAACTTGATTCTGATTCTGATTCAAGTCACCCATCAGGCACCCATTTACCCAACACTAACCTCATTCTCTATTTCACTACATTCCCATCAACTCGGTATGTACCACTCACGTAGATATACAAGGGGAAATTTACAGTCGTATCAAACTATTAAAACCTCCAGCTTTGTTATTTATCAGTAGAAAGTTCTAAGGTTATGAGACAGAGTGTGAATTATTTAACTAAAAGTGTCCTTATTCAAACTTTACATTATATTTCATTTCATTCGGCTATTTTATAAAGGTTTTATAGATCATCTGCTACTTAAAGTTCAAGCTCAAGATCTACAAATAGATGTGTTTAGAAATAACTGTATAAAAGCTAAATCAGCTTACACTTCATGTGATACAAAATTAAAAAACAGCTTAGGGTTTCAGTGTAAGATTTTACTTGGAATCCAAGATCACACTGCAAGAGTTTTGGAACCAAGTCAATACTCTGGTTCCAAGGTGTCAAATTAGCCAATTCTAGGGAACTCCAGGGAATTGGTATTGGTTAATAAGTCTGGCTGACTTGTAAAATCCATCGCAGTGAGATGAGATTTTCTCCTCAGTGAGCGACTAATATTCCACAGACTGAGCTCCCACAGGTAGGGTGGCCCTGGCAGAGGAAAAGCTGGGATTTCCCATGGCAAAGAAACTGCGCGGATTGCTCAGATGATCTCAGGCAATTAGGACATATCCTCGTAAGTCCTTGTTTCTAACACAGCACTCCCTTCAACCCACCGTCTACATCAGCCAAAATGCTGGAGGAACTCTTGTGTGTGTTGCTTGGATTTCCAGCATCTGCAGATTTTCTCTTGTTTGTGATCAACCACATTAGGCACCCATTTATTCTACACTAATCCCATTTTCTATTTCCCACCAACTTCCCCAGTTTCTACCACTCATGTATATACACTAGGGAATATTTACAGTGACCAATTACCGTACCAGCCGGCACATCTTTCAGATGTGAGAGTACTTGAGGACATCAATGCAGTCACAGGGAAAATGTGCAAGGCAGCAGCAGCAGTCTGGGTTGAACACTGGAACTGTGAGGAGGTGGTTATACCAAGAAAGCACAAGAGATTCTGCATATGCACTCCTGATGCAGGGTCTCGGCCAAATCGTTGACTGTTTATTCCTCTCCATAGATGCTGCCTGGCCTGCTGAGTTCCTCCAGTATTTTGTGTTTGTTGTACCAAGAAAGGTGGAGTGGGGTAGTTGGTGGAGTTGCTGCCTTACAGCTACAGCAATCCAGGTTCAGTCTTCCAATGGAGACTGTGTGGAGTTTGCACGTTGTCCTTTTGATTGGTATTGGTTTATTATTGTCACATATACCAAGATACATTTACCTCGCTGGCGACACACGGAAACTGAACCCCTTTCGGACTCAGGGTGAACTAAGAGGACAGGGAGGAGGTCTGGCCCTTGCATACATAGCACACAGGCCCACTGGTGTGTGGACACACCATGGCGCCCGTGAACCAGTTCCCCAGCTATGGGTAAATAACCCCTCTGTTTTTTGGGCAGCCTTGGGAGAGTGAAGGCTAGAGGAGTAAACCCAGACAGCAAATTCGAAGTGGAGCCCCTAAGGCGGCTGGACGTCACTGAACATCCTTCCGGCAGCTCCTGCAGCCAAACTGGTGCCAAACGTACTGCTTCATAAGCTTTCCTTTGGACCACACTGGTGAGGCCGAGAGGGGGATCTTGACGACTGGGATCTCCATGCCTTCCACCCAGGCTTGCGATGACTATAATCAACACCCATTGTCCTTCAAGACAGACGGCTACCAACCACCAAGGTACAGTGAAAAGTTTGTCTTACATACTGTTTATACAGATCAAACCCTTACACGGTGCACTGAGCTGGAATAAGGTAAAACAAGAATAATGCAGAATGAAGTGAAAAGGATACGGAAAAAGTGCAATGGAGGCAAATGATAAAGTGCAAGATCAAAGCAAGATAGATTGTGAGGTCAAGAGTTCATCTTATAGTACAAAGTCCATTCAAGACGGTGGGATAGAAACTGTCCTTGAGCCTGGTGGAATGTGTCTTCAGGCTTTTGTATTTTCTGTCCAATGTGAGAGGGGAGAAGAGAGGATGTCCGGGTTGGGTTGGGGTCTCTGATAAAGTCTGCCGCTTTACTGAGGCAGCAAGACATTTAGATAGAGCCCACAAAGAGCAGGCTGGTTCTCGTGATGCGCCCACAACTCTCTGCAGTTTCTTACGGTCACAGGCAGAGTAGTTGCCGTACCAAGCCATTATGCGTCCAGATAGAATGTTTTTCTGGTGCACCAATAAAAATTAGCAAGGTCCCACAGACACATGCCAAATTTCTTAACCCTCCTGAGGAAGTGGAGGTGTAGGTGAGCTTTCCTGGCCACAACGTCAATGTGGTTGGACCTGGGTTGGGTATGGGTGATGTTCCTACCAAGGAACTTGAAGCTCTCAAGCCTCTCAACCTCTACACTATTGAGGTAGACAAGAGCATGTGTGCCACCCATCCCCCCCCCACCTTTCTGAAGTCTATGACCAGACCTTTTGTTTTGTTGACTTTGAAGGAAAGGTGGTTGTCATGACACATGTTGCTAAGTTCTCTATCTCCTTCCTGAATATGTGGGTTTCCTTGGGTGCTGTGGTTTACTCCCACATCCCAAAGACGTGTGGATCAGAAGGTTAATTGGCCACTGTACACTTCCCTTAATGTGTGAATGATGTAATCTGGGAGGGGCTGACAGGAATGCTGGGATAATCAAGTGGGCTTAGTGTAAATGGGTGCATCCTGGTTTGTGAGGACTCAGTTGGTTGAAGGACCTTTTTCAATGCTGTATGACTTTGCGACTCTAAATGCTCACATGCACATATAAATTTACCGGTTCAAACTCTGCTAACCTGTGCCAAAACTCTTTGTCGTATTAGGGACAGGATCTGCTCTCCACAACGGCCAGAGAGGACTGAACTATTCAAATCTTGTTCTCTCTTTTTTCCCCAGTCCTGACGTTAACTCGATTTCTCTTTTCTTACCTGCTAAGGGTTTCCACACTTCAAAAATCAATGTAACTTTATTATGGAAGTACATATATGGCACCTGAGATGAATTTTCTTGAAGGCAGGCACAGAAAATACAAAGAAATACATTCAAATCAATAAAAAACCACGCAACTAGATGGACAAACAACCTATGTCCTAAAGACAACAAATGTGCAAATAAAAAAAGACTAAGTAAATAAACAAATAAGCAATAATTATCGAGAATATGGGGTGAAGAGTCGTTGAAAGTGAGTCCCATAGTTTGGGGAACAGCTCAGTCTTGGGGTGAGTGAAGTTATCCGTGCGATTCTGGAGTCTGATGGTTGAAGGGGAATGACTGTCCCTGAACTGGGTGGTGTGTGACCTAAAGTTCCGGTACCTCCCTCCCAATGGCAGCAACGGGAAGAGAGCACGGCCTGGATGGCGGGAGTCCTCGGCGATGGACGTTGCTTTCCTGTAACAGTGCTCCTTACAGATGCGAGCGATAGTGCACTGTTTCCCGTTCTCATTTTAAATCCTCAGTCATTTAGTTTTCCCAGTCTTAAGCAAGAACGTGGATCTCGATATATTAGACAAAATGCACATAGCTGAGAAAATTTGGCAGTATTTAGAAGGAAAATCAAATATTAACCATTCAGCTCAGCATTCTGCGACTGTTCCGTACTGGGCCATGCACAGTGGGTAGATCAGCAGGGACACCACAATCCTCTTGTGATTGTTAAACACATTAAGGATGGATATGGATATATTATACACATTTGCTTAGTGTGCCTTTGCAAAAGCAGTCAAATTTAAAAATCTAGCATGAGTGCCATGTCCATGATATCTGTGATATCCAAACTATGAAGTGTAAGCCAAGTAACTCTGGGCTAAGTGGAATTTTATAGAGCATTTGAGGATGACAAGAAATGTCAGCATCTCAGACTTACAGAAAAGTACATTAAAGAAAGAGGCCATTTGGCCCACTGTCCATACTAGCCATATGCAAGAGTAGCTCAACTGGTCCCACGTCCCCACCTCTCCAGACTTCTGCGTGTTCCTTGTATTCTTACCCCCTTCCTTTCCAGACCCCACAATTGAGTCTGCTTCCACTGCTACTCTTGGCATACATTCCAGAACCTCGGCACGTACTGGATAAAAATCATAATTCTGAATCTTTTGTCAATCACCTCCACTCTACTATACGTCCCCTGGCTCTTCACCTTGCGGCCAATGTCATGTTTCTTTATATCGAACCTGAGGGGCCACTCCAATAGTTACCGTTTTTCACCCAATGCTAGAACACCCCACCCCCACACTCAAACACTTCAAGGAGCTTATTTAGGTGGGAATCTTAAATATGAATTAAGATACGTAGCAGAGCACTTTGCAATACCAGTGACCCAGGTTTATTTCCCTCTGCTGTTGGTCAGGAGCTTGTACACGGGTTTCCTCCAGCTGCTCTAGTTTCCTCCCACATTCCAAACGTGTACCAGTTACTAGGTTAGTTGAGCACATGGGTGTAACTGGGCAGTGTAGGGTGGGCTCGTTGAGCTAGCAAAGCATGTTGCTGTGCTGTATCTCCAAATAAAATTGACAAATAAATATTCATTGCTCTTCAGAAACCTGTGCAAATTCCTCTGTCCTCAGTACCCCAACTGTGGCCTCCCACTAGCGGCAATGACAAGGAATGAATACATGGTTTACGATGATCAGAGAAGGTTAGTCGATTGCTGGTTGTATTGTGGTGTGACCACAGAGCTATTTCCTGTGGTCACAAGACCGGAGGAAAGTGCAGATGGTTTTGTTAACATCTCTTTTTCTCTCTTTTTAAAAAATTCCTTATTTGATAAGCTTGAAACCATTTCACATATTCCAGGATTCTCTCTGGCATTTATAGTTATTTAATTTTAAAGAAGAATTATCTGGGGGGGGGGGGTTGGTGTGACAACTGGCATCCCTCTTTGGGTTTTCACTTCATGAGGTTTGTACGGGAGTTGTGTCTGGCTTCTGAAATAGCGTCATTATTAAAACGGTTCTTCTGGAAAGGGAACACTGAGGTTGAAAACCTGTCAGATGGCAAATTTTTGACCTTGCACTATGACCACCCTGCCTCGCCCACCATCCAAGCCTTCTCAAAGGAGGTACAAGAAGTTTAGGTCCCAAACCACCAGGTCCAGGTTCAGGTATTACCCCTCAACCACCAGACTCCTGAACCAGAGTGGATAACTTCACTCACCTCAGCACTGAACTGATTCCACACCCATGGAGTCAATGACTCATGTTCTCAATATTATTGATGTATGTATTATCATTACTTTGTTTTTCTTTTTGTGTTTGGACAATATGTTGCCTTTTGCACCTTAGTTGTTGGTCCATATTTGTCAGTGTGTAGTTTTTCATTGATTCTGTTGTGTTCTTTGTATCTACTCCGAATGCCCACAAGAAAGTGGATCTCAGGGTAGTATATGGTGACATATATGTACTTTGAACTTTAAACTTTGAGTTGAGGTTATTTGAGTGAGCCAAACACTGGAGAAGCAGAGCAACGCATCCAAACCTTTCACAGCAATAACAGCACATGAAATTAACAACACGTGATAACTTTCCCAGTAACATGTCAGTAATACATAGTTTAATGTCATCTCCAGAATGCCATTTACTCCTGGCCTCGGATGGACGAGCTTTCTGGCAAATTCCGTATATGGCACTCTTCAGATTTGACTCTTCAAAGCCTGGGGGGCTTTGTACTTTGAACAGAGATACAGAGGAGTCCCTGGCCTGATTACATCTCACTGAGAGCAGTTGCATTGGAGGGTACAAATCAATGGTTGGACTTGCAGCTCCATGATTAGGGATGTTGCAAGCAGAAGAGACTACGCTTCTCACTGGGAGTACTCCACCATTCATGGCTGTCCTGATTCTCCTGAACCTCCTACCCGCAAATAATAGTATTGGCTTATTACTGTCCAGAAACAGCGAAAAGCTTATCTTGCATACAGCACTGCTCATACAGATTAAATCATTACACAGTACAGTGAGCTAAAACAATAAAAGGGCAGAATAAAGAAGTGCGGTGCAATTAAACAAGATCGCAACGAGGGAGGCTGTAAGGTCAAGAGTCCATTTTATTGTACAAGAGGTCAATCGAGGAGTCCAGTAACTGTGGGACAGAAGCTGCCCTTGAGCCGGTGCTACGTGCTTTCAGACTTTTGTACTTTCTGCCCAATAGGAGAGGGGAGATGGGAGATCATCTGGGGTCTTTGATTATGCTGGCTGTTATGCTTTGTAACTCCAAAAACTAATTGAAAGGAAAAACACGGGAGCTGGGAGATTCAGGTCCACTCCACTTTACTTCTTTAGTGAGGCACTCACATATGACGTGGTGGCGTCGTATAATCAAATAATATATTTACAATTTACTCAAATATCACAAAAGTATTAAATACGCAACACTCCTGCCTGCTTAGCTATAAACCCCAACTCACCAGACAAAGTTTTGAGCCAACATTTTCATCTTGACCATGCCTAGATGACCAGTATGTAGCTCCTCCTCCAACACTTTAGCTCTCAGCTTTGATGGTACAACTCACAATATCCACTTAATGCAAACATCCTCAAGAGATAAAAATGGGAGAACTAGAATTTCTGCTGCACAGTCCAGCCATTTAAGTTTGCCATGCAGACCCGAGTCAGTGTGGGGCCCTTTCTGGTTCCCTTTTGGATCATCTCTGCTGTAAAGGGGAGGCTTTCAATTCGCATTAGGTAGAATACGTCAAGAGGATTGTCCTCTTTTGTAAATTTTTCAGGTATTTCCCTTTCCAAGGGTAAAGGTGACAATCCATCAGCATTCCTAAGATTTGTTGTCCTTTTGAATTCAATCTTGTAATTGTGCACTCCAAGAAACAGAGGCCATTTCTGCATTCATGCTGCTGCTGTTAGTGGAACATCCTTCTGTGGACTGAAAACGGACACTCGTGGTCGATGATCAGTAATGACGATAAACTCTCCCATACAGGTATTGTTTTACACCCCAAACTAGACTCAAGGCTTCTCAGTCAATCTGGGCATAATGTTCTCAGTAGTGATAAGGAAATGTGATACAAAGGCTGTAGAGCATTCATTTCCATCACTCATAACATGTGACATGACTGCATCTATACCATAAGTGAAACATCACAGGCAAACTTCACTGGACAATGTGGATTATAACGTGTGCACAGAGTCTGATGTCACCATTTCCTTTAGCTTTTCGAAAGCCACCTCACACCGCCTTGTTCATTGCCAATTCTTCCCAATCTGTAATAATGAGTTCAAGGGGTGGAGCACAGTAGCTAAGTTTGGCAGGAACCTGTTATAGTCATTGACAAATCCTGAATAGACAACTGTGATATGTGCTTAGGTCTTGGGTCATCCACCACCGCTAGAATTTTCTCAGCACACTTGTGCGTCAATGGTGCGACCGCAGTAAATGATGGTTCATTCAAAGAATTCACACTTGCTGTATCATGCTCTGAGCCCATAATTTTCTATTACTTTTAACACTATCTTGAGATTTTGGAGATGTTCCTTGTCATCAAAAATCGGTAACAAGGTTTGACATCCAGGTAACACTGAGTGCCAAGACAGCCTTGCAGCACCTGGCCCATGGCCCATAGTTTTCTGCCAGAGTGCAGGTGCAGATGCTGCTCAAGAAATAAGCCCTCTGTGAGTATTTATGGTGAGAAACACTTTGGACTCTTCTTCCATCTCCATCTGTAGGAAGGCCTCAGCAAATCTACTTTGCTGAAGTGTTTTCCTCCAGAAAGGTTTGCTAAGATATCATCTATCCTGGGCAGAGGTTATTGATCCACTTTCAGCACTGGGTTGATGGTGACTTTACGATCAGCGGACATCCTGACAGACCTATGCATCTTGGTTACTGGGACCACTTGCATTGCCCAAAGGCTCCACTCAGCTCAAAAAGAATTTCTGCAGTCTCCATGTGATCTAAGCCACTGGCTACCTTATCATGGATGGTATAAACAACCAGATAGGCTTTGTAAAACTTGGGGCTGGCATTTTCATTTAACACTGTTTATCCTTGATATGTTTAAATTTTCTAATGCCATCCTTCTTGATGTTTACATTTTCTAATGCCACCCTTAAACTCTGCTGTGGCATTATCCAGTACCTTCATAAATTCGCTTTCAGTTGACTCTATTACAGGGTATGCGGCATGCAAATGGTAGATGAATCAAGTTGTAGTTGATCTCAGCCAATCACAGCCCTAAAAAACTGGTTCTCCTGTTTTTACCACATACAGGCCCAATGTGGCTTGTTGGTTTTTTTAAATTGTTACTAACGCCATTCCCACAGGAGTTTCCTTTCTCCAGTATATGTTTTTATTTGGATATCTGCAGGTATCAGTTTATAAGAAATAGGAGCAGGAGTAGGCCATCCGGCCCATCGAGCCTGCCCCATCATTCAATAAGATCATGGCTGATCTGTCCGTAAACTCAGCTCCATCTATCTGCCTTTTCCCCCATAACCCTTAATTCCCCTTACTATGTAAAAACCTATCTAACTGCAACTTAAATATATTTAGTGAGGAAGCCTCAACTGCTTCCCTGGACAGAGAATTCCACAGATTCACCACTCTTTGGGAAAAACAGTTTCTCCTCATCTCGGTCCTAATCTTCTCCCCTGAATCTTGAGGCAATGTCCCCTAGTTCTAGTCTCACCTACCAATGGAAACAACTTTCCTACTTCTATCTTATCTATCCCTTTCAAAATTTTGTATGTTTCTATAAGATCCCCTCTCATTCTTCTGAATTCCAGAGAGTATAGTCCCAGGTGACTCAATCTCTCCTCTTCATCTCTGGAATCAACCTGGTGAACCTCCTCTGCACTGCCTCCAAAGCCAGTATATCCTTCCTCAAGTATGGAGACCAGAACTACACACAGTACTCCAGGTGCAGCCTCATCAGTTCAGTACTTTTGAAATACCGATCAAACTCATTTTGTGGAATGACTGAAACAGCCGTGCCAGTGTCCAATTCAATTTTAATTAATTTGCTGTTCACTTCTGGTGTGAGCTATATTGCTTGTCTCTTGTTAGTTTTCACATGGTAAATCTCAAGGCTAATCAGACCTACGTCACTCTCATCATTATCAGCTTTTTCATCAACAGCAAGCAGATTAGTGCCCTTTTTGAAACTACAAATTGACTTTTTATCTCTTTCTCTTCCCTGTGGAGTATATTTATTTTTGTCTGCCTACATGCTCTGTGTATGTGTCCTATTTCGCTGCATTTTCTGCAAGTTTTGCCTTTAAATCTGCATTGGTCTGTTGTACGTGAGCCCTGGCACAACGGTAACACAATTTGTTCGGTCAGGCAGGTCTCTGTTGAGAGATATTGCTATTTTGTTCATACTCGTTTTCATTTCTGATTGCCACTCAGTTGTGTCTCTGGCTGCTGTTTCCTTCGATGCAACTATTTCAACTGCTATATTAAATGTGAGTTATGCTTCAATTAGAGGCCATTTTTGAATGCTTTCTTGTAAGATTCCACAAACTAAACGATCTCTTAGCGGATCATTATGCCCATCACTGACCTGACAATGCTTGAACGATCTCTTTAATACAGTCACATAAGCTGAAATGGACTACCATTCCTTTTGATTCTTCGTATGAACCCTAAAGCATTCTACAATCAACTAGGGTTTTGGTTCTAAATGTTCCTGCATACCATTCTTGATATAAGCAAAGCTCGCTATGGCTGGTTTGGTTGGAGCAATCAAATTTCTAAGCAACCTGTATGCCTTTCCACTTATTGCGCTGGCCCTTGCTTTTTATTGACTATTTCATTTGTTTCAAAATACTGCTCTATTCATTCAGTATACATCACCCAGTTATTTGTTGTGCAATCAAATGCATCTATCTTTCTGATGCAGCTAGCCATTTCTGCTTTATTTTTAAATTTATGATTATCATCACCCAGTATAAACTGTTTATGAACCCATGAGTTTCGTCTGATTTATGCCTTTTTTTTTAAACTCAAATGTCTCTCCCCCCTTTCAAAGAAAAATCATGCCGCACTTCACGGGGTAGGTGGCAGTCTTGGGTTTGTTTTAAAACTAGCTCATTGCAACTGTTACGTTTTATAATTCCAGAAACTAATTGTAAGGAAAAACACAGGGGCCATGAGATGTGTGTTTACTTAATTTTACTTCTTTAGTGAGGTGCACATGTGACGCAGCGGCGTGATGACATTTGCCAATCACGTACTTCTTACATGTAACCCTTAATGCAATATACAAAACACAAAAATGCTTAATCAAATTATATATTTACCATATTACTTAAATATCAATGAAATATTAACAGAACATACATAGAAAATCTACAGCAGATTACTGGCCCTTCAGCCCATAACATTGTGCCAAGAATGTAACCTACTCCAGAAGCTGCCTGGAATTTTCTTACCGCATAGCAATACACTATCGCAATACACAATAGCAATACCTCAGTATACAATATTGGCTGTTTTAAGACTCTGCGACTCCTTTGCTTGGTATTTGTCACAAATTAAGCAAGATTAAGGTTAAGATTAGCTTTATTTGTCACATGTATGTTGAAACGTTCAGTGAAACGCACTATTTGCGTCAGCAACCAACAGTCCGAGGATGTCCTGGGGACAGCCCATAAGTGCTGCCATGCTTCCAGCACTGGGACAGGATGCTCAGAAACTACTAACCCTAACCCATACACCTTTGGAATGAGGGAGGAAACCGGAGCACATGGAGGAAATCCAAGTGGCCACCGGGAGAATGCACAAACTCCTTAGCGGGTGGGAGTACCCCGCTCTTACAGCTGGAATAGTGCTACGCTCACCACTGTGCTACTGTGCCGTCACAGGAGCCTTTGTTCTGGCCGTGCAGGTGAAAGGCCTTGAGGCACCAAAGTTATCCTAATGAAGCACCATCGGCAGGTAAACATCGTCCCTGTCCACCAGTCACCGCTGCAGGCTCCAGGCCAGAAAGCTGAAAAGGCAACCATTCGTTTCCCTCCATTGACACTGCCAGATCTGCAGAGTAAATGCAACATATATACTTTTACTGAATTCCCAGTTGCTAGACCTGCTTTAGGCCCCACTTTTGTTCTGTGTCACTGCCCCACCTAGAGAGTTGCTCAAGTGTCCTTTGTTAACAGGCAGCAGGCAGTGGGATAATGAAGCTACTTGTACGGCAACCTTTCAATCTGTCCAAGATCAGGGGGATTCCACAAGCAGGAAAGTGCAGTGCAATTTGAGGAGGAAACAATGCACACCAGTCTACGTCCTACCTGGAATACCCTTCCCCCACCACCTCCTCCAGATTAAGTTGCTGATAGAATTGTCTGTTACTCTGCTGATGATAACAATGAAATCACTGGTGCCTGGGCAAGGGTCACTGTGATCACACAGAAGAGGGCTTGTGCTCCCTGGTGCGTGCTGGCATTGTTTTTGAGAGCAGGGAATGTCAGGCAAGGGAGTGCCACTGCGACATACTGGGAGTGCTTCAGTCATTTTACAAAAGATTAGAGATTAATGAATGCCTGTTAGCAGTTTCTACCTCAGATCCACTGCATTGATGTAAACATTCTGAAAACAGTAAAGCCAATCCCTGTTGCATCTCACACCAGCAACAAAGCTCACACAGAGTAAAAGCATAAGGCTCCACCAGTTGAGTTATGTCAAGTGGGGAGTCATGGTTTTAGGGGCGAGGTTGGTCATCATGGTAGCATAGCAGTTGTTGTTCCTTTCCGTGCCTTGTGGTGGCAACCTTGCAATTTCTTTTAGCTGTTTTGCCTGGTTTTTTTCTGTGAAGCAGAGTTGCTAGCTCGACGCCCAACCCAGCACGGATGGAAAGCATGCAAGGGAGCCGGCCGGATTCGAACCTCCAAGTCCGGAGCCGATGCCACTACAGCACCGGCCATTAAAGCGCGGCGGCTAGTGCAGCGCTATTACAGCTCAGAATTCCGGTGCCATATTTAAAGAGTTTGTACATTCTCCCCGTGAACTGCATGGGTTTCCTCCAGAGGCTCCAGTTTCCTCCCACAGTCCAAAGGCGGCCCGGTTAGTAGGCCATTGTAAATTGTCCCATGATTAGGCTAGGGTGAAATAGGTGGGCTGCTGGGAGGCATGGCTCGTTGGGCCTGTTCAGGAAATCTGCCCTATTGAAGATTAAACAGTTGGGTCCTGATAGGAGGGAGTTATTCTAAAAGGAGAAATTGAGCAAGATTGGCCTCTTTGCTTCAGGTATTTACAGTAGAAGAAGGGGAAGCAATACAGAGGCAACTAAGCTTTAGAGAACAGCTGAGTGGAAATGCTGAGGGTCTTCCTCTGGCTAGAAAATCAGAACAATGGGGTAAACACTAGAGTAACACACACAAAATTCCAGAGAAACTCAGCAGGTCAGGCAGCATCTCCGGAGAAAAATAAACAGTCGACGTTTCAGGCCAAAACCCCTCTTCTGGTCTGGAAAGGAAGGGGAAGAGGTTGGGTGAGGGGAAAGGTGTATGGATGGGGGAGGGAGATAAAGTAAGAAGCTGGCAGGTGAGGTCAGGGAGTGGGGGATGGCAAAGCTGGCCGATGATAATTCAAAGAGATAAAGTATCACTTCCTGATTCTCACTTCAGCCCCCTCCCCTACCTACCCACCTTCCCCCCTACCTGGTCTCACTTATCACCTGCCAGTTTGTCCTCCTTCCTCCCCACCCCCCAACCACCTTATTCTGGTTTCTGCCCCCTTCCTTTCCAGGACAATGAAGTGTAGTTTTCGGATAAATAGTTGGCAGTTTATTCAAGGTTAAAAATCTCTGAAATGCTCTAACAAAGGGGGCTGTAGATGTTTAGTCAATGAACGTGTTCAAAACAAATTGATTGACTTTGGGCTGCAAAGGACTCAAGGTCAAGATCAAGCTTATTTTCATAGGCACACATACACTGGGTATAAATGCAGAGTGTATAGAAGTTATGGTACAGACATATAAGCCACTAGGAGGCTACAGCTGGGGTACTGGGTGCTCCATAGGAAATGCTTTAAAGAGATAAATATAGAGACCAGCTTTGTTTGTCACATGCACATCAAGACGCTGAAACACACAGTGGAATATGCCTTGTGCGCGATGACCAGCGCAGTCTGGCGACGTGCTGGGGGCAGCCCACAAGTGTCGCCAAGCTTCAGGCAGCAACATAGCAAGACCACGACTTACTAACCTAACTCGTACGTCTTTTGAATGTGGAAAGAAAGCAGAACAACATCATTATGTGCCGTGTCGATTGACGTAGGCGATCACGCTCTCATGACCATGATTGTTCTTGACAAACTTTTCTCCACAAGTGTTATGCCATTGCCTTCTTCTGGGAAGTGTCCTTACAAGACAGATGACCTGGCTATAACTCTTCTGTCATGATCCCTTCTGGCAATCCCCCAGCTTGCTATTTACCTCAGGAACTGGGCCTCAATCCCCTCGTTTAGTTTCCAATCATTCCCAGGTTCCACTAACTACACACACCTGTTTTCCATCAGAAAATGCAGGATAAAGACCCTGTGATCACAACAAGGAGCTGCCAGTTCGTTGGTTGTGAGTAAACTCGTTTCATGGTTTTTAGGACTGCCAATTCTAAGTCTAGCATTGCTCCTGGAAACCGATTCCACGCTTGCTACATCAATAACACCTCCCGACTCTGTCTCCGCACCTGTGTTCTGCACTTGTGGTCGTCCACCGCCTCGCTCATGTAACATCTTCAGAGATTGTCTGGCATCAGTGGTCGCATAACCAAGACTTTTGATATGCAATAGCTGCTCCCTAGGTTTGGCATGACCCTGATTGGGGCATTAAGCAGGTGCTACACCTTGCCCAAGGGTGACCTGCAGGCCAGTGGAAGGAAGGAGCGCCTTACACCTCCTTTGGTCGAGTCGTAACTCCACTGTGCCACCCAGAAAGCAGAGTGCCTGGAGGAAACCCACACAGTCATGGGGAAGATGTACAAACTCCTTACAGACAGCAGATGAAATCGAACCCTAATCTGCTAACTGCTACACTACCTTGCCATCCATATTCACTTCCGGCCCGCTCATAGACATGGGCCGAGAGGCAGTTCAACAGGGTATTAACTGGGATGGAGCATTTTGGATACGAGAGACTGGAAAAGCTGGGTATGTTTACTTTAGAACAGAGGAGGCTGAGAGGTGAGCTGATAGAAGAATACAGAATTACAAAGGCTGAGATAGAATAGACAGCGAGAAACATTTTGCCTAAGTCAGAGGACATTGTTTAAGGTAAAAGAAAAGAATTGGAGGACAATCTTTTTTTTTTATCCAGAAAGTGGCTGGAATCTGGAACATGTTGTCCGAGGGGGAAGTGGTGACAGATACAATCAGATGATTTAGGGGTATTTAGATAAGATCTTGAAGTACCATAGTGTATCAGGGAATGAGAATGATTTCAGTATGTTCTTGATGGCTGGTGTGGCTTTGGTGAGCTAAGGAGACTTTACGCAAGTGAGAAATAGCTTCTTTCTCTCAATTTCCTCTCAATTTCCTCTCAATTTTCAAGATGGTGGTGCAATGCAGCGCGCAGCGGCCATTCCAGGAATGAATATCTGTTATCTGTAAGTAGGGGCCGTGTACAATCCTGATTTGATGGAGACGGACGTGTGAAGCACGGAGGAACATCTGGTGAAACTTTTGAAATGCCTGTTTCGCTGCTGCTGCTACTGTGCAATCGAAAAATCTCCGGGAGGAAGGCCCCGAATCCTCGGCTTTGCCTGTTGCTTGGCGGCCGGGGCCGGGGTCGAAGCGGTCGGCAGAGATGGTGCTCGGTGCTCGGTGTCGGAGGGCTGGTCGGAGGCTCGAAGTTTTCGGACGGACTCGGAGTTGGCTGTGGTCGGAGCTCCCAAAGTGCTGTATCGGCAAGCTGCGGCGCTGGAGGTTCATGGCAGGAAGAGTTTTTCTTCCTTCTACCGTCTGCGTGAGATTATGGGCTGTCGGGACTTTGAGACTTTCTTTTAAACCGTGCCATGGACTGCTCTTTATCAGATTACGGTATTGCTTTGCACTGTTGAAACTATGTGTTATAATTATGTGGTCTTTGTCAGTTAGTCTTTTATCAATTATGGTATTGTCTGCACTGTTGAAACTATATGTTAACTATAACTATATGTAACTATGTGGTTTTGTGTAGGTCTTGTAGCTTTAGGTTTGTCTGATGGGTTTGTAGTTCCTTTCCGGGGAACGTGCTAAGACAGTAGCGCGATATCGGCACGCAACAGCCTCTCCAGACTCTGGATTGGGAATTACCAAATGTTATGTGGTTTTTCTTGTGTGGTCTGTTTTGTGCTTTTTCGTGATATCATTCCGGAGAACATTGTCTCATTTTTTAACTGCAGTGTATTTGTGGTTTATAAATGACAATAAACTGAATCTGAACCTGAACATCAGATTTCTAAGCAATCCATGAACTCCCGTCGTTAATCCTTTTTTTGTACTATTTATTAATTTTGTAATTTATAGCCATGTTACGTCTCTGTACCTTACTGCTGTGGCAAGACAATAAATGTCACACCATATTGAGCAGATAATCGGAATAAACCTGATTCTGAACATGATTTACTACACGTTACTTAAATATATGAAGGTTGCAGAAAGAATGGAGAATGTATTAAAAGAATGGCTCCAGGGACAAGGGACTATTAGACTGGAGAAGTGGATGTTCTCAGAGAAAAGACTTAAAGAAGATTTATTGGCAATGTACCAGACTGATTAAAAGAGGATAATATTTCTATATGTGAATGACACAAGGATCATTTGAAATATACTTAACTATTTCTTTCTAGCAAAAGAGATGAGAAGCCCATTTACTCAGAGAGCAGTTATGATCCGGAAACAGAATTAATCATGCCCTCACAATGAAAATGGATTTGGTGCTTTGGAGAGAATTATTTACGGGACCTCTGGGAAAGAATGAAAAAGCACCTCACAGGGTTACTCTACCAGAAGCCTACACAGAGTTAACCAATCAAATGCCACCTTTCACGGTCATCTCAATCCTGCGGTTCAGTGAATACAACATCTTCCCCATTTCCACCAAGATCTTCCAAATATGAATCATGCTTTTTAATGTTATCTCTTGATTTATGCTTACCTTGCTTTTTGATCACAGCAAGCAATTTAAATTTAGCATAACAAATCTATCAGGATGGATCTTTTACACAACGGCATCCAACTCTGAGTGTATATAGTGGAACAATTTTGAAGCACATGCCTGCCCTGCTCTAGGCTTCTCTAGCACTCCAACTGTAAATTGGTTTCAGTGTACAGCCTGTAAATACTCAGATCATAAAAATATTCTGTTTCTGCCTTGAACGTGCAATGCCTGAAGTGGTTGACCCTTTTTAACCAGTCTCAAGTTAGCCACAAGTATAAAGGCAAAGCCAAGTTGCAAGCAGTGATGGGAAACTGACTGAAGAATGTTAGCCCTTTGCCCCTAGCCTGAGACACAACGTTCTTCTGCTTTGAGTGACTACTTCCATAATTCCCACCAGGCAGAATGTTTACTGAAAACAGGATCTTTTTTGTTGCTTCATAAGGGCCACATTCAAGATTCATACCCAGACAGCACTCGATTGAATTGCACAACCTTTTCCCTTCCCTCAAATGTCTGGGCACATTCCCTTAAGCTGAGCAGCACTCAAACCTCAGGTTTTCCCACCCACCGCTCTGGGAACAGGGAGAACATTAAAGTAGGAAGAAACTTATAGGCAAGATTTGTGTCAAGTGTATATGTATACGTGCTCATAAATGTTCAAAGATCAAAGTAAATTTGTTATCAAGCTATGTATGTCACATACAACCTTGAGATTCACTTTCTTTCAGGCACTCACAGGAAAACAAAGAAATACGATAGAATCCACACAGGAAAAAAAAAAGACCGACAAATATACTATGTGCAAAAGAGGACAAATTGTGGAAATAATTTTTTTTAAAACAAATCGTACTGTGGACTCGTCAGAAGTGAGTTCATAGGCTGGCGAGTCAGTTTGGTTCTGAGGCGGGTGAAGCCGGCCCAGGAGCCCAAAGCAACAACTCTTCCGCGAAATGTCACTTCACGGACATCACACCCTCCAGCACAGGGAAGAGGTGAAGATAAAAAACCTGCTGACAAATAACCCACATGTGATTTTTAGTAAGTGAGGGTAATCGGTACCCTGTATCAATCTTCCGCCTAATAATAAGGGCAGGAAGCCACCCCCCCCCTTAGAACAAAGAGGGCCAAGAAAACACTCCCAACAGTGATCAGCTAACAAAGCCATAGTAAAAGTCTAACCACAGCAGTCAAATCTATTAGTGAAAGTGAAGCTAAAAAGCAAAAGAACTGTGGGTGAAAAACAGCTAACAAAATTAAAATTTATCAAATTAACTCAGAATCGGTCATTGCAAAGCTCCCAAGGTCTTGTTTCATTGAATACTCAAATACTACTTTGGGTTACAATGACAAAGCACTTCCTCGGGTAATTAATGATACCTTTCAGAAAACTACAAATATTTCAGAACCCTTTTCGTATCAAGTGCTTGAGGTCAATTGTTAAGAACTTTTTCCAGTATGAGGGATTATTACTTGTACTCAGCCGTGACTAAATGACGGTGCAACAGAGTAGCCTGGCCGAGCTGTGGTGTGGAACTGCATTCCAATGCCAGGAACCTTGGACTTCGAACTTGAGATTCAAGTTATTCAGGAAAAATGATCTAAGGCTCGCTGACAATCAAAGCAAAGGTCAATGCTCTGGAAAATTGTTTTCTTAAAAAATATAGCATCGATCGCTGGAACTCAGAATGATGGAGAGCAAAAGTTATACTGTGACTCATATAGTAGAAAGTTCCAGCAAGTGACAAGAACGATCAGGCTATTGGACCAACATCAAACACAATACATTTCTTACATGAAAGGCCATTAGTTATTCCTTTTCCTTCATTCATTTTATTTTGGGTTATTTAAATATTTCACGATCTACTTTTCACTTGTGGCCTTAACTCGAGAATGCCCCAGCCTCATCCGGAAGTGCTTCCCAGAGGACAGCATTTAAAGTCATGAGCAGGTGAATTCACGTGGGCTGCAGATGGAACTTGCCCCTGCTGCGGGAGGACCAAACTCATGGTAGAAAGTCTGAGCCACAAACGCCGTATAGTTAAAAAGAACAGTTGTCGAAACGGGAAAAATCAAGTTGTCAAATTGAAAAAGCAGTGCGCTCTGGCATGGTGCGAAGTCTGAGCTAGATTTCTTTTCTAAATATTGTCCCCTAATTCCCTGCTGACCAATAAGACAGAGGGACTGTCATATCACTGATGTGGTATCCAAAAATCATAAACTGGAAGGTCTGTTTCTGGCCCACCTTGAATTCGGTGATCAGCAAGAAATGGGAATCAAAACAGAATTATCATATCTGATTATTATCCAATATCCTTTGCTGAAATGTCTGCAAATATGCGCATTAGGGTAAAAATCCATCCTAGATCACATGCACTAAATGTGTAACAAAATAGACATTTCATTTCATACTCTTCTTCCAAAACTATTTTCTTTTATTTTATTTAGAGATGCACAGTGGTTGTCCATCATATCCAACAACAACAGGAGACCTGTGCAGGAAAGTTTTTGAAGTGGAAAAGCTGTTGCACTGGGGCAGTTCCACTCTCTTGACCTTGCAAAACCAGATCCAGTGGTACAAGTAGTCGCCACAAACTGGGGTCTTCCTTGGTTATAGTGAATGACCATGACTTCGTCTGTGCCTTGTCATGTGTTATGGTTTGTAACTTCAGAAACTGATCAGGAGCCAGGGAAAGTCGTGTATTTAGTTTTTACTGTCAGTGAAACACTCACACATGATGTGATGGCATAATGACGTAACGACGTATGCCATTCACATACATATAACACAAAATGAGTTATGTAAACAAAGAATGCTTAATCAAACAATATATTTACAATATTACTCAAATATTAAATACACGACATCCCTCCATGCTTAGTTATAAAGTCCAATCCTATATAGAATACATCTAAACTCAAATATGTAATGTATTGTTCTCTGGTAATTATATATATATATTTATACACACACACACTGTATACTATATAATACAACCACTACATAGACATTCACAGCATAGTAAATTTTAAATTGTCCCATTTAGATCTAAAGATTTAATTACTTTGGAGGATTTTATACTCTTGTGAGATAACATCTTTCCTGACAAGGAAGTTGGGATGGTGCTTGACGGTGGGACTTGTCACAAATTGTGGACTACTGTCATTGACAAAGTGTTCTGAAACAGCAGTCCTTCAGAAGAGACATCTCAAAGCAGTAGATGAGGCTGTAGTGGAGGCTATAGGGAACACTTCTGGCCACCTTGTAGCTGTATCCACTACTACCAAGAGATTTGTGCCCATGAATGATCAGGCAAAATCCATATGAACCCTGCAAGGCCATTCCCAGGATGGAGAGCGATGGTCCCTCTAAGGTGTGCAGGTGTGTGCGCACACATCTTCTGCTGCTAGTGCACAGAGGAGTTTAAGCTGCGCAACCTCTACCTTGTTGGCATGTTAAGTATAAGTCACGATCACATTTCCTTTTCCGGTTTCTGATGCAGGAGGTGTTGACAATGTGGAATTTGCAATGCTTTGTCTGCAGATATTAGAACTGCCTTACTTATATTGTTTTTGTTGAAGAGATTATTGATTCACTACGTCGAATTCCAAAGAAGCAAAGGGTGTGAAGCGCCAAAGAACTGCTAGTTCATTTAAAGTTGAATGGCTTAATGAAACAGTAGAAAGTGCTACACCAAAAGCTCAGGAGGTCAGGAACGTGCAGCTACGAGTAATATTTACGTACAATACAGAAACTGGTGTTACCTGTGTGCATTGTTGCAATGCGAAAGTTGCTGGAGAATTTAAACAATGAACAACAAGCTGCACGTGGTAGCTTATTATCCTTAGAATAGCTCCAGGTTTACTTCCACTTAAAAATACAGTGTGCACATGTTGTCGTCACTGGGCAAAAAATTGCACAGCACGGGTTTTGCGCACACTGGCCATTACAAATTAGAGGGAACATTCAAGGAGAGGCACTGATTCTGGCATCTTCTGGATGTGCTGACATTCTGAACAGGGCATGGCAAGCTGCTTGATCTGCTGATCTATCCCAGGCCACCAGCCAATGCCTTCATCTTGACCATGCCTAGATGACCAGCGTGCAGCTCCTCCAACACTTCAGCTCTCAGTTTCGATGGTTCATCAAACCTCAATCCCCACCTAAGTCAACCCCCCATCAGGGGCAAGTTTATCTTGGTGCTGGTAAAAATAGGGGAACTGGAATTTCTGCTGCACATTCCAGCCATTTAAGGTTGCCATGTAGACCTGAGACAGTGTCGGGTCCTTTCTGGTTCCCTTTTGGATCATCCCTGCTGTAATAGGGAGACTTCCGATTTGCATTCGGGAGTACATGTCAAGAGGAGTGCCCTCTTCTGCAAAGTGCTTCCCCCCCACCCCCCACCCCCAGCAGAGTAAACTAGGCAATCCATCAGCAATTTCATGAATATTGTCCTCTTGAATTCAATCTTGTGGTTGTGTTCTCCAAGAAACAGAGCTCATCTCTGAATTTGTGCTGCTGCTGTTCGTGGAACACCCTTCTGTAGATCAAAAATGGACACTAGTGGTTGGAGATAAATTCGCTCCCAAATTGGTACTGGTTGAATTGTTTTACACCCAAACCAGGACTCAAGGCCTGTCTGTCAATTCGTGAATAATGTTTCTCTGCAGAGGTAAGAGAACGTGATTCGAAGGCTGTAGAGCGTTCACCTCCATCGTTCATGAAATGGACATGACTGCACCTATACCATAAGGCAAACCGCCACAGGCAAGCTTTACTGAATGATGTGGATTATAATGTGTGAAGTCACCACTTCCTTACCTTTTGAAAAGCCACTTCACACTGCTGTGTCCATTGCCATTTCTTCCCGATGGGTAATAATGAGTCCAAAGGGCGGAATACAGTAGCTAGGTTTGGTAGGAACCTGTGAGAGTAATTGACAAATCCAAGAAAAGGTCTGCAGCTGTGACAGGTCCTTTGCCATGGGACATCCACCATGGATTGAATTTTCTCAGCACACTTATTTAATTCTTGTGCATCAATGGCGTGACCACAGTAAGTGATGTTTGGTTTAAAGAATTCACTCTAGCGGCTCATTGCTCTGAGCCCATAATCTGCTAATCTTTTTGACGCTGTCTGGAGATTTTGGAGATGTTCCTTCTCATCCTCACTGGTAACAATTATGTCATCCAGGTGACACTGTGAGCCTACATAGCCTTGCAGCACCTGGTTTATAGCTCTCTGCCAGAGTGCAGGTACAGATGCTACTCCAAAAATAAGCCTATTATAGCGATAAAGCCGTTTTTGAATGTTTATGGTAGAAATACTTCAGACTCTTCTTCCATCTCCATCTATAGGTAGGGCTCATCCAACTCCACTTTGCTGAAGTGTTTTCATCCAGGAGAGTTTGCAAAGATATCCTCTTTCCTGGGCAGAGGGTATTGATCTACTTTCAGTACCAGGTTGATGGTGATCTCAAAATTACCACGGATCCTGACAGCCCCATCCTTCTTGGCTGTTGGAACCACAGGCTTTCCCCATTCAACCTTGGAGAGAATTCCTTTAGCCTCCATGCCATCTAGCTCATTGGCTACTTTATCACAGATAGTATAAGGGACTGGATGGGCTTTGTAAAACTAGGGTATGGCGATTTCATTTAACAATTTTTTTAAATTTTTTTTTTAAAACACAATTTCAACACCATTTGTATTTTCCAATACCATCCTTGAATACTGCTGTGGCATCATCCAGTACTTTTCCTAATATGCTTTCAGTTGACTCTATTTCAGGGATTGTGGCATGCAAATAGTGGATGGATCTCCAATGACAGAGAAGCAGTTTCAGCGACAGGTTACTATCGATGCAATGCTCCTCAGACAGGATGAAGAGGTCAATACTCCCCAATGCCATTAGGCTTTACAATTCTACCGCCAGGACTTAAGAACTTTTTAAAAGCTATTATTAATGCTTTTTGAGATAGTGATTTAGATGCATATCATATTCTTTACTGAGTTAAGTATTGTATGTAATTAGTTTTGCTACAACAAGTGTATGGGACATTGGAAAAAAAGTTGAATTTCCCCATGGGGATGAATAAAGTATCTATCTATCTATCTATCAATCAAGTTGTAGTTGTCTCAGCCAATCACAGCTCCACGATGCTGGCCCTCCTGTTTCTACCACATTCAAGCCCAATGTGACTTGTTGGTTGTTGTATTCTATTGTTATGAATGTCATTCCCACAGGAGTTATCCTTTCTCCAGTATACGTTTTTAGTTGGATATCTGCAGGCTTCAGATCTTTGAAATGTCGTTCAAATTCATTTTGTGGAATGACTGAAACAGCCAAGCCAGTGTCCAATTCCATTTTAATTAATTTGCTGTCCATTTCTGGTGTAAGCTATATTGCTGGGCTCTTGTTAGTTTTCACATGGTAAGTCTCAAGGCCAACAAATCCCGTGTCTCTCTCATTATCAAGTTTTTCATCAACAGCGTGCAGATTAGTGCTCTTTTTGAAATTGCAACTTGACCTTTTATCTTTTTCTCTTCCCTGTGCAGTATATTTATTTTAGTCTGCCTGACATGCTCTTTGTATGTGCCCTATTCTGTGGCATTTTCTGCAGGTTTTGCCTTTGAGCCAGCATTGGTCTGCTGTATTTGAGCCTGTACCACAATGGTAACAAAATTTGTTCAGACAGGCAGGTCTCTGTTGGGAGGCATTGAAATTTTGTTCACACTTACTTTCATTACTGACTGCAACTCAGCTGTGTCTCTGGCTGCTGTTTCCATTGATACAGCTATTTCAAATGCTCTTTTAAGTGCGAGTTTCAGTTACGAGTTATTTTTGAATGCTTTCTTGTAATATTCCACAAACCAAACAATCTCTAAGTACTTCATTAAGCCCATCACTGATCTGGCATTGTTTGGACAATTTCTTCAATTCAATCATGTAAGCTGAAATTGACTCCCGATCCTTCTGATTCTGCACATGAAACCTAAAGCATTCTGCAGTCAATAATGGTTTTGGTTCTAAATGTTCCTGCATTAAATTCACAATATCTCACTTCGGCTGGTTTGACTGGAGTAGATAAACTTCAAAGCAAACTGTATGTTTTCTACCTATTGCATTCAGTAACACTGTCACTCGCTTTTCATTCCCTTCAAAATACAGCTCAGTTCTTTCAGTATACATCATCCAGTTATCTGTTGTACAATGAAATGCATCTATCTTTCCGATGTAACTAGCCATGTATGTTTTTTTCTAATTTATTATTATTATTATCACATAGTACTCACTGTTCATGACCCCATGGCCGTAGCCATTGCTTGTTGATTTTGTCCATCTTCTGCCCTTTTGTTTCAAATCAACCGCCTCTCTCCCCCTCTGAAGTAAAAGCATGTTGTGATTCAATAGGTACGTAGTCATCCCAGGTTTGCTTCGAAATGTCCTTGTCACCACTGTCATGGAGCTATGAATACTCATGTACTTAGCTTTTCCTTTAGTGAGTCACTCACATATGACGTGGTGGCGTAACAATTATGACATTCGTGTACTTCCTACTTACAACACCTAATGAGTTATGTAAACAAAGAATGCTTATCAAACAATAACCTTTCAAAATTACTCAAATGTTACTGAAATATTAAATACCCTTTTCTCTCCACGAAGCGTTACAGAACCACCTTCCTGGTCAATGGATCTCCCTGTTGATGCCATCTGCCCAGTCGGCCGAAGCTGCCTTCACACGTTTGGGTTGCCAGCAGGCCTCGTACCCCAGTGAGCCGGGGACATGCCTGTCCTAGTATGCGTAAAGTTATTTAGAGATTAGCGTGGTAACAGGTTCTTCCAGCCCAACATTGCCGCACTGCTCAATTAAACCCATGTGACCAATTTACTATTAACACGTACATCATTGGAATGTTGTGGGAGGGGGGAACCGGGGCACCCGGAGGAACCCCATATGGTCACTCCTTACAGACAGGGGTGGCATTGACCCTGGGACACTGGAGTTGTAAAGCTTTCTCTAACTGCAATGCAACAATGCCACCCCATTGTTTTACTGTCTGCAGTAGTGATGGTGTGCAATGTACATACATTAGTATAGTATAGACACACGAAACTCTGCAGATGCTGGAAATCCAGAGTAACACACACAAAATGGTGGAGGAACTGAGCACTTTGTCATCAGGGTTGATGATGGGTCGCAGACGGAGATGTTGACTGTTCATTTCTCAGCATAGATGCTGCCTGACCTGGTGAGTTCCTGCTTGATCAAATGTACAATGGTCTTGCTCATGTCATTGGAATGTCCCAACAGCACTAATACATTAATAGCCAGTCATTCCCGTACACCTGCACACCAATGCAAATATCTAATCAGCCAGTCATGTGGCAGCAACTCAGTGCACAGATCCATGCAGGCGTGGTCAGACTAAACGTCCTAATGGGGAAGAAATCAGTGATTTGGACCCTGGAATGATCATTGGTGTTTTGTGTATCTCAGACACTGTTGATCTCCTGTGATTTTCACACACAAGTCCTACAGTTTACATAGAATGGTGCGAGAAACAAAAATCATCCATTGAGCAGCAGTTCTGGGGATGAGAAATCCTCGTTAATGAGAGAGCTCAGAGGAGAATGGCCAGACTGGTTCAAGCTGACAAGAATGTGACAGTAACTCAAAGAACCACGTGTTACAACAGTGGTATGCAGAAGAGCGTCTCTGAATGTACAACACGTCCAGCCTTGAAGTGGATTGGCTACAGCAGTGGACGTTTATGCATACACACTCAATGGCCACTTTTCCAGGTACAGGAGGTATATTAACTAATAAAGTGACCGCTGAGTTTAAATGATAAAGTCTCCAGTAAATAGCTTCAAAAATAGATCCATGTTCTGGGAAACTATGAAAGGTCAACATTTGGACTATATCATCTATTCAGAATTAAAGCTACAGCTGACTTAAATTAAGTAATTAAGTAATATGACTAGGAGATGAATCTTGAAGGAGTCTCCTATGACTAACAGTGTTACACCTAATCTTATATATATCTCATTCCTGGGCTATAAGTGAAGCCATTTTTCACCAATTTGCAAAACAATCTATGATATGGGTATGAATTCTTGGAGAAAAAGTTAATACCTAAAAATCCCAGTGAAGATAAAAAGAATAGTTGTTGAAGCTGGAGTAATCGAGTGATAGAGATTAAAAAGCAGTGCACTCTGGAAATACACGGCAAGTCAGTGTCTCAAAAGATTTTTTAAAATGCTTTTTAAAAACATCCATCACAGCTAAAGTCCTGTCCACCACTGAGCACATCTACAAGGAGCACTGCCTCGAGAAAGCAGCATCCATCAAGGACGTCCACCATCCAGGCCATGCTCTCTTCTCACTGCTGCCATCGGGAAGGAGGTACAGGAGCCTCAGGACCCACACCACCATCAACCATCGGACTTCTGAAGCAGCATGGATAACTTCACTCACCTCAACACTGAACTGATCATCGAACACAACCTATGGACTCACTCTCAATGACTGTACAACTGATGTCCTCAACATTGCTTGTTTATTGTGCACAGTTTGTTCTTCTTTTGCACATTGTCAGAGTTTCTTTGTGTGTAGTTTTTCATTGATTCGATTGCAATTCTTTCTTTTACTGTGGATGTCTACAAGAAAACGAATTTCAGAGTAGTTTATAGTGACGTGTGTACTTTGAACCAGAGCCATCTAATTCTAATTTTAAATACAGGTAGTTCCGCCATATATTTGCAATAATTCCTGTTTCTGTTCAAAAGGAAAGGGGTAGATCTATAAACAGATGTTGATGGGAGAAAAATTCACTAGAAAACCTAAGCCGATATTGAAATGTTTTAGTCACTACCTTTGTTGCATGTTGGATTGCATTGCAGCCGCAGGCAAATACAATGTGTGACTCTCACTAGCAGTTCCCATCACAATCATTCCCATTACACGTTGCACACAGGAATGACCAACATCTTTGTCGATTATGCTTCAGATATTTATTTATGTATGTATTAGTCTCAAGGCCAGAAATAACAACAGTCATTATCAGACCTAAACTTTCCAATCCTTATTTGGGAATATCAACTGAAAGAATTTTGCCTTCCTGACCCTAAAAAAAATAGTTTCCCGTGACATCATTAGCTCCAGCACACAAGTAGCTGCATGTCTGAACTAACAATGAGGCAATCTAGCTCAATGGTGTGTCTGTGTCAGGGCTTTTGTCGTGGTTTCATGCGAGAGGCTCTGACGTTCAGTAATGTTGGTCTTTCTTGATGAGTTCGCCTTCAGGACCCCATCCATAGTGAGCACGGACACTAAGTGACAGGACAGTCGGATTCCAGCCACGTGCTAATGCTTCATAAACTGGCATATGAACCACCTATTCTACTCCTAATGCAAGCACCCTAAAATGTCCTGCATACAAACTTGGGGATGCTACATATCTGACCCTTCGTATCCAGTAAGTAATAAAAATTATAAGGGCTCAAAGGATTTTAGGCTATTGATGATAGCAAGGCTTCAGCAAAAAGGAGAACTCCTAGAAACAACTGTCTGACACCATCCTGAAATCCTTCAATGTCACAAGCCGAAACTATAGCAATCATTTCCATTTCTATGGAATAAAGGCAGAAGATTCTGGAACTATTCAGTAGGTCGTGCAGCATCTGTGGAGTGAAAATTGAGTTAATATTTCAGTTTATCAACCTGTCAGCAGAGAATCGATCTCACTGATCTCAAGTTTTAACTCTGTTTCACCCTCCACAGATACTGCCCGACCTGTTGAATATTTCCAGCACTTTTGTTCTAACGTTTGGTTTCCAGAATCTACAGTACCTGTTTGCTTTTCTATTTACATAGCATATTTAATATCTCACTGTTAGTTCAGTGAGTTCTTCAATTTGCCTATATATGAACAATGTCTTATGAGTAGGACTTTACAGAGCCTGCAAATACTGGAAAGGGTATTGTTTTCATTTCAACCTTTCCTACAAAGGAAGCAGATTCCTGCATTCCCTTAAGAAAACTAACAGGAGAGAATTACGTCTGTCATCACAACTGCCAAACATATATTATATTTCAATCTTTAATTATAAGCCATTTCATTTATAGACAAGATGAGATTGCCAAGGCATGATAGCATTAGTATCCGTCCCTACCCTGCAGTGTAGTTAGGTTAACAGTCATCAACATTGAAGATCTGGAGTCACACCTAGGCCCAACTGAGTAATGACGGCAGATTTCTTTCCCCGAAGGACATCAGTGAACCAAATGGACACTTATGACCGTGCAGTCTTTTCACAGTTTCTGTTACTATTCCCAGATTGATTTCATTGCTTGAATTTGCAGTCCCCAGCTACTGTCACAGGATTCATTTCTGCAGCCAGCAGTGCAGAACCCCGGCTGCTGGTCCAGTAACTTAACCACTACATTACTGTCCAAGTTCAAATCTAGTATAACTGAGATTTATAACAACGATAAGATTTGTCTCTCACACATGCTGTGAACCTCGTCATTTACCTCGACAACCAACACAGCCTGAGGCCACCCTCAACTGTTGCCAGGGCATGCCCACAGCTCACCAGCCACAACCCGTCCGTCTTTTGGACTGCGGGAGGAAACCTGAGCACCCGTGGACACGGGGAGAACATACAAATTCCTTACGGGCAGCGGTGGGAATTGAACCCCGATGGGTGACTGTTGCTGCTGTATGACTCTGAGGGTCGGACAAGAAAGAGTCACATGCTGAGATCATGTGCTCAGTGCAAAGCCAGAATTAAACCTTCCAACTTTTAGTGGTTCAATTACTTACGGGAGAAAAATTGAGTTTCTAATGTTCCAATGCATTGCATAGCAGAGGTCCTAGTGATTGCAACCTCCTCTCCAACCTCATTAGATCTTTGTTAATACAAATAAATATCCTGTTACTTCAATATTGTGCTGAAATTCCTTCTCAAATAAGAGAGATCATATCAGTGGAGAAGCCAACTGTTTACTATAGCCCATCTTTAAGTGAGTAAGATGCTTGTCAACAGGCAGGAGTGTTGTGAAAGAAACATGAAATTGACAGACTGAGATTGGAAATTAGCTTGGAGAGAAATGGTAATCAGATCTATAAAGACTCTAGTCTGCTCGATCCTTTGTTTTGCAGTGCTGTTGGAACATTTGAATCATAACAGGATAATGCAAAACTTGTTCTTCCTGAAAGAGAGCTTTTCAGAAAAAGCAACACATGAGGCCTGGGGACAAGTTTAAACTTTCTGTGATTGCCTGATTTTTGATATACAAAATCTGCAACAGAGTTTGAAAAGAGTTTGTCACAGCCATTTGGGAGGATTTAATTGCAATATTCAATACTTGTTTTTTTTCTGCTGTTCATCCCATCTAAGTTTCCTTGATACCACACACTGTGCGTTTTCTGAACAGACAAATGTTTTATTCTGAGATTTCTACCAATGCTGGGATATAGTGAATTTCTATTGCTGTGCCAGTTTCTATTGGCAAGGTTGGCAAGGCCATATAAAAGAAATCTAATTACTGGGATTTAATTCTACAGAGTTTGCATTGTAACATACAGAAGTTATGCAAAAACTAAATTTAACCTTGATTGAGCCATACTAGGAATACTGATTTTACTTAGAGACATGCAACACTGAAACAGGCCATTCAGCCCACTATGTCCATGCTGACCCATCTGTGCTACACCCATTTACCAGTACTTGGTTTATGGTTTCCATATCCTGGCGATTCAAGAATTAATCCTAATACTTCTTAAGTGTTAGGGAGTATACATCTCCCTTACCTTCTCAAGCAACATATTTCAAATTTGTAATCACCCTCTGATTGAAAATAAAACTTTCTCTTAGATCCCTTCTAACCCTCTTACCCCTCATCTTAAACTATGCCTCTGGTTTTAAATGCCCGCCTTTATGGAGAAAAGATTCACACTCTCCAGCTTGCTATCTCCTCACAATTTTGTAAATTTGGTATTTTATAAAGGTAACCGCCTTCAGCCTTCTCTGTGAGAACAAACCCAGTCCATCTAGTCGGATCTCGAGTGTCCTATGCCAGGGAGCGTGCTAATAACCCTTCTGTTTCCTCTCCAATTCTGGTCACCATATTGGCCATGGAGGTTGCACCCCAGCATAAGCCAGCATGAGCCAGGCAAGAACAATATGGACGGCAAACTATTCCCCACGTAGCTGGCTCCCCATCTCCATGCAGCTGATGAATCCAAAGGTGCGGCAGACACCGATACAGTTTGGCACTAGTGTTGCCAATCAGCATTGAAATCGACATAGGACTGCCTTAGGGGCTCTAGTTCCGGATTTTTCCCTCGAGGTTCACTCCCGAAGCCTTTTCCATGAGTGGGTACAGCCACAGGCAGCGGAGGTTTGAGATCAGAGTTTTCCTTCTCCTAGATGAGCAGCCAAACACAGCTGACAAAACCCGTCCGCCCAAAGCAACAGGTTATAAGGTGGCAGTAACCTGCCTTTGCCCCTTCTCCTGTCAGGAGAAACAGTTCTGCCCGGTTTAGTAGCTAAGCCCCATATGAAAGCCAGCAGATGGACTTGGTTGACAGAGGCTTTTTGAGATGCACTCCATTGGAAGCATTGAATAGGTAGCGGGAGCTTGTCCCCACTATCTCCCAGGCTATGACCACCTTAAGGAAGTATATTATAGAAAAATTATCCACACATTAGAAAGGATGCAGAGAGGTTTTAAATAATGGTGCCTTTGTATTTAAAGGTACTGGGAAATTATTAGCAGCCTGATCTCTTTAGTGGTTAAAAGACTGAAGATTGGTGACCTAAAAGAGGAGTTTAGAATCATGAAAGTGTTTGTTGAAGTAGATTGGGAGAATGTTTCACTTGTGGGAAAAAAACATTGAAGCTATCAATAAAAAAAAATAATCACCAAGAAACCAAGATTCAAGGTTAAAAATTTAAGTTTGTTTATTGTCAGTATACGAGTGTAAAGGAGAAGAAAATGCTTATTACTCCAGATCCATTGCAGCGTTAAAAAACACAATAAGCATAATAAACACCATAAATACAAATATAAAACACAACATACAAATGACGAATTCACAAGAAACTTCTTTACCCAAAGGGCTGTGAGAATGTAGAATTTACACAGACTAGGAGTGGTCAAGTTGAATACCGTGGATGCTTTTGAAGGGAGATTGGACAGGCATATGAGAGAGAAAGGAAAAGAGACGAAGATTGAAGATTAGCTTCATTTTTCACATGGACATCAATACAGTGAAGTGTGTCTATGACAAACACAGTCCAAGATGTGTTGGGAGGCTCTTTGCAGGCATCACCACACTTCCAGCACCAGCATAACATACTCTCAACCTGCTAACCCTAATCCGTACGTCTTTGGTATGTTTGTATGTGATGCACCATCAATAACTCTCGGAGACGTGGGTTAAGGTAGGCTTTTATTGGCTGGAAGAAAGCACAAGCAGCAAGCGACCACCACACAACATCCTGGAGACTGAGGAAGGAGCAGTGCCTCCAATCGCCTTTATACCGGGGTCTGAGGGAGGAGCCACAGGAGCAGTCAGCTGGGGGGGGGTGTCCAGACAGGTATATGTAATTCACCACAGTATGGTCATGGAGAGAACATACAAACACCTTACAAGGTGGTGGTATTGAACCTTGGTCACTGGCGTTTCACTAACCGCTGATCTATCTTTCCACTGGAAGTGAAGGTGGATTTAGATTTTTTTTAAATGGGAGGAGGTTTGAATGAATGCTAGCGTGGATGGTTTGGATCAAATGGCAGGTCTCTTGTATATTGCTACATCCCACCATTCACAGAAATGTCACTTCAATGCACAGCTACAAGAACTGACATTTCCCCCCCCCCCCCCCACCCCCATCCCCATACATCAGCAACCAAATCCTCATTCATGGGAAGATTAAATTTAGAATTAGTGTGTTTATTTTCTTAGGCAACAGGCATGGGTCTTAGCGTTTAACATTGTTGAGAGAAGGACAATACAGAATTAGTCAAGGTAATTTCCCATCACCTTTCCTCTCCTTAATTTACATGTTTATCGTTTGGTTCAGCTTCACAGATGGTGGCAGTGTATCAATACTGATTAAGTATGCATCAGGTGTAGAGTGAAAAAAGTATCTTGACAGATCATCTGTGGGATTTTACACATTACAGTATTTCAGGATGGGTCTTGTCCTGAAAACAGTGAAGTCATCGCAGCAAGTAATGAGAGAAATGGTTATTGATATTTCTTCTCTTTTCTTATTTTGACTAAAATCATTGAAGGCCAATTCTAATACTGTGAGCGTCGGGTCAGCTGGTTCACCAACTAACCAGAGACCAGAAATCAAGCCTGGAGTACTTTTTAAAAACACAAGAGGTTCTGCAGTTTCTGAAAATTCTAAGCAACATGCACCAAATGCTGGGAAGGGACTCAGCAAGTCAGTCAGTACCTATGGAGGGCAATACTCTTTGCCCTCTATCACCCAGCAATATACCCCACTTAACTTTCAGGACAGCCCAAAACAAAATCAGAGTCATAGTTATTATCAGTGATAAAGGTTGTGAAGTTTGCTGTTTAGTTGCAGTACAGTTGCAATACACAAGTATATTATAAGTTATAAGAAAAACATATTTTTAAAATAAATAAATAAATTTTCTTGTGTTAAAGGTATGGGTATCTTAGTCTAACCACAGGTAATTTATTACTTATCCTGCAGATGCTGGTAACACACACAACGTGCTGGAAGAACTCAGCAGGTGAGGCAGTATTTTATTTATTATTTAATTGGATCCCATGACTAATGCAGTGTTGCCAACACTTCAGATCTCAGGGCCTCGCTTTTAAACTGCTCCTGTGTTCCTTCAGGGATATACCATCCTGGTATAGCAGGTGGGATTTTAGTTGTATTCCTGGTTATCTGTGATCCTCCTTGTTGCTGTCTGAGATAGATAGATAGATAGATAGATAGATAGATAGATAGATAGATACTTTATTCATCCCCATGGGGAAATTCAACATTTTTCCAATGTCCCATACACTTATTGTAGCAAAACTAATTACATACAATACTTAACTCAGTGTAAATATGATATGCATCTAAAATCACCCTCTCAAAAAGCATTAATAATAGCTTTTAAAAAGTTCTTAAATAGTTTACTAAAATACATTGAATGGTAACTTAAGCTCAGTCCTAACCCCGGCACTTTAACATATCTTACCCTGGCAGTTGAATTGTAAAGCCGAATGGCATTGGGGAGTAATGATCTCTTCATCCTGTCTGAGGAGCATTGCATCGATAGTAACCTGTCGCTGAAACTGCTTCTCTGTCTCTGGATGGTGCTATGTAGAGGATGTTCAGGGTTTTCCATGATTGACCGTAGCCTACTCAGCGCCCTTCGCTCTGCTACCGATGTCATACTCTCCAGTTCTGTGCCCATGACAGAGCCCGCCTTCCTTACCAGCTTATTAAGACATGAGGCGTCCCTCTTCTTAATGCTGCCTCCCCAACACGCCACCACAAAGAAGAGGGCGCTCTCCACAACTGACTTATAGAACATCTTCAGCATCTCACTACAAACATTGAATGATGCCAACCTTCTAAGGAAGTACAGTCGACTCTGTGCCTTCCTGCACAAGGCATCTGTGTTGGCAGTCCAGTCTAGCTTCTCGTCTAACTGCACTCCCAGATACTTGTAGGTCTTAACCTGCTCCACACAGTGGATTAGGGAAACAAGAATTCTACAGTTGCAAAGTCCAGGGAGGAATGGCAGGGTAAGTGAATACGCTACTGGAGAGATTCAACTCCTGTCACTAAATAAAAAGATGTTCCGTGTCACTCTTCTAACCAAGTTAGAACTTCTGGGCAGTTCAGTTTATGGGTCAGATTTTGTTTTCAAACACCGGAGCAAACAATGTCAGTGATCAGGGACCAGGGTCCAATTCGCGCTGCTGCATGTTCCCTTTGTGACCGCATGGGTTTCCTCCCACATTCGGGTTGGTGAGTTGTGTCATGCTAGGTTGGCCTGGAGCTGTAAGCATAGTGACATTTGCACGCCCACAACTCACCAGTATGAGGATGTGCTGGCTGCCCTTGTACTTGTGTTGGTCGTTGACACAAGCAAGACATTTCACTGCTTGTTTCGATGTACAGGTGACAAATAAAGCCAAGCTTTGTCTTATCTTAATCAACAGATCAAAGCCAAGCCAGATCAAAAGTAACCCAGTTTAAAAATTATTCAATTTTGTTTTAAATAAATTTAATGAGGTAGCCTTTACTACTTCACTGGGCAGAGAATTCCACAGACTCACTACTCTCTGGGAAAAGCAGTTTCTCCTCATCTCCATCTTAAATCTATTCCTCTGAATCTGGAAGCTATGTCCTCTAGCTCTAGTCTCACTTACCAGTGGAAACAACTCTCCTACCTCTATCTTATCTATCCCTTACATAATTTTATATGTTTCTATAAGATTCCCTCTCATTCTTCTGAATTCCACTGATCATCTACCCAGGCGACTCAATCTCTCTTCAGAGGTTAACCCCCTCAACTCCAGAATCAACCTTGTGAGCCTCCTCTGCACCACCCCCAAATCCAGTGTGTCTTTCCACAAGTAAGAAGGCCACAACTGCACACTGTACTCCAGCTGCGACCTCAACAACACTCTGAACAGTTGCAGCATCACCTCCCTGTTCTCAAATTCAATCCTTCTAGCAATGGCCAACATCCCACTTGCCTTCTTTATAACCATAAGACACAAGGATCCCATTCAACCCCATACACCTGCCCTCTTACCATATCCTTTGATGCCCTGACTATTCAGGGAACGGTCAACTTTCACCTTAAATATATGCATGGTCTTGGCCTCCACCACAGTCTGTGGCAGAGCATTCCACAGATTCACTACTCTCTGGCTAAAAATATTCCTCCTTACCTCTGTTCTAAAGGGTCACCCCTCAATTTTGAGGCTCTGCCCTTTAGTTCTGGATACCCCCACGATAGGAAACATCCTCTCCACATCCACCCTATCTAGTCCTTTCAATATTCCGTAGGTTTCATTGAGATCCTCCTGTATTCTTCTAAATTCCAGTGAGTACAGGCCCAAAGCTGCCAAACGCCCCTCATATGTTAACCCCTTCATTCCCAGAATCATCCTTGTGAACCTCCTCTGGACTCTTGTGTTGCACCTGGAAACCAACCTTTTGCAATTCATGCACGACACTCTCAAGTCCCTTTGCACAACAGCACGCTGCAATCTTTCACTAGTTAAATAATAATCTGACCCTCTAGTTACCTCGCAAAGTGGATGGCCTGACATTTACCAAAGTTATACTCCATCAGACAAAGCCTTGCCCACTCACTTTATCTATCTATACCTTTCCATTGTCCACAATCTCTGCACAAATTGCTTTTCCATTCAGTTTAGTTTCATCAGCAAACTTAAATATGCTATACTCAGTCCCCTTTCCGAATTATTAGTGCACATCAAGATGGTCTTAAAAATGGAAAGTGCTCTGGGTATGATTTTACCCCAGAAAAAATAATATTGTAACATGATAATAAGGCTGTTTATCAGGAAGGTGGTTATAAGGAAGAAGAATACAATGGAAGAGAACTGGGCATAGGTTCAGTACGAAATTACATATTCAGCAGCAGAGTAAAATCAGTCTGTTTCACATAATGGTTAACATTTAAACAATGAATGCATATTTTACAATACAGCCATTTAAGTCAACTAATGTAACAAGAAAAGTTGTTCAGCCATGACTATCAGGAAAAGTTAAAGATAATTAAAGGAAAATGCTTAAAACACTGCCATAAAAAGCAGTGACCCTAAGGACTGGAGAAATATTGGACTTGGCAAAGAGTGATCAAGTCATTAATTATGATCAAGAAAAGAAATGTAGAATAAGAGTTGAGTGAGAAACATAAAAACAGAGCTTTTATGGACATGTAAGGAAGGTGAGGATTAACTGACGTTAATATGGATCTCTTACAGACTGAGAAGGAAGAAATTACACAGTGCAAGATGGAAATGGCACAGTATATTTAAACTTGCTTAAGCCCATCGCCCCTATGGTGTATTTACAGAACTGTAAAATTAAACAAATAATTTTTCTTGAATTGCAATTTAAATTTACAGTAAATTTTAAAGTAAGGAGTAAGAAATTCCTACAGAAACAGTGGTGCACTCTAGGTATACGGTGAATAAGCTGCAGAAGAACAACAGTATTTGAGAAAATAATGGAGTTTAAAAGTTGTAAACCCTTATGGGACTTGACACCATAGGTGTAGAGTTAATGTTTTTCTGGCCAGGTATTCAGAAACAGAAATCACTCTCTCAGAATGAAGAGTCCACACTTCAATCTCAGCCCACACTGAGGGCCGAGATGAGAGGAAGTTATTTCACTCAGAAGATGAATCTTTGAAATTCTCCCGTGCGGGAAGGAGGTTCAGAGGTGAAAGATTTGCCATTATCTTATTCTGACTGGTTGCATTGCAGACTGGTATGGAGGCTTCAATGCACAGGATCGGGAAAAAAGCTGCAGAGCATTGTAAACTCAGCCAGTTCCATCAAGGGCACCAGCCTCCCCACCATCGAGACCATCTTCAATAGGGTGATGCCTCAAGAAGGCAGCAAACACCTTTAAGGACCCTCACCATCCAGGACACGCTCTCTTCTCATTGCTACCATCAATGAAGAGATGCAGGAGTCTGAAGACACACGCACAATGTTTTAGGAACAGCTTCTTCCCTTCTGCCATCAGATTTCTGAAAGGACCATGAATCCCAGCAAACTACCTCACTTTTTCCATTACTTATTTAATTTTTTATATTTCTTATTGTACATTATAGGAATTTTTAATATATTACATTGTACTGTTGCCACAAAATAATAAATTTCACAGCGTATATCAGTGATAATAAACTTCATTCTGCTTCCGACTGATCAGACAAATATAGCCAAATAGACCACCCTTGCTTTGACTGTTTCATGTTCTGAGGTTAAGCAGTTGCATACCTGAATGCTCAATACTCAGCTACTTGCCTGCTTCAAATGTTAATTCCAATGGAATTATCAATCTAAAATATTGGTTCAGTCCAATCGCAGTATGGCCGTCAAAAATATAATGCAACTTGTTAGACATTAAGATGCATGGTAAAATGAATCAGGGAGAGGGAGAATCCAATCTGAAACTCAAGCAGGCACTATTGGAACTGCCCTTTGCTATTGCAAACCGTGTAGAAGTCATGCTCCAGCAATCTGTAAACATGGTCAAAAGCTTAACAATACGCTCCTGTTGGAGATGGTATCAGGAGTTATTTATGATTTAGATTTGAATTGGCTGATTGAGAAGCAATTAAAGCACAGAAAGAGTGCATGTGCGAGAATGGCAGTCATATCCTAGCAAGCTATCACTGAAGCGGTGTACACACGTCATTAGGATCGCAAAGGAAACAATCCATGATCCCACACAGTTGCATCCTTCCAAGGGCATTGCCTCCATCGCAGTTAATGAACGCCACGCTCTTTGAAGAGTCACGCTTGCTATATTACGGCCCTGTCTTTTTTCCACATAAACAGCAAGATTTATCTGATTGCTTGCATCAATACTTGTGTTCCAGTGAATGAAATGCAAAATCAAATGAAAGATAAAGGCTTCTCTTCAATACATCACACAGTGGGCTTCAAATTCTTCCTAATGTGAAATCATGTAGGTAAATAGTTGCACAAGAAACAAACTATTTCAATGGAAATCATGGGGGAATGTCTCTTTTACGCACATAATTTGCAAGGAACATGCATCTATCCCACACTGTAGCAGCATGGTAGGGCTTAGATATTGGCATAGCTGTTAGCATAGCACTTTACAGTGCCAGTGATTGGGGTTCAATTCCCACTAATCCCTGTAACGAGATTGTACATTCTCCCCATGACCACATGGGTTACCTCTGGGTGTTCCGGTTTCCTCCCACATTCTATCAGAAAGGGCATACGTGTGTGGGATAGTAAGCTGTGGGCATGCTACGTTGGTACCCGAAGCATGGCGATACTCGCAGGCTGCCCACAACACATCACAGACAATGACAAACGATGCAACTCACTGCATGTTTTTCAGTGTTTCAAAGTACATGTGACAAATGCTTAAAACTAAAAGTAAGTTCAGGAGTCACAGGTGAAGCATGTACTTTCTTATGTTAAGTCCCTTAATGGGTAGAGATCTTAAAACAAGGATAATGGGTAAAGTACTGGCAAATGGGATAGAGTGTAGGCAAGTGCATCATCAAGCTCTTGGGTAGAGGGAATGACATAGACTTTTCTAGACAGGGATCAATTTCAGAAATTAGAAATGCAAAGAGGCTTGGGATTCCCTGAAGATTAACTTTCGGATTCAGTCTTATGGTCTTCTCAAATGGAAACACCGCTGGAGGCAGGAAATGGACCCTACTGCTCTTGTCTTCTGCCTAAGATGTTCCAACAATTATCGAAGATCTCACTTCCACAATACTCAACTGGGTGTCTTGTTGGCACCTCGGCAGAGGACAAGATCAGCAAGATGTTCCTTACCAAAGAAAGTAGAAGACCTTGTCCACAGAATTCTTAGGAACTTAATCTGTTATTACTTTGAGAAGAATCCATAGTTGTTTGCTGTATGTCTGTTTAGAATTTTCTTCCTTTAGTGTCTCATTGTTTCTTTTAAAGTTTGTAGGCACCAGGTAAAATGTACCAGGCTTTCTGAGAATTTCAAAGAATCTTTTTCCTTAAAGCAAAGACCAACCTGGTACACAGTCGTGACAAGAGATGTTTTAACCAGTTAGCTTCTGAAGACCTTGACCCCTGTTAAAGCTTGTGGCCATTGAACCATTTTTGATACGATAATGCAAGCCTCCAAGGGAAAACTTGGTGTGAAATTAGATTTTAATGAAGATGGAAAACTAGTGGCATTGTATCTGAATTCTAACTGGATACATCACTGTGTGGCTTGCAGGGGCCGCTGCACAGGATTGGATGAATCTGTGGAGGGTTGCAAACCCAGTCAGCTTCATCGTGGGCACTAGCTTTCCCAGCATCAAGGGCATCTTCAAAAGGTGATGCCTCAAAAAGGCAGCATCCATCATTAAGGACTCCCACCACCCAGGACATGCCCTCTTCTCATTGCTACCATCGGGGAAGAAGTACAGGAGTCTGAGGCACACACTTAATATTTTAGGAACAGCTTCTTCCGCTCCACTATCAGATTTCTGAACAGTCCATGAACCCATGAACACTACCTCACTGTTTTTCCCCTCTCTTTCTGGACTACTTATTTAATTTCTGATTCAGATTCTGATTTGGAATTCGTCATGGGACATTGGTCACAAAACTCCACCCCATTCTTACAACTAGCCTTCAGAAACACATTCGGTGTTCACACGCTTCCACTTTACTGCTGCAGGAAATTGGACATTAACTGAGCTTGTTCCTTTAAATCTGATGTTAATCCTGATGATTTAGAATTAACGTGCTCCCATTATTAGAAGATAATTCACAAAATCTTTGTGTACTATGTCTGGAAATCTTGGAAGGGGCAGAAAACATTTTGGCCAGACATCTTAAATGTATTATGATGTCATTTGTTGGTTTTATTTTTTCCCAAAGCAAGCGAGGTCACCTTGGCGAAGATAAGAAATCAAAGGACATTTTTAGGACCTAATTTCTTTTGTTTCTGGTCAGTAAATTGCATTTTTTAACTGGACAATTTAAATAATATGTTCATACTTGCCAACCCTAACATTAATTACATATCTTTAACTGATCTTGAATTAAGTGGCTTACTTGGCAATTACCGGGCAAATTGATTTGGGCCTGAAGTGACATATTGTGCCTATAAAAAGTATTCACACCCCTTGGAAGTTTTGTTTTACAACATTGAATCACAGTGCATTTAATTTGGCTTTTTGTTTTTGACACTGATCAACAGAAAAAGACTTTCGTGTCAAAGTGAAAATGGATCTCTACAAAGTGATCTAAATTAATTACAAATATAAAACACAAAATAATTGGTTTCATGAGTATTTACCTCCTTCAAGTCAGTATTAGTAGATACACCTTTGGCAGCATTTACAGCCTTGAGTCTGTGTGAGTAGGTCTCTATCAGCTTTGAACATCTGGACACTGCAGTTTTTCCCCATTCTCCTTTACGAAACTGCTCAAGCTCTGTCAGATTGCAATGGGATCATGAGTGAACAGCCTTTTCCAAGTCCAGACACAAATTCTCAATTGGATTGAAGTCTAGACTCTGACTTGGCCACTCCAGGACATTAACTTTGTTGTTTTTAAGCCATTCCTGTGTAGCTTTCTTTGACTTTATGCTTAGGGTCATTGTCTTGCTGGAAAACAGATCTTCTCCAATTTGCAGTTCTCTTGCAGACTATATCAGGTTATCCTCCAGGATTTCCCTGTATTTTGCTGCATTCATCTTATCCTCTACCTTCACAAGTCTTCCAGGGCCTGCTGCAATGAAGCATCCCCACAGCATGATTCAGCCACCACCATGCTTCACAGTAGTGATGATATATTTTTGATGATGTGCAATGTTTGGCTTACACCAAACATAGCATTTAGTGTGATAGCCAACAAGCTCAATTTTGGTTTCATCAGACCATTGAACCTTCTTCCAGCTGATTTCAGAGTCTCCCACATGCCTTCTGGCAAACTCTAGCCGAGATTTCATAAGAGTTTTTTTTATCCCAACAGTTGCTTTATCTTTGCCACTCTCCCATAAAGGTGTGACTGGTGGAACACCCGGGCAACAGTTGTATGTACAGTCTCTCCCATCTCAGCCACTAAAGCTTGTAACTCCTCCGGAGTTGTCATGAGTCTCTTGCTGGCCTCCCTCACTAGTCCTCTTCTTGCCTGGCCACTCAATTTAAGAGGATGGCCTGTTATAGGCAGGTTTTACACTTGTGACATATTCTTTCCATTTCTTGATGTTTGACTTGACTGTACTGCAAAAGATATTCAATTACTTGGAAATTTTCTGGTATACATCGCTTGACTTGTGCTTTTCAACAACCTTTTTGTGGAATTGCTTGGAGTGTTCTTTTGTCTTCATGGTGAGGTTTTTGTCAGGATACTGACTCACCAGCAGTTGGATCTTCTAGCTGCAGGTGCATTTTTACTACAATCAATTGAAACAACTTAACTGTACACAGGTGATCTCCATGTAGCCAATTATGTGACTTCTAAAACCAATTGACTCTGCACCAGTGATGTTTTGGTGCATGTGTCATATTAAAGGGGTGAATACTTACGCAATCAATTATTCTGTGTTTTATATTTGTCATTAATTTAGATCACTTTGTAGAAATCTGTTTTCACTTTGACAAAAGAGAGTCTTTTTCTGTTGATCAGTGTTAAAAAAGCCAAATTAAATCCACTGTGATTCAAAGTTGTAAAACAACAAAACATGAAAACTTTCAAGGGTGGGTGAAAACTTTTTAAAAGGAAAACTGGGTAAGGTTGGTGCATTTCTTTCTACATCTTTTCAGTTGGTGGTCAAGATTACCATCTGGTAAATGAGATGCGATGCTACAGTCCCCAGTTGACCTGAAGAGGTGCTGATGATCCATCTTCTTGAACCACTACCCTTTTTGTGTTAAAGATACACCCAGTTCCGTTAGGTAGAGCCGCATTGGAATTTAGGCCCAGCAAAGTCGAGGAATGATGTTTCTGCCGATATATTCCACAGGGGAGCCTCTTGTCATTTGTGTTTTGTGTTTCTTCCTTTTCTTCATCTTCCTCCTCACTGCCTCCTCTCCTAACCGCTGCTGGTGACACTTTGGAAGCCTTAATCTTTGGCTCCGGTTGACCTTCCATCAGGCGAACACAGGAGTGTGACTCTCCGAAGGCTTGGGGGGATAGGATGCTTTGGACAATGCCTTTCTTCATGTCTCTTCTGTTTCCATTTAATGGCGTGCTTGCCTTCAGGTCTTTGGGAACCAAGCTTCCAGAGACTGTGTAAAGAGAAGCCAGCCCATAGATCAGCCTTTGTCCACTCAGCTTGCTCAATCAAGGAGACCTTGCCCCAAGCCCTTCTCTTTCTCTTAGGCAAAAGGATCTAACTACAGTCAAGAACCAAGGATCAATTTTATTCATCATATATACATTTACACGTATTAGGAATTTGCTGTGGTGTGTTGGTGTGACATATAACAACAAAAAAACAGCATTCAACCACTATAACCATATATAACCATATAACAATCACAGCACGGAAACAGGCCATTCCGGCCCTCCTAGTCCGTGCCGAACTCTTAATCTCACCTAGTCCCACCTACCCGCACTCAGCCCATAACCCTCCACTCCTTTCCTATCCATATACCTATCCAATTTTACCTTAAATGACACAACTGAACTGGCCTCTACTACTTCTACAGGAAGCTCATTCCACACAGCTATCACTCTCTGAGTAAAGAAATACCCCCTCGTGTTTCCCTTAAACTTTTGCCCCCTAACTCTCAAATCATGTCCTCTCGTTTGAATCTCCCCTACTCTCAATGGAAACAGCCTATTCACGTCAACTCTATCTATCCCTCTCAACATTTTAAATACCTCGATCAAATCCCCCCTCAACCTTCTACGCTCCAATGAATAGAGACCTAACTTGTTCAACCTTTCTCTGTAACTTAAGTGCTGAAACCCAGGTAACATCCTAGTAAATCCTAGTAAAAGTATAGAGAGTAAAGAATTATATAAAATAAAGTTAGGAGTACGGCTCTGGAATAAAAACAACCATGATTACATAAATACCAGCATGTGTTTACAATGTAAACTCCATTATTAAAAAGCAGTTTAAAGTGCTTACAGTGCAGTGATAGGGGTAACAGATTGGGGGGGGGGCGGGTAACTAGAATAGTTGATCAGATTAACTGCCTGGGCAAGAAGCTTTAAGGATAGCATGAAGTTTTTGTTTTAGTAGCTCTATAGCGCTTTCCCAGAAGGGAGCCTTTAGAAAAATCATTTTGCAGGGTGGGTAGCATTCACGATGATGATTCCTGTCTACTTCTTTGCCTGGGACACATACAAGCCCTGCAGTGACAGTAGGCTGCAGCCAGCGACCTATTGTGCTGACCTGACAGTTTGCTGCAGTTTTTGTGCATTGTGAGAAGATGCTGCACCAAACCAGACAGTAATGGCTGAAGTGAGGGTGCTTTCTATGATGGCAGTGCAGAATTGCACCAGTACGTTCTGGGGAAGAAGGAATTTTACCTGTGCAGCTTCGTACATTATACTGAAAAGAGCTTGTTTTCTTCTAGCACCAAGGCAACAAGAGGTCAATTTCACCCTGTACTTCTACTGTCTGCCCTCTATCTGTGTCCCAGTGCCATACAGAGAACACTCCGCACCCTGTGATCCCTATGCCCTGCTCCACAAAAATCATGGCCAATCTACACCCAAGTGCTCAACTTGCAAGTGTATGCTTTATACTACGGCAATTTCAAGTTACGGTCATGAACAATCTGGTATCAAAATGCCAGCTGACACCAGACTTTCAAACAGCACCAACTCAGTGCCTGTTTCATCTGAAGCATTTAACAACAGATAAACTCTCAGTGCTGCTATCAGCTCCTTCCAGATTTCCAGTGCACACGGGACAAAGCGACAAATGAACTGAAGTAAAGGGAATAGGATGTCTGAACTTCAGGACTATTGTTCCATTTGACAGTAATGAACACCCTATTCTTAACAGATTGCACTGCCCAGCTCTTCACAAGCCTCATCCAGCTCATCTTAATGAATGAATACTATATTCAATCTGTCTCAGCGTGCATGAAAGATTACATAAAATGGAAGCAAATATCTGCTGATACCGTCTCTTTATTGGAATACCCAAGTGAGAATAAAATGTCACATTTATTAAAGAGTCCAAAGTCAAAGCCAAAAGTCCAAGTAAATTATCAAGGTACATTTATGAAACCATATGCTACCTGGAGATTCATTTTCTGCCAGGCATTTACAGGAAAGTAAAGAAATACAGTGCTATATGTAAACAAAGACTGCTAAACAACCAATGTTTAAAAGAAGACAAATTATGCCAATAAAAATTTACACCCTGAGAACATGAGTTTGTAGAGTCCTTGAAAGTGAGTTTGTAGATTGTGGAATCAGGTCAGTGTTGTGGTGAGTGAAATTATCCACACCAGTTCAGGAGCCAGATGGTTGAAGGGGTAATAACTGTTCCTGAAGCTGGTGGTGTGGGACCTAAGATTCCTGTAGCCCTCCTGCCCGATGGTAGTAGCAAGAAGAGAGCGTGGCCCAGATGGAGGGCGTCCTCCCTGAAGTATTCTACTGACCAACTTCAATATACTGGAACTTACATGGCTCTCCTAAGAATTAATAGAATTGGGTTTAATGTCACTGGCGTATGTCGTAAAATTTGTTGTTCTGTGGTAGGAGTACATTGCAATATGAATTGGATCAGCCCATGATTGAATGGTGGAGCAGACTCAATGGGCCAAGTGGCCTACTTCTGCTCCTATATCTTATGGTCTTATAACAATAGAAACTATAAATTACAATAAGTACATTATATATGTGTGTGTGTGTGTGTGTGTATGTATGTACCTATAGTCACATATAGTCACATGTATTTACATATGTACATACATATAATGTACTTAAATATAAATTAAATAAGTAGCACAAAAAGGGAGGAAAAAATATCACTGGGAACAAAGAGGGTTGATGTCCCTTCTGATACATAAGGAAATATCTACCAAAGCAAAGATTTATATTTGCAGAAAGTACTTATTTTTAAAATGTAGAGTTGTAGATCTGCTGTTGGGCTGCAATGTGAGGTAATTATCAGGACAGGCTGCAGCTGTCTGACTTCAGCAGCGTTTACAAGGGTTAAAATTACCAGTGGCTCCTGATGACTCTGTTGACACTCACTCAACTCGAAGTTGACAGCCTGAGTGGGCCGGAGAGGTGAACTCTCTGACCTTTGCAGCAGAGGTCAGGTGCAGTGATATCTGAGTTAGTGTTGACAGCTCTGACAGAAACAATGCTTTGCGGTTATGCTCCAGGTCTGCAGAACCTCCAGCATCAGCTTCAGAGGTACTGTGGAAAAAATTTAGAATTACCTAATTCTCCCACTTCACAAACAAGGCCAACACCATGGACTGGAGGAGTTCCCTCCTCCACCTGAGTTTCACCGCATGCAAATAATTAATATTCTCCCATGTTATCTAAATGTCTGCCATGTTCTCTTGCTGGTCCTTCTTTTCCTCTGATTAGAATAATCCGAAAAAACACAGCCCATTTCTGGAAAAGCCCTGCCCAGCATTGAACACATCTACAAGGTGCACTGCCACAAGAAAGCAGCACCCCCACCATCAAGGACCACCACGTCCCACCCCCCACCATCCAGGCCACGCTCACTTCTTGCTGCTACCATCCGGAAGAAGGTATACGACCCTAATCCCTGCGACCAGCTTCAGGAACAGTTATTACTCTTCAACCGTCAGGCTCCTGAACCAGTGTGGATAACTTCACTCACCACAAAACTGAACTGATTCCACAACCCATCGACTCACTGTCAAGGTCTCCACAACTCATGTTCTCAATATAATTTATTTACTATTTATCTATCATTATTATTAAATGTTTTTTTAATATTTTCACAGTTTGTCTTCTTTCACACATTGATTGTCAGTTTGTGTGTAGTTTTTCATCGATTCTATTGTATTTCTTTGTTCTACTGTGAATGCTGCAAGAAAATTAATCTTAAGGTAGTATTCGGTGACATATATGTACTTTGATAGGAAATTTACTTTGAATTTTAAGTCTCAAGTGGATGAGGATTGGATATGTCCTGATGAAGGGACTCCACCCAAAATGTCAACTCCTTATTCCTCTCCATAGATGCTGCCCGACCTGCTGAGTTCCAGCATTGTGTGTGTGTGTGTGTGTGTGTGTGTGTGTGTGTGTGTGTGTGTGTGTGTGTGTGTGTGTGTGTGTGGTGTGTGTTGCTCTGGATTACCAGCATCTGCAGAATCTCTCATGTTTATATTTGTTTAACTTATTTAGTTTTCAAGATATAGATTGCTTTGGCAGTGCCAGCATTTATTGTCCATCTCCAAATGCCCTTGAAAAGATGGCATTTTCCTGAATCCCTGATGTCGGACTGCAGGTGGCCCAGCAGAGACAAGAACAGATTGCCGATTTTGGAATCTGGAGCCGCAAACACAATGCTGGAAGAACTCAACGGGTCAGAAAGCATCTGAGGAGAGAAATGGGGAAGGAAATCTCTCTTCACAGATGCTGTCAGACTGAGCTCCCCCCAGCATTTTGTTTACTGCTCCAGATTACAAGGGCCATTTCGGAAGAGGCAAACACATTGATTGGCTCTATTTGTCACATGTACATTGAAACATCCAGTGAAATACATTGTTTTGCACCAAATCAAATCAGCGAGGATTATGCTGGGGGCAGCCCACAGTGTTGCCACACTTCCTGTCCCAACATAGCATGCCAACAACTTACTCACCCTACCTGTCCATCTTTGGAATGTGGGAGCTAACCAGAGCACTCATGAGAAACCTATGGGGCCACGGCAGAAACATACCATATAACAATTACAGCACGGAAACAGGCCATCTCGGCCCTTCTAGTCCGTGCCGAACGCTTACTCTCACCTAGTCCCACCCACCTGCACTCAGCCCATAACCCTCCGTTCCTTTCCTGTCCGTATACCTATCCAATTTTTTTTTTAAACTCCTTACAGCATATATGTCAAACTCAAGGCCCGCGGGCCAAATCCGGCCCGCGGTGGAATTATCTTTGGCCCGCGAGATAATATCTAATTACTATCAAAGCTGGCCCCAGTAATCGAAGCGCCTATGGCGTATGATATGGCTAATGCTGAGTTTATTCAGGTACCAGGTTTTCAGGGTTTTTAGTGTTTATTCGGCAGTCTTCTTCATAAGAAACGGAATTTGTAAAGTGAAACACTTTGTAGTTATAGCAGAGACTGAGACACATGAGAGCAGGCTGAAAAAACGGAGGCAACGAAAGCTGCGTTCGCACGCGTCCGACTGATCCGGCCCGCGTGAAGCTGCATTTTGCTCAATCCGGCCCGTGACCTAAAATGAGTTTGACACCCCTGCATTACAGGAATCAAGCCCCAATTTTACAAGTGGTGCTGTAAAGAGTTGCTCTAGCCGCCTGAGGCTGGAGTCAGATTTGTCCTTATCATCACCGACTATTTGTTTTGTAAAGCTTAAATTCCTAATTAATGGCTGAATTTAAACCCCTAGTGGGATCTGTACCCAGGTGACTGCTTTTTTTTAGACTGGCAGCCTGTTTGTCTGGGAACTAGTGTTTTGTACACCACAAAACAAGGTTTTAATGAAAAATAAAGTAGAGGAGCTACTGTGAGGTGAGACAAAGGTTGTGTTTTTCCTTCAGGATTCTCCATATCTGAAGTGCTAAAGCACAGATGCGGAGTGATAACACAACTTCTACGATTTTAGCCACTTGCATTGGCCTGGGCCACTTACGGCATTGATGAGGACCGCCTCAGAACTTCTCTGCTGTGGCTCTTCCTTGTGGCCACAACCCCCCTTCAGTCGTGACACCCACAGCCCGTTAACCCCCCACCACCCAAGGTCACAATCTGTAAAAAGGCAAAAAAACACGAGATTTACTCTGATATTTTCACATCACTGATATTGCACGCATGTATTGGTACTCTCTTCCTTCAAAGTACAGCATAAATCATACACCAGACACACCACCTTCTTCACCTCATTCATTTGTCCATATCCTTCAGTATATTTCTTAATGGACACTTGGTGTGAGTTTTCTATGTCCTTACTTTGATTTCAGTCCAACTGCTGAGAACTGTCCATAATCATAGAAGCAGAATTAGGCCATCGCTGGAGGAATTCAGCAAGTCAGGCTGCATCAATGGAAGGGAATGAACAGTTGACATTTCAGAATGAAACCTTCACCACGCCTGGAAAGAAAGGTGGGCGGAGGAACGGGGCAAAGTGAGAAGCTGGGAGGCGAAAGGCGGAAAAGGTAAAAGGCTGGAGAAGAAATCTGATGAGAGAGGAGATTGGGTATGTGGAACAAGATGCCAGAGGAGGTGATAGAGGCAGGTACATTTAAAAGACATTTGGACAGGTAACTGGACAGGAAAGGCTTAGAGAGAGATATGGGCCAAATTCAGGCAAATAGGATTAGTGTAGACAGGTATCAGACCCATTGGGTTGTAGAGCCTGTTTCCATGTTATGTACTGGAACTATGAATTCTCTATTCCAATGGCCTTGTCAATCCAAAAGTCATTTATTTTTAATATCTCCAATATAGCTTACAATGAACAAACACATTGTTTTCATAAAAACAAGATATGCAGACATCTACAAGGAGTGGTGCCCAAGGAAGGCAGCATCCATCATTGAGGATTCTCACCACCCAGGGCATGCTCTCTTCTCATTGTTGGGAAGGAGATACAGAAGCCTGAAGGCACACACTCAGCGATTCAGGACCAGCTTCTTCCCCTCTGCCATCCGATTTCTGTATGGACATTGAACCCATGAATACTACTCCACTACATTTTTTTATTTCTACTATTTTACACTACTTACTTTAACGTAACTGTTTAATAGATGTGTATATATACTTAATGTAACTCAGTTTGTTTTTCTCCATATTTATTTATCATGTATTTCATTGTGTTGCTGCCATAAAGTTAAATTTCCTGACATATGCCGGTGAAATTAAATCTGCTTCTGATTTTTGAGATGCTGGGAGTCACAAAATGTTGGAGGAACTTGGCAGGTTGGTCGGTATCTACGGAGCGGAACAAGCAGTCAACATTTCGGGCAGAGACCCTTCATCAGGACTGGAAAGGAAGGGGGAGGAATCTGGAATAAGAAGGTGAGAGAGGGGAAGGAGTACAAGCTGGAAGGTAACAGATGAGGGGAAAGGTGGGTGGGTGGGGGAGAGGGGATGAAGGAAGAAGCTGGGAGGTGATCGGTGGAAAAGGTAAAGGGCTGAAGAAGAAGGAATCCGATAGGAGAGCAGAATGGACCAGGGGAGAAAGGGAAGGAGGAGGGACACCAGAGCGAGGTGATAAGCAGGTGAGGAGAAAAGAGGGAAATGGAAGAAATCCCAATAACAAAACATTTTCTGTCGTGGAACTTCACTTGCTACGAGGATTTCTTTGCAAATGGAGTAAATTTCTGAGTAAAACTGATTTCTTTTAAACAACCATTCATTCTAAAAGTAGTGCTTAGTGTTGTAATTTGCATTTAGGTCCCAGTATGAATAACGCAATGAACTGAAATTCTAAATTGTTTGTAATAAGAATCACCCCTGAGTGTATTTGAAGTTATTTGTTGGCTCCGTGATTATCTAGCTTCATAATGATTTCTGTTGTTTATCTGCAGGGCCGTATTACTTTGCAGTGAAATGTCAAATTAGAATGAGAGCATGTCCTAGGGTAGAAACCAGGGACAATGGCCCAGTCTAATGTCGTCTGACGGTCTTCATAAAGGTGATTGGTTTTGACAGCTCAGGCTGTGCTGTTGTTTATTTTTTTCCGTGGGGCAGGGAGGTGGTAGGTTGTGTTCATTCTCTCCAAGACAATGGGCAAAAGTCGGAAAATGCAGGGACAACACTCCAAAGGCTCAGCCCTCGGCCGCGGTGTTTGTCCTACTTCACACAGGGGCACGGCTGTCTTGGATGGGAACCGGGTCACCGAGCTTCAGCGCTGTCACACGAACCTTATTAAGATAATAAACGGGTCTGCTTCCAGTCGGAATGTACTTGCCAAGTGATGGAGAAGCACACTGCTTTGACTATTTCACAATATACCACCCTGCTGCCCTTATCACGCCCGCCCGTCCCTTCATCCCCTTTCCACCGTGCCACACCAGTGGCCACTTTATTAGGTACAGGAGCGGTCTTCTGCTGGTGTAGCCCATCCTCTTCGAGATTCAATGTGTTGTGCATTCAGAGACGCTCTCCTGCACAGCACTGTTGTAATGCACAGTTACTGTAGCCTTTCTGTCAGCTTGATACAGTCATTCTCCTCTGACCCCTCTCACGAACAAGGTGCTTCACCCACACAACTGCCTCTCACTGGTTGTCTCTTGTTTGTGAAAATCCCAGGAGCTCAGCAGTTTCTGAGATCCTCAAACCACCCCATCTGACACTAATAATCATCCCCACGGTCAAAGCGATTTAGATCACATTTTATCCCCATTCTGGTTTGAACATCAAATGAGCCTCTTGACCATGTCTACGTGCTTTTATGCATTGAGTTTCTGCCACATGACTGGCTGATTAGATACTTGCATTACCAAGCAGGTGTACACGTGTACCTAATAAAGTGGCCTCTAAGTGTATAGTTTTCCTATTTCCGGATTTAAATCTCCCTTGGAACAGTGTTCTTTACCACCCTGGAAGCAAATTCAGAGTTGAGTAGAAGTTCAGACATCAGCACCTATATTGTCTGGAAAGAGAAACTCGGTGTCCATAGTCACCAGCTCTGTGATTGTAACTGACTCGGATAGATGGACTTTCATCTCAAGAGAATTTTCCAAGGTTCATATCAAATGATAGAAATGTTGGTGCACATTTATTCAGAAAATGCTTTAGAAATTTCTCCAGCCACACTGCGTTCTGGCAAGTATTTCCATTCCTCTCAGAGTTTCATCAGATATAAGTTTAAGTATTTATCTGATTCATAGCTGGACTTAATTCTACTCTGACTCAATATTTACACATCAGAAAGGGACAGTTAACCAGATGATCGACAACCAGCAAGTTTGTGTTACATGTTGCAGCCCCCCCCCAACACCCCAACCCATTTTATTTTTGTAGAAATTCAACACAGCGATTACCCTCACTACTTGCACACACCATTTCACGTCTAAGTTACTCCCATGAATACTCCACCATAGATACGAGTCATGAATTTGGGCAATTGTCTCCCCTTTTGCTGTTTGATCAGTCGTGAGACGCCTTTGCCATCTTGGATAATATAAGGGGGATGGCACGTAGGGTAGCGGTTAGCGTAAAGCCATTACAGCGCTCGAGACCTGGGTTCAGTTCTGCTGCTGTCCGTAAGGAGTTGGTACCTTCCATCCCGCTGTTCCAGCTGTCTCTCACATTCCAAAGTCATACAGGTTATTCAGTTACTTAGTGACATGGGTGTAATTAGGCTTGAAGGGCCTGTTACAACGTTGTATCTTTAAATAAAATAAAGCACAGCACAGGTTGGCTGAAGATAGAGATGCCTTATTCCCTATCTTTCACCATCTCCTGGTGTTGCATTTGGATCCTGAGTCAATAGCAATGTTCAAAGTAAATGTTATTATCAAAGAACATCTCAGTCACCATACACAACCCTGAGATTCGTTTCTTTGTGGACACACTTGGCAAATCTATTGGATAGTAACTATAACAGGGTCGATGGAAGATCAAACAGAGCGCGAAGTGCAAACTGTGCAGATGCAAATATAAATAAACAGCAATAACACGACCATGAGATAAAGAGCCCTTAAAGTGAGGCCATTGGTTGCAGGAACATCTCAATGACAGGGCAAGTACAGTGTCAGAATCTCCTCTTATTCAAGAGCCTGATAGCTGAGGGGTAGTAACTGGTCTTGAACCTGGTGGTGTGAGTCCTGGGGCTCCTGTACCTTCTCCCTGAAGGCAGAGAGCATGACCTGAGTGGTGGGTATCTCTGATGTTGGGTGCTCCTTTCCTACAGCAGCATTTCATGCAGATGTGCTCAATGGTAGGAAGGGCTTTACCAGTGATGTACCTGGGTTGAATCCATTACCTTTTGTAGGATTTTCCATTCAAAGGCATTGGTGTTCCCATACCATTCCATACAGTATGCCTAAGTAGGTTGCAAAACATCTTTTTTGTAAAATTCTAGGAATGTGGGAGCCCAGCCACTATAGTAGAATTATATTTATATGCAAGTGGAATGAGTGAAAGTATTTGTATCACTAAGCTAAAGAAGAGACATTAGAATGAGCCACTAATAGTTTAAGATCAAACTTAATGACAATAATATCATTAAAAAGTTAACTGGATTTAAAGAATGGAAAAAGTCCGGCTTGTATATTTCCCAGAGAAAGACAGATTAGACAGAGATAGCACAGGCTCAAGAATGTTTGTAATCAGGAAGTATATATTAGAGCTGGAAAGTGGCAAACCCTACACATGTGCCCATGTAAAAGAAAAAGGATGCCAGGGATTGACCAGTCAATATCTGCTGAAAATCTTACCAAGTACTGTATATCCTCTATTATCCACAATGTGAGAAGAAATTAGAAAATGCTCAGGAAAAAAAAGAGTAGGAAAGGTCGTCATGCATTGTAGTTGCAGACGATTTTGAATGAATTTTTCAAAGAAATAATAGAATAGATTGTGTGGGGTAAAGACGTTGGCCTCCACAGATCTTCATAGATCTTGGGGCAAGTGAAGTTATTGCCTTTGGTTCAAGAGTCTGATGGTGGAGGGGCAGTACCTGTTCTTGAACCTGGTTGAGTAAGTCCTAAAGCTCCTGTACCTTCTTCCTGATGGCAGCAGTGAGAAGAGAGCAAGTCCTGGCTGGTAGGGGCTCCTGATGATGGACGCCGCTTTCCTGCGACAACCTCAGTACAATCTCCCTGTCACCGTGTGGAAGGCAGTTCAGGGGAAGGAGGAGAAGGGATTTCTTCATGGAGAATTTGTAATTCTCAAAAGCAGGGTGTGGGGAAGGCTCAATCATTGAATTCTTTCAGAAAGATTAGGGCATTACAGGAAGCTGGCTATGGCCATGTGGTAGGTAACATGGTGGTTGGCGTGACACTCAGAGCAGAGTTCAATTCCGGCACCGTCTGTAAGGAGTTTGTACGTTCTCCCAGTGAAATGCATGGGTTCCCTCCGAGTGCTCCGTTGTCCTCCCACTATCCAAAAATGCCCCACCTGGTAGGTTACTTGGTCATTGGAAATTGTCCAGTGACTAGGCTAGTGTTAAAAAGCTCGGTTACTGGGCAGTGTGGCTCGTTGGGCTGGAAGGGCTGTTCTGCACAGTATCTCTCAGTAAATAAAAAAAACTAAATAAGGTAGACCATTCAGATTCAGATTTATTTTTCACATGTACGTCAAGATTTACAGTGAAATGTGCTGTTTGTGTCAACAAATCAACATACCCAAGGATGTGCTGCAGACAGCCCGCAATTTTAAAAAATCAGGCCGTGGTTTCAATAAGCGTCAAAGCAGACTTAAAGAACACAAAGGCCTTCTCCAGCTCCAATTTCTTGTATTCTTACATGAAGCTTCCACTTACTGATTAACTAGTAATGTTTCATCCACCAGATGGAGTATTACAGGAGATCTACAGAACCTCCAGATGAACAACTAATAGCAGCTATTAATGCTATTCCCCTTGGATATCCGCTGATATCCTGCCAAATTAACAGGAGGAGACAAGGAACACAACGCAGAATTTCTTCTCCCTTGAAAGCTACCCTTGCTGACAAGCGAGGCTGTTTTCCCTTTTATGTGCAAGGTCAAGCAGTGTACACTGGCAGATTGCTCCATAATGTGAGATGTCACAAACGATTTTGTCCTTAGCCCACATCTAAAAAACGTGCACATTTCAGCGTGTGTCGTGAGATAGAGATCAGGAGTGGGAGCCAATGGTTTAAATTCCCTTTCCTAGGACAGGAATATAAAGCTAGTTTTATCCAAAGTTGCCCAATTTGAGGTCAGTAACTCAGTCTGGGTTGGGAATTAAAGCTGGGATCTATTCTTACCGATAAAATCTATAATTGATGTCATCTCTATTAAAGAATAAGTAAAGCATCAAGTGAATTAAACCTTTTTTTTTGCCTGTTCTGCTTAAAGAAATTGGCCTGGATCTTCATCTGTGCAAGGGGAAAAAAAACAAAATTTTACTTCAACTTGTAAGTTCAGAAGTTCAAAGTTCAAAGTAAATTTATTATCCAACTACGTATACGTCACCCTGTACAGTACTAACTTGAGATTCATTGTCCTGCGGGGATTCAGAGAAATACAATAGAATCAATGAAATCTACACACAAAAGGCTGAGAGGCAACTAATGTGCGAAAAGAAGACAAACTGTTTAAGCTGTCAATAAATAAACAAACAAACATAAATAAAACTATCGACATCTAAGTTGTAGAGTCCTCGACAATGGATCCATAGGTTGTGGAATCAGCTCAGAGTTGAAGTGGGTAAAGTCATCCACCCTGTTCAGGAGCCTGATGGTTGAAGAGTAATAACTGTTACTGAACCTGGAGGTACGGGAACTAAGGCTCCTGTACCTCCCGCCAAATGGCAGCGGCGAGAGGAGAGAACGGTCAAGATGGTGAGGGTTAATACTAACTGTTAATAAACATTTTGGTGCAAAACTTTCACATACCTTGGCATCTTTTAGGTTCCCAAAGATGCCAGTTGCATGCAATAGCCAAAATCTGATTCTGTCAAGAATTAAAAATATATCATTGGTCAACAGATGCTGTTGTTTTCTGGGGAAAAAATAGCTTCTAACAATACTGAAAGTCATTGGGAGAATGTTGCACAGCTGTCTACGGAACAAACCTCAAGCACACTGACCCAAATTGGGAGCCCAGTCACCACACCCTTGGTAGTTTCAAGACGCCTTCCTTCAAATTTGTGACCAGAAAGATATAGAAGGACGTCACTACGATTTGAGGAGTGGAGCTGTGGGAAGAGGCTAGTTCTTTGTTCCATGAAGTGTAGGAGACTGAGAGGTGCATCAAACAATGAGGCGAACAAGTAAGGTGAATACACTCAATTTATTTTCTCAGGGTTGGGGAATCAAGGTCTAAAGAGTATAAGTTTAAGTGAGAGGAGAAAGAAATTTGAGCAATTTCTTTATACAAAGGATGGTGTGTGTGTGTGGAATGAGATGCCATGTTTGAGGATAGTACAATAACTTTTTTTTAAAGGTATTTGGACAAGTACATGGAATGAAAGGGTGGAAAGGTTTAGAAGGTTATGGGCCTATTGCTGGCAAGTGGGACTAGCCTAAGTGGGGCCTCTTGGTCAGCATAGACCAGCTGGGTCTGCTTCCATGCTGCATAATTCTGTGAATTCTATAAATATCAGAAGAAATTATGTTTAAAAGGGAAGTGAATCCATGCTCATCAAACGAGAAGTAAGTCAAAACGAAGCAGGAGAGAGATCCGATAAGAGGTGGTATCAAAACTGTCTTTAGCTTCCTTGTAGCTTTGAAAGTAGACTTCAAGGAGTCTCAGGACAATATATCTAGCGGTCATTCAGCTGTACGAGCTTCAAAAGGAAAGTGCGGGCAGGAGGCAGCTTTCTCACATGCCAGAAGGTTGCCACAGAGGTACCTGCAGAAGCACCATGCCCTTCGTACAGACATTGCACTCAGTAAAACTCCAGCACTCTGCACGGTGCCCACACACACGGACACAGTGGTGACAAACGTGACAAAAATCAGCAAAAATTCCGAGGCACGTTTCTGAAAAGGTATTCCTGACTTTGACTTTGGAAGTAGTGCAGATCCTTCAGTTTATTTACTACATGAAAGTTGAGTGCGATCTCTGAGAACAATAAACAAATGCTCACATAAGTTCCAGGTGTTTGATCTAGCAATGGTGAAAGACTCAATTTTATCCAAGTCAGGATGGTGTTTGATTCGCTGTGATATTGTATGTACCTGCTGTCCTCTTTCTTGTACCAAAGTAACCTTGAGCACTGTGCGAACGGGACGCACCATGACCACGGTGCACTGATGAGGAAGGGAGTGGATGTTTAATGAAGCGGACAGAGGTGCCCGTCAGATGGGCTGCATTGCCCAGGCCAGTGTCAATACATACATACAGGCAACGAGAAATTATCCCATTATCCCTGCAATCCCAGTAACCTCCCTACCACCTTTTACTGATGATGAATGGTTTGGGAAGCCAGGGTGATGGCGTTCAGACCCGGTCAGTGCTCTCAACGGGGTGAGAGAGTCAGTGATCACGGCCAAAGGGGCGAGAGGGTCAGTGATCACTCCCAAAGGGGCCAGAGGGTCAGTGATCACTCCCAACAGGGCCAGAGGGTCAATGATCTCTCCCAATGGGGCCAAAGGGTCAATGATCTCTCCCAATGGGGCCAGAGGGTCAATGATCTCTCCCAATGGGGCCAGAGGGTCAATGATCTCTCCCAATGGGGCCAAAGGGTCAGTGATCACTCCCAAAGGGGCGAGAGGGTCAGTGATCACTCCCAAAGGGGCCAGAGGGTCAGTGATCACTCCCAATGGGGCCAGAGGGTCAGTGATCACTCCCAAAGGGGCCAGAGGGTCAGTGATCACTCCCAAAGGGGCGAGAGGGTCAGTGATCACTCCCAACAGGGTCAAAGGATCAGTGATCACTCCCAACGGGGCCAAAGGATCAGTGATCACTCCCAATGGGACCAAAGGATCAGTGATCACTCCCAACGGGGTCAAAGGGTCAGTGATCACTCCCAACGGGGCCAAAGGGTCAGTGATCACTCCCAACAGGGCCAAAGGGTCAGTGATCACTCCCAAAGGGGCCAGAGGGTCAGTGATCACTCCCAAAGGGGCGAGAGGGTCAGTGATCACTCCCAAAGGGGCCAGAGGGTCAGTGATCACTCCCAACGGGGCCAGAGTGTCAGCGATCACTCCCAACAGAGGCCTCTGTTCAGACCAGGAGTGAGTTCCAAGTTACGGAAGAACTATTTGATATTCTGAGATTCATGCGATTGGACTCCTTCAGTTTTTTGGCATTTTCTTTCTTGTGGCCGATCGGCGGGTGGGTGATCTGTAGGTTCTTTGTGTGTGGGCGGGGGTGGGGGGGGTAGAGGCTTTTTTATGTTACTGTCGCTGTTCTTTATTTGCGAGTGAGGGGTGGCTCGCTTCTTTTCTCTGGGGGTGGGGTTGGGGACCTGTTGCTATTGACGCTGTCTCTTTTTTTGCTGTGGGTGAGTGCGGGTAGCCTAAAGCATTTTTGGATCGTGGGAGGAAACCTACGCAGTCACGGGGATAACTCACAAATTCCTTACAGACAGAGACGGCAGGACTACTTCAAAGGCACAGGCTGGAGTATAATCAGGAAGGCGGCTGCCTACGATCATCACATCAGCATTGGTGAAGATGCAGTATCAGTGACCGGCTATGTAGGAAAGAGCACGGAGGACATTGCCGTGATTAAACACTTCGTCACTAGGACAGCGAGCTGCTTACTGTACACCTTACTGTTTACCTGTGCTGCACTTTGAATTATATGCAATTAACTTATTTCTAGTATAAGATTTTGGTTTATGTGTTGTGTGTGATATATGTTGTGTGGGAGCTCCATGGTCCGGGGGAGCATTGTTTGACAATAAACTTGAACTTGGACTTAAACTCCTATCCCTGGGGCTATAAGGTGTTGCACAAACCACACCGCTAGAAAACCTCTATAAAAGGTGAACTGAGTTCACAGAAGTAGGCCTGCTCTTCCAACCAGTTTCTGCCCTCCTGTCCACACCAGTCACGATGCTTATCTGCGCTAACCTCACTGGGCTTCATTAGGCCCTTATCCAAATATCTTTTAAAAGCAATCATTGTCCCTGCCTCTGCCACTTCCTCTGGCAGCTCATTCCATACCACTATCACCCTCTAATGTGGAAAAACGTGCCCCTCGGATCTCCTTTAAATTTCTCTCCTCTCACCTAATACTCATGCCCCGTAGTTTTAGACTTCCTCACTCTGGAAAAAGAATCTGACTATTTACCTGTCCATGCCCTTCAGTAAGGTCACCCCTTAGGCTCTTGAGAATGACACCGACCTATCTAGCAACACACACAAAATGCTGGTGGAACACAGCAGGCCAGGCAGCATCTATAGGGAGAAGCACTGCCCATGTTTCAGGCCGAGACCCTTCATCAGGACTTCGTCGACCCTTCTTGGCGAAGGGTCTCGGCCCAAAACGTCGGCAGTGCTTCTTCCTATAGATGCTGCCTGGCCTGCTGCGTTCCACCAGCATTTTGTGTGTGTTGTTGTTTGAAGTTCCAGCATCTGCAGATTTCCTCGCGTTTGTCTGACCTATCTAATCACTCTTTACAAGCAAAGCCCTCCATTCCAGGCAACACCCTTGTGAACATTGTCTGCAGTTCTTCTAATACCACCACATCCTTCTTGTGGTCATGAACACAGTGCTCTGAGTGTGCCCTGACTGACGTCTTCTACATTTGCAGCATATCTCCCCAGCCTTGCCCTCTGCAGCCAAGCATGCCAAATGCCTTTTCACAACTCTACCAACCTACAGTGCCGTTTTCAGGGAGCGATGAGCTTCCTGCCCCAGCTCCCTCTGTACATTAACGCTCCTGAGGTCCTTGCCATTTGCTGTAAGTGCCCCTGTAGTGCTTAATGTCCTGAAACGCCTTACCTCATCTTTAAATTTCACCTGCTACTATTATAGATAACTTTATTGTATTATTAGCATTCTTAAATATCCACTTTGCATGATAGCGGAGAGATGACATCTCCCGTTCATGTGATGAAACTTCCAGGAATACTCTTCACCAGTGTTAGTAACACTCGTAAGAACACAATAGGGACAACAGAAGCCCCACCATTCAATATGACCAAGGCTGATCTGTCTTCGACCTCATGTCCTCTTCTGTTCCAGTTCCCCATAGTCCAGTTAGACACAGAAATGTATCTACCTCTTCCTGTATTCCCCCTGATAATTTATGAAACCTTCAGGGTAGAGAATCCCAGAGATTCACCACCCTCTCTCCATAAGAATAAATTCCTATGCACATTTGCCTCCCAATGGAAGACACAGTCCTGTAAAGATCCCGAACATTAACAAACTGGGTAACATCCAGAATTTAGTCAATAAACAATTAAATAGTTCCATACTATGTTCTTTTGTCAGATACATAAAGCTGCATGAGAACTTGAAGCTATCTGTGCAAGACGGTAGGTTGGAGTTAATCACAACTGCCATCCTCTGAGACGGACTTATATCTCCCCCTGGTGGTTTGATTACCAAATAACCAAATTTAATTAAAGTCTATTTTATTTTGATTTCCTGAGGGGCACAGGTCAAATGGCAAGATATTATAAATGTTAGAAAGCTTAGGGGAGATAAATCAGCATTATTATTTATTCCTTAGCATAGATTAATAATTAATTTCTATATAGGTGCAGTTGAGAGCATTCTGACTGGCTACATCACAGCCTAAATGGAGGCTCCAGTGCACAAGACTACAAGAGGCTGCAGAGCATTGTAGACAATGAAAAGCACAACTCTCCCCACCAGTGAGGACATCTTCAAGAGCCAGTGCTTCGGAAAGGTAGCATCGTTAACTAAGGACTCTCACCATCTTCTCATTACCAGTGTCGGGAAGGAGGTACAGTCAAGTCAAGTCACTTTTATTGTCATTTCGACCATAACTGCTATGTACAGTACATAGTAAAAACGAGACAACATTTTTCAGGACCATGGTGTTACATGACACAGTACAAAAACTAGACTGAACTACGTAAAAAACAACACAGAGAGAAAAAAAAAACTACACTAGACTACAGACCTACCCAGGACTGCATAAAGTGCACAAAACAGTGCAGGCATTGCAATAAATAATAAATATGACAATAGGCACAGTAGAGGGCAGTAAGTTGGGGTCAGTCCAGGCTCTGGGTATTGAGGAGTCTGATGGCTTGGGGGAAGAAACTGTTACACAGTCTGGTTGTGAGAGCCCGAATACTTCAGTGCCTTTTCCCAGAAGGCAGGATGGAGAAGAGATTGTATGAGGGGTGCGTGGGGACCTTCATAATGCTGTTTGCTTTGCGGGTGCGGCGTGTATTGTAAATGTCCGTGATGGCAGGAAGAGAGACCCCGATGATCTTCTCAGCTGACCTCACTATCCGCTGCAGGGTCTTGCGATCCGAGATGGTGCAATTTCTGAACCAGGCAGTGATGCAGCTGCTCAGGATGCTCTGAATACAACCCCTGTAGAATGTGGCGAGGATGGGGGGTGGGTAGGAGATGGACTTTCCTCAGCCTTCGCAGAAAGTAGAGACGCTGCTGGGCTTTCTTGGCTACGGAGCTGGTGTTGAGGGACCAGGTGAGATTTTCCGCCAGGTGAACACCAAGAAATTTGGTGCTCTTAAGACTCACACTCAACATTTTAGGAATAGTTTCTTTCCCTCCACCACTGGATTTCATGAACCTCATTTTGCTTTTCTATTGCACTAGTTATTTATTTTCTGTAATTCATCGTAGCTTTTATTGTATTGCTCCCACAAAGAAAACAAATTTCATGTCATACAAGTCAGTGATAATAAACCCGATTTGATATATAATTAGGAAACAGTTAGATGTTCTTTAATCATTAAAAAGATAAATGTCCATGTATTTTTCCAGTTATTTCATTACTAATTCATTCCCACATCAATTACTTTTAGAATACAGAATACAAAAGTAATTCATGTGAGAACGACCTACAAGTGACATTACCTCCCCAAATGAAATAGCCTTTTGTTAATAATTAGCTAATTGTTCTTTCATGAGCATAAAAGGAATGTGTTAGCGAGATGAGGTAAACACTGATTTTTGATTCAATGTTTAACAAATCTATTTAGAAAAAGAACTTCCAAAGAGGACTGGTTATAATCTCCTTCCTTAATAATACGATGGAGCGGAGTCGACCTTCATTTATATTCTCACCATCCATGGGTCCTGTAGCACTTCTCAGAAATGGGCATACTTTGGAAATGTTGTCACTGAGGTAGGGTGACATCTTGTGCACAGCAATGCTCCTGGATAGCACAGTGATCACAACAAGGTGACTTGCTTCAGTAGAGCTGGTTAACTGATAAATATTAACCAGGACCCAGAGATAAACTCCACAGTTCGTTATCAAAATAGCTCCTTTTATACCTACCCAAGAGAACAGCTTAGCTTCTCAGCCAAACACAAACACCTTGAACTCACTCATTCCACTGGCGTGTCAGTCTAGATATTTTGGCACACAGAAATTTAATCGTTATCCTTTCTGAGTTAGTGGTGTGAGCGCTCCTCACAATGACAGATGACGATACCGTGTGCTGACGATACTAAGTTTGCTGCAGTTCATTCATGAGCAGGACTGTTGCTAGGTAAAACACACACAAAATGTTGGAGGAGCTCAGCAGGCCAGGCAGCATCTATGGAAAAGAGCAAACAGGCAACGTTTCAGGCTGTTACTCTTTTCCTAGATGTTGCCTGGCCTGCTGAGTTCCTCCAGCATTTTGTGTGTATTGCTTGGATTTCCAGGATCTACAGATTTTCACGTTTGCTGTTGCTACGTAGGTCTTTCATTCCCCAGCATAGACCGTTGGGGAAAGCTGCCACGAATTCAACAGCTCTCTGCTATAATTCAGTTACTTCATTTTCTCAGTGTTTCGCATATCCTTCCAGCTTTGCCTGTCTATCAAAAGTAACATTGTGCTTTCTTTGTTAGAGAAGGCTGTGTATTTCTATCAGAAGACAAAACACTGCCAATGTTGGAAACACTAAACAGAAACTTGTTTCGGTCACCCTATTACAGGAAAGAAGTTATTAAACTCGAAAGAGTGGAAGAAAAGATTTACTAGGATTTGGCGGACTTAAGGGTCCGAGTTACAAGGAGAGGTTGCATAGATCAAGAATTTATTGCCTGAAATGTAATAAAGGGGTGATCTGATAAGTTCTTGCTTTGTGCGGGTGGCAAAAGGTTACACAGAGAACATAGAACATAGAACATGAATAGTACAGCACATTACAGGCCCTTCGGCCCACAATGTTGTGCCGACCCTCAAACTCTGCCTCCCATATAACCCCCCACCTTAAATTCCTCCATATACCTGTCTAGTAGTCTCTTAAACTTCACTAGTGTATCTGCCTCCACCACTGACTGAGGCAGTGCATTCCATGCACAACCACTCTCTGAGTGAAAAACCTTCCTCTAATATCCCCCTTGAACTTCCCTCCCCTTACCTTAAAGCAATGTCCTCTTGTACTGAGCAGTGGTGCCCTGGGGAAGAGGCGCTGGCTATCCACTCTATCTATTCCTCTTAATATCTTGTACACCTCCATCATGTCTCCTCTCATCCTCCTTCTCTCCAACGAGTAAAGCCCTAGCTCCCTTAATCTCTGATCATAATCCATACTCTCTAAACCAGGCAGCATCCTGGTAAATCTCCTCTGTACCCTTTCCAATGCTTCCACATCCTTCCTATAGTGAGGCGACCAGAACTGGACACAGTACTCTAAGTGTTTTATAGAGCTGCGTCATTACATCGCGACTCTTAAACTCTATCCCTCGACTTATGAAAGCTAACACCCCATAAGCTTTCTTAATGACCCTATCTACCTGTGAGGCAACTTTCAGGGATCTGTGGACATGTACCCCCAGATCCGTCTGCTCCTCCACACTCCCAAGTATCCTGCCAGAAGACAGGAGAATGGCGATGAGAGGCAAAATAAAACAGCCAAGATTGAAAGGCAGAGTAAACTTAGTAGGCCGAATAGCCTAATTCTGCTCCATGTCTTTTGGGCTTATGACAAAGGTATATAAAATCAGAGGCACATAGACAGCGTCTTTTTCCCAGGGAGAGGACGCTGTAGACAAGCGGGTGTAGGCTTAAGATCAGAGGCAAGAGATTTAAAAGGGACATCCGGGGGAAGCTTCGTTGCCCAAAAGGGAGTTTCCTAGTTGGAATGAGATGTCAGAAGAGTGGCTGAGGTGGGCAGATTAGAAACATTTAAAAGCCATCATTTAATGAGAGCGCAGATGGGACTAGCTAGCTGGGCGCAGAGTCGACGTCAATGAATTGGCCAAAGGGTCTGTGTCCACACTCCGACTCTGATCAGCAGCCAGCATATGTGGAATATGAAACATTAATTTTCAAATTAATGCACCCCTCTGAAGAAAGAGCTTTAACTTGAAGTATTGAATCTGCTTCTCTCTCCACAGACGCTGCCTGATACACTGACCAGTCCTGTTTTCATAGTGACGTTCTATCAGGCCATTCAGCCCCTCAAATCTGTTCCACCATTCAATTAGATCATAGCTGATCTGTGTTATGATTCCATTTGACCAGCTTACCTCGTACCCCTTAGTAACAGAAAAGATCCGCAGGACTTCCAGAGTTCTGTAGCAGGAAGAACAGATTTCTATTAAGGTGGTTAAGATCACCAGCCTCCCCAGCATCAAGGACCTCTTCAAAAGACAGCATCTGTCATTAAGGACCCCACACCCCCCCCCCCCCCCAATCACCCAAGAAATGCCCTCTTCTCATTACCACCATCAGGGAGGAGGTACAGGAGCCTGAAAGCACACACTCAATGTTTTAGAAACAGCTCCTTGCCCTCCGCCATCAGATTTCTGATCACGTGCGCCACCTCACTACTTTTTTCACTGCTTATTTAATTTTTACGTCTTTCTTATTGTAATTTTTATCACGTTTTGCACTGTACTGCTGCTGCAAAACAGCAAATTTCCTAACATATCCCAGTGATATTAAACCTGATTCTGATTCTGGGTTTTGAATCTGAAGGCTTATCGTGTGTTGGCCTTCTTTAGTTCGGGGATATGGGGTTCATGAAGCCATTGCATCTCTGTAGAACTCTGCTGAAACCAGAGTTCAGTTCTGGTAGCTGCATTATAGAAAGCTTTAGAGAGGTTGCAGAGGAGACGTACCGGGACGCTGCCTGGATTAGAGAACATGTTTGATGAGGAAAGGGTGAGCAAGCGGAGGCTTTTCTCTTGGGAGCAGAGGGGGATGAGGGCTGACTTGATGGAGGTGCATAGGATGATAAGAAGCACTGATAAAGTGGCACACGCAAAGTGCTGGAGGAACCCAGCAGGTCAGGCAGCATCCATGGAAGTAAACAAACAGTTGATATTTCGGGGCTGAGACAAGTGGGCAGCCAGCAACTTTTTCCCAGACCAGACCAGAAATGGCTGATATGAGAAGCATAATTTTAAGATATAGGGGCTATGTCAGAGATAGGTGGGGTTTTTTTACTGCACCATCCAGGCCACACTCTCCTTTTGCTGCTGCAGTCAGGAGGCATGGGAGCCACAGGAACCATGCCACCAGGTTCAGTAACAGGTATTACCCTCAAGAGGGGGAAACTTCACTTGCCCATCACTGAAACGTTCCCACAAACTTTGGGCTCACTTTCAAGGAATCTCTATTTCATGTTCTCAGTGGTTATTTCTTATTCATTTATTATCATTATTATTTCTTTTCCCTTTCTTCCTTTTTGTACTTGCCCAGTTTGTGGCTTTCGAGCGTTGGTGGTTTGTCCGGCCTGTTGGGTGCGGTCCCTCGTTGATTCCATTGTGTTTCTTGTATTTACTGTGAATGCCTGCAAGAAAACGAATCTCGGGGCTGTATATGGTGACGTATATGTACTTTGATAATAAATGTATTTTGGACTTCGAACCCACAACACTGAGTTACATCAGTCGAGTCCATAATAAATATGGCCGGGAGTCTACAACAGATCCCTAGGGCACTCTGTGATCAAATCATCTTATCATTCCTGTCAACTAAGTCCCAGGCCAAGTCAAAAGTCTGTTCCAATTCTGCACAGTCTGATTTGTAATCTTACATAGGGAGCCATAGAAATGGAGACACAAAAGGCTACAAATGTTGGAACTGTAGAAATGCTAGTGCAATGGCAAAGCACCACAATATTTGCAAACTTGAAGTGGGGTTGGAAAATTCTGCAAATACAGGAATGATATACGTCTAGAGCAACACCCACAAAATGCGGAGCAACTCAGAAGATCTGGCAGCATCTATATGGAAAAGAATAAACAGCCAAAGTTTCAGGCCGAGACCCTTTATCAGGACTGGAAAGGACAGGGAAAGATGCCACAATAAGAGTGGGGATGGGGAGGGAAGGAGGACAAGCTGCAAGGTGGTAGGTGAAGCCAAATGTGTGAGGGAGGAGGGATGAAGTAAAAAGCTGGGATGTCATAGGTGGAAAAGGTAAAGGGCTGGAGAGGAGAGCAGGCCATGGGAGAAAGGGAAGGAGGAGGGGCACCAGGAAGAGGTGGCAGACAGGTGAGGAGAAGGGGGGGGGGGGGGGGGGCAAGAGGAGATGTACCAGGATGCTGCCTGGATTAGAGAACGTTTTATGAGGAAAGGTTGAGCAAGCTAAGGCTTTTCTCTTGGGAGCAGAGGACTGAATTGCAGAAGAGAGAAGAGGAATGGGGAAAATATGACCAGAAATTGGAGGAATTGATATTCATGCCATCAGGTCAGAGGCTACCTAGATGGATAATGAGGTGTTGCTAATCCAACCTGAGGGTGGCCTCATCATGTCAGAAGGGGGAGCCATAGATAGACTGACATGTTGGAATGGGAATGAGGATTGGAATTAAAATGGCTGGCCACGAGGAAACCCTGTAATTTGCAGATGGAGTGAAGGTGCTCAATAAAGCAGTCCCCCAGTCTATGCCAGGTTTCACTGTTGTAGAGGAGGCCACATTGGGAGTGGCCAAAACAGTAGAAGCACAGGTGAAGTGTTGCCTCACCTGGAAGGACTGTTTGGGCCCTGAATGGGGGTGAGGGAGGAGGTGAATGGGCATTCTGCTTGTACGGATAAGTGCCAGGAGGGAGATTAGTGGGGAGGGATGAATGAACGGGATTCAGAGAAGGAATGATCCCTGAAGAGTGTGAGGGGAGGCAACAATGTGTAAGGTTCCATTGAAGATGGCATATTCTAACATCTCAGTGTCTGAATGTGGAGCAACACACAAACTCAGTGCATCAGGTAGCACATAGGGAGCATCAAGGAGCACAGGAGGTATATCCGTTTGGGTTACCCAGAGAAATCAGTGGTGGCAGAACATTGCTTTGGCAATGGGCATAGGATTGACTTCGATGGCACAAAACTACTGTGCCATGCCAATGGCTTGTGGGACCGCCAGGTGAAGGAAGCCATAGAAATAAAACTGGAGAAAAGGAATTTTAACAAAGATGAAGGTCTCACTCTAAGTAAGAACTGGAAATCATTGGATTCAAGGTGGGACCTTGGAAACCTGATTGGATGAGGACTAACCAATCAGCACAGGCGGACTATAGGAGTATAAATACAACCGGACTAGATGTGCCCAGGAAGATGGCAGAGTTTGTATGCGAAACATCGGTTAAAATCGATACCTGTATCTGGCTGGAAGTCCGAGAAGAGTTTATTCATATGTATTGTGTCTCTCCAATCTCTTTCAACACAACTGCCCCACAGGGACATGTGCTTAGCACCCTGCTCTACTTGCTTCACACTTATGACTGGTGGCTAAGCACAGCACCAATACCATATGCAAGTTTGCTGATGACCATGACTGTTGTGGACTGTATCAAAGGGAGGTGATGAATCAGCATACAGGAAGGGGATAAAAAAATTAGTTGAGTGCTGTAATAACAACAAGCTCTCACTCAATGTCAACAAAACCAAGGAACTGTTTGTAGACTTCAGGAAAGGGAAAGCAGACGTTCCTGATCCCATACTCATCAGAGGTGGAGAGGGTTAGTAATTTTAAAGTCCTGGGTGTCACTATCTCAGTCCTGGACCCATCATATAAATATAATTGCAAAGAAAGCACAACGGCACCTCTACTTCCTCAGGAGTCTGTGGAGATTCAGCAAATCATCAAAAACTTTGACAGACTTCTATAGATGTGTGATGGAAAGGGTACGCACTGGCTGCAAAGGCTCTGAGTGGAAAATCCTACCATAGGTAGTGGATTCAGCCCGGTACATCATGGGTAAAGCCCTCCCAACCACTGAGCACATCTACATGAAACATTGCCATAGAAAAGAAGCATCTATCATCAAAGATCCTCACTACCCAGGCCTTGCTCTTTTCTCTGCCATCAGGTAGAAGGTACAAGAGCCTCAGGACTTGCACCACAAGGTTCAAGGACAATTACTACCCCTCAACCATCAGGCTTTTGAACGAAATGGGGTAGCTACACTCATTCTATTTCTGGTGCTCCCACAACCAATGGTCTCACTTTAAGGACTCTTGATCTTAGTACTTCATTCTCTCGTTATTTATTTACATTTGCATTTGAATAGTTTGTTGTCTATTGATCCTGCTTACAGTTATTGCTCCATAAATTTGCTGAGTACACCCACAGAAAAACGAATCTCATGGTTGTAAGTGGTGACATGTATGTACTCTGATAATAAATTTTACTTTGAACTTTGTATTTTGTTCTCTTAAAATCTGCATCTACATGAAATCTGCATCTTAAAATTTGTATAATCTCCAATTTTGTGATGAAAACTCGTTGAGCTGAAACATCAATTTTGGGTTTTTTTCTGTTAGAGTTGACATCAGGTTTTATTGAGTACTTCCAGCTCAATTCTGACTTAAACACAGCCAGCTGATCAGAAAATATCATCAGGGCAGAAAAATAAAAACTGCATATTTTGCAGAAAAGAACACAATAATATTGTTTTTTTAATGTACTTCAGCTTGACACTGATCTCTGCAACAATTCCAAATGACATTAAAATGTACGTTTTCTTTATTATCTAAATTCAGCCCTCATTTTTAGGAGATTTATAAAAGAACAGATTTATTTCCCTCAGCAATGAATTTTTAAAAACCCTCAGAAACAAATAAATTTGTATTTAAAAATTTATCATCTGTTTTACACTCACTTCTCAGTGGTGCCGTTAATTCTACTGCTCTCTATTATTCCATTATTATCATTTTAGCGTTTCTTCTTGCACTATTGTCACAATATTTTCACAAATTGCACCACAATATTTGAGCTACATGTCTGTGCTGGTTGCTGTAATTATTGTTGCATTTATTATTACCATGTACAGTGTTTACTCTGTGAGCGCCATGCAAACAAGGAACTAAATTGCAGTTCAGCAATAAAACTAATCCTAACCTTATCTTATAAATATAATTATTAAAGAAAAACAAAACAAAATTAAAATACTTATTTTTTCTCCTATTGGTTAATAAACGCTGTATATTAAAGAAGTGTCTTATACTCCTGTAAAATTAAATGGCCATTTTAGATGTTCATAAATACTTTAGAAATACTAATGTTTTGTAAGAAGTCGAGGGATGTAAAAGGTTTTCGACTCCGCCGGGACTCGAACCCGGAACCTTTGAATCGCTTCAGCCGCTAGAAGTCCAATGCGCTATCCATTGCGCCACGGAGCCACCTGTTGGATCCAACTTGGAAATAGACTATTCATTCTCGCATCGGAAGCGTAATGCTCAACCCAAACAATGTGATTGCTTATACCCCTCTGTATATGCCCCCCTGACTCGCTGAACTCCCCCAGCATTTTGTGTTTGTTGCTCAAGATTTCCAGCACATGCAGAACTTCAGATAATTACTTGCCATTTCTTCTTTTTAGCTATCACCTTGCTAAGTCAACATCTACCCCAGGAGGCTCCAAACTATACCACCACGTCCTCTTCGCCGATGAGGTAATGTGAAATTAATGTCCATGTCTGTGTGGTGGGGGGGGGGAGAGCGGCGGCCGGCTCGGCGTCCGATAAACCGGCGCCCATACCGGCTGCCGCCGCTAGGAGCCGCCCGTACCGACCCGGGACAGAGAACGTCAGCAAGCCGTTGCCCCTGACAACGCGTCCGCCGGGGCCGAAGGCGGCCGCCGATCGTTCGAATGGAGGAGGTGTTCAAAATGGCGGCCGCCACAGTCAGTTAAAACGTTGACGTGATGGCTGCGTATTTAAAAATAATGTTCATTACCTTTGAACACGCTGAGTGGTTGTGCTGCGCAATATTATAAAAGGTTGCGATTTTCAGCCTTCCGAATTTTCTTCTGGAATGGAGAACGGCTTCATATAATCTCAAATTCAGCTTTATTACCCCTGAGATATGCCGTAAAAATTGTTTTGCGGCTGAGGTACAGTGCAATACCTATATTACAATTAAATATATTAGACTGTTACATATATAATAATAAGATATATATAGTACAAAAATAGAGCAAGATAGTGTTCATGAGTTAATAGACTATTCAAAAATCTAATGGTTAAGATTGAAGAAGGTATCTTTAGGCTCCTGTGCCTCCTCCTTGATGATAGTAATGAGAATAGTTATGATAGAGCTGACAGTCTACAACACTCTGCAGCTTTTTCCAATCATGTGCAAAGATTAGTATGGGGCCCTCCATACTAAACGGTGATGCACCAGTCAGATTGCTCTCCATGTAGAGCATCTGTAGAAATTTGTTAGTTTTTGATGGCATACCAAATCTCCTCCTCAATCTCCTAATGAAATATTGCCGCCAGCGTGCCACCTTCATGTTGGGCTCAGGATAGATCTTCAGAGATGTTGACATCCAGGAACTTGAAGCTGCTCACCCTTTCAGCTGCTGACCCCTCAATGAGGACTGGTGTGTGTTCCCTCGACTTCCCGTTTCTGAAGTCCACCATCAGTTCCTTGGTCCTACTGATGTTGAGTGGAGGTTGTTGTTGTTGTAACACCACTTAACCAACCGATCTAGCAAACACTTGCATGCCTCCTCGTCACCATCTGAGACTCTGCCACCAACAGTTGGGTCATCAGTGAGTTTATGGTTGGTGTTGGAGCTGTGCTTAGGCACACGGCAACAAGTTGTAAAGAGAGTAGAAATCTCAAGGACTACAAAATATTTTAATATTCCATTCTACTATTATGTACACGCCTGTGGAGCTGGGAAGTGAGGTTAATATAAGATGTTATGCTTTAACAAGTGAAGGCAATGAGCCAAATGAACTCCTTCCATGTTGTGCATGACTCTAATTCCAAAGCATTAAACTGTGCATTTTTTCTCTCCATATACTTATGTATTGGATTGCATTAGGTGTACATAGCTGACAGTGCAATTGGGTGAAGAGTTATACCACCAATGGTAGCACATTTGGCTGAGTAAGGATAATGAGGATTCAGTTTCCATTCTCAGTGCACAGAAATGTAGGTTGCTTTGGTAACAAGGAAGTCCTTTGTTGTCAGAGGTGCTGTAGAATCATAGAAATGGCCCTTTCAGTTCATCTCGTACATGTAGACAGCAGTGCTGGTCTATGCTAACCCCATATGCCTGCATTAGACCCAAATCCCTTTATTCTTTACCCATCCAGGTACTTATCCAAATGTCTTCTAAATGTTGAAATTGTATCTGCTCTGGCAATTTGTCGCAAATATTCACTACCTCTCAAATTTCTCCCTTGTCATCTTAAACCTGTGTCCACTAATTCTTGACTCCCCCGTCCTCGTAAAAAGTTTCTAACTGTGTCTCTTATCTATGACTCTCATAATTTTACAAACTTCTGTAAGGGAACCTCTTGCATCCCAGTGAGTGAAACACAGCCTGTCCAATTTGTCCTTGTAACTGAGACAAGAAAGACCTCAGATGCTGGAAATCCAAATCAACACTCATAAAATACTGAGGAACTCAGTGGGTCAGGCATCATCTATGGAGGAAAATGAACAGTCATTGTTTTAGACTGATGCCCTTTATCAGGGATCTTATACAGGATGTGAAGAGGAGTCCTATTGAATTTTCTTGGCACAGTTCATTTTACTCCATGGATGCTGCCTAACCATTCCTCCAGTGCATATTTCTCCTTATAACTACAGCCCTGCATTCCAGTCAAAGCGACATGCTAGTGAACCTCTTCCTCGCTGTCTCGTTTGCTACCACATTCACTATCTTTTGCATAAAATTTCAAGCACAGATCAAGTTTTCTCTCACAGTTGGATGCAGCAATGGAGTCATTCCTAGTGTCCTGCGCAACACTCATTCCTCAATCAATATCACTATAACTGATTTTCTGGTCATGATCTTATTGCTGCTTGCTGTACATAAATTAGCCTGCTTATATTATACCGGTAATAATGTCTACAGTTCAAAAGTACTGTTTTTGGTTTACAACGTTTTGCAACATCCTGGAATCATAAAGGATATGCTATAAATTTAAATCTTTCTTCATTCAGCTAACACAGAGTAGTGCAAAGGGCTATGAAGAGGCACCAAGAAAGGACACGACACAATAATAAAAAATTAAGGACATCACTGACTACGCAAGGAAAAACAACTTCGACTGTACCAGTGACACCTCCCTCCCTGACGCCCTCAACAACTTTTATGCACACTTCAAAACGTGCAACACCACGCCACCGTGAAAGCTACCTCCTGCCAGGAAAGCAGCCACTGTCTGCAACAGCAGCCAATGTAAGAAGGACTCTGCAGGGACTCAACCCCTGTAAGGCAGCCGGGCCAGACAATTTCCTAGGCCAAGTACTCAAGGAGTGTGCTCACTGACATCTTCATGGATATCTTCAGGACATCATTCATGCAGGCTGCTGTGTCCACATACTTCAAATCAGCTACCATCATCCCTGTACCAAAGAACTCTACGTTTTCAGATCTAAATGACTACCATTCAGTGGCATTGATGCTAATTTACATGAAGTGCTTTGAACTGCTGGTAATGTCACATATCAAATCCATTACTACTACATTGGACAGTCACCAGTATGCTTACGGACAGAACTGCTCTACGACAGATCCCATAGCATCTGTCACACACCTGGCCCTGTCATTAGAAAACAAGGACTCTTATGTCAGAGTACAGTTTCTGGATTTAATTTTGGTATTTAACACTATTGTCCCACAGACCTTAGTGAACAAACTCGTACTCCTCAGTCTAAATATGCAACTGGGTGTTGGACTTCCTAACCAACAGACCTCGGGTATTCACGATGCACAACTGCGCCCACCCTTCCCATTATCTTCAACATGGGTGCCCCCCCCCCCCCCCAGGGCTGTGTCCTGAGCCTATTTACACCCTACTCACACATGGCAGCGTGGCCAGACACCTGAGTAGTCGCATTGTCAAGTTCACCGATAGCATGACAATGGCGGGGCTTATCATGAACAACAATGAGGCAGCCTACAGAAGGAGGTGGAAGAGCTTGTTAACCTTTTCCTCAATGTCAACGAGACAAAGGAGATGGTTTTTGACTTCAGGAGAACTTGCACCACTCACACCCCTCCCTCCATCAACGACAGAGCAGTGGAAACTGCAAGCAGTTTCAAACTCCTGGGAGTTCACATCTCACAGAACTTCTCATGATTCCAGAACATATTACACACAACCAGGAAAGCTCAGCAATGCCTCTACTTTCTGAGGAGGCTGAAGAGAGCTGGACTATGCACACCTATACTTACATCATTCTAAAGATGCACAGTAGAGAACATCCTAAAAAGTTGCATCACTGCATGGTACGAACACTACACTGGTGGACAGAAGGCTCTACAAGCAGTAGTCAAAATTGCCCAGTGAATCACCGGCACCAGTCTATGTACAGAAAGGTGCCAGAAAAGGGCCAGTAGCAACATGAAGTATCCCACCCACCCTTCTCGTGGACTTTGTCCCACTCCCTTCAGAGAGGGGGCTGCGTAGCATCCACTCCAGGATCACCAGACTCAAAAACAATTACTTTCCTCAAGCAGTAAGGCTGACCAACACTTCCACCCACAAACCCACACTCCACTCCCCCAATCGCCACTACTTTATCACTTCCTGTCAGTCACCTTATCTACAGACACCCCCATGTCTAGTGTCACTTCATGGACATACAATAAATCTAGATATATAAGCTATCTTACGTATTTATATTTATTGTGTTTTTATCGTTATTGTGTTCCTTAACGTGCTTTTTATGTGCTGCGTCAGATCGGGAGTAACAATTATTTCATTCTCCTTTACACTTGTGAACTGGAAATGACATTAGACATTCTTAAAGGTCTTATGGGCATACAGAAAAATTGGAGAGGGTTCAGTCTTGACAAAAACTTACAAGGCTGTGAAGTCTTCGGAAGCCATTTCCCAATCCACATAAGAATGCAGGCTCAACCTTCAATCTGATCTCCAGGTGGATTTATTTATATATGTAAACTAAACAAGCTATGTGCCCCACACTGTGGTGAAGCATAGATTTCAGAGTGCTGGCAAATCACTTCCAGCAGAGGGTGCACAAAACCAAAAGAACTTTCCAGAAGCTTCAGCACTGTAGCCACTTACTGGAAGTTAATACTTGGAGAAAAGTCCCATTGCAAGGGGGCAGAGTTCCCAGTGAGAAAGGAAATAGGTTTCAGTTGGCATAGTAACAATCACATTACCTGATTAATCTTGCCAAAAAAGCAGGTACAGACCTACATGATTTATGAATAGTGATCAAACTCCAGTTGTTTGTTGAAGGAGCATAAACCCTTGAGAGTCACAAGGCATAGAATAATTAACACACGCAGGCCATTTGGCCCATTGTATCTATACCACTTCTTTGAAAGGACTATCCATTGAGCCCCACTGTTCCTAATCCTTCCCATATCCCTTCAAGTTCTGCTCATTCATGCATACAAATGGTGGATCTTGCTGAAGAATTTAGCATGTTGGCCTGACTCAAATCAAAGAGGCCTTGGGAGGGAGATCCCCCTCTTTGATACAGTTGCCATGGAGAAATGAGTAAGTGTTAGCAGTAACATGGTTAATACAAACAGGAACTGCAGCCTGTTTCAGTTTGGAATTTGCTAGAGGCAATGGCGTACATGGCTACTGTCCACTTAATGCTAGGGGTAAAGAGCAATATGGAAGGACTAATTAAATAGTTCGTTTAACAAGCTGGCATAATCACAACAGATCATTTGGGTTCTTTCTGGAAACTTCTCATAAAAGACTCCCAATCATTACAGTATTTTAAACCAATCTGTACATTGCAATACTGTTTGAGGATGCATTGAGGAAGTAGTATATTGATGTGAAAATCATACTTGGAACTTCACTTGCATCATCTGACACTCAGTTTCAGTGCTTCTTGCATGAATTGTGGCTATTTTAAAATGTACAATTGTGTCAGGCCAATAGCTGACACTTCCAGAAAGGATTCAATTGTGTGACGTATCTTCTTCTTAGGCAGTCTTTCAGGGCCAAGGATGATTTGCTGCTGCTCCAGTTTTGGATATTTTGAAGAGGTGAAAGTGGCCTATGCTGGAACTGCAGACTCTATCACAAGTTGAGCAGAAGATGATTTTGGGACGATGTGCATTTCTGCGGTTTGCGTAAGACTTGTGTGTCTTCCCGTCATCAAAACTGAGGGCTCTCATTGCCTCCTAAATGCTTCTCCATTTAGAGTAAGGATCCCCACTAGCCAGGTAGAAGCTACATTTTTTTCAAGGTGATTTTGAGAACATCTTTGAGACACTTTTTCTGCCTTCCTGGAAATGCCTGTCTATACAGAGCTCAAAGTATATAGAGCTCAGAGCTCAAGTTATTTTGGGAGTCTTCTGCCAGGCTACCAACAATGCATCTCAACACTGCAAGAGCCCTGCTGATGAAATTACTGACCTTGGAAAGTTGATCATCATTTCTATACCTCTCCTGCCAAATGTTTTATAGGATTTTGTTGACATAATATTGATAGTGATTCTTCAAAACTAAAGACTTCTACAGTAGGTTATGATTGACTTCAGAGCAGCAGTAATCACCTGATGTATGGATCACTATAGACTAGGCGCTTGAGGCTTTGGCCTTTGTGCAACCTCAGTCAGCCAAAGACAGCCTGCTGCACTGGGGAGTGGTGAATTCTGTTGTCAACACTTGCCTTCATTCAAAGGTGTTCTCAGGCTGCCTTGATAAAGTGGAGGATTGTTTGTGGTGCCACTGAGAACCTTAAGAACCTTAATGATGGTCCTGAGGTAAGAAAATTAATAGACAGTTTCAAGCCTCTGGCTGTGGTTATTGATTGTCATCGTGTTTTGTGGCAAAGGAAGATTGATAGAGGGCCTTACCCTTCTGGATTTTGTATGTGAAGACCATCCTTTTGTATACTTCATTGAAGGAGTCAATAACATGCCACTTGATTTCTAAGGTTGCGGTTATCTTGATTCTGAGGTAGAGGCAATGATAATTGAAGAGCTTCCTGCTCGAACTTTAGACCAATTCCACTCCATTTGGAAGCTTGTTGGAAATGAGGTGCAGCATTTTAGAGAGGAAGTTGATGTGTTGGAAGGTTCAGTGCTTGCTTGGTCCTTTTCTGTGCTAGTATTGAATGGACCAGTCTGATAGGACCACAGCTTATATACTGTATAATTGTGTGGCAGATGTAGAATGGTAATGAATTTTTGAAGGCAGACACATTGGAGTACGATTCTTCATAATCTGTCTTTGCAACGGTGTCAACCACTTATGTAAAAATATTCAAAAATATTATGTACTATGTATGATTGGAGCTGTGCTTTATTTTTCATTGATTTTTCACATGTGGTATCTCTTGATGGAATTTTCCTTATGAGTCTGAGGGGAACTTTTCATCCACTGAGAGAAGGCCATTGGAGAAGATCCTTGTGAAGATTTTCATGCAGTAGATTCTAGGAAATGTCACTAAAATGACCATAATCAGATGTCTCCTTTCTTGGATATCTTCTCATATGAGAATCATGAATTAGTGCCAGAAGTACTTTTCCACCAAGTTTTAATATCTTGGATGGAATTTCTCTGCTCTGGTGGCCTTGTACAGAATAATGGTCCTCGCATTTAGCATTCAGGGTTAAGAAATTACTTCCCCAAACTGCATGAAGAAGCAAATTATTTGCTTGAGGCAGGCAAAAGCAAACTCCATTGGAAGTACATAAACTATCTGTGAATTTGTATCACTTTAATTGACGTATAAAGTACTGACAGTGGTATTTCATCCATTGTCCATCATTCTGCTCCTATCATCAACTGCAGATGAGATAGGATTAAGTACTTTCAGGCTCAAGATTAAGTATCTCACCCTGGATTTGGTAATATTTTTGCTTAATGGACTTGCATTCAAACTAGCATAGTGTCCTAGGTTATAAAGTCGTATTCCACTCTACAATTTGAAGTTACATCTCTGTGACTTACATGAATTGTTTGAAAGATATCCTTAGTTCTATTTTACCACTAATTGTGATTTTCTCAGAATCAAAGAACAGTGCTCCTGTTCATTAATGTTAAGTAAAATGTCTTATAATACATATAATATGCATGCTGTTAAGCCAAATTGCCTGTTTCTGTACTGCCTACACTTCATAGTATTTTGAAAAAATAGGCCTTGGGCTTGGGAAACCATTCTCTAATTCAAGAAGCACTCATGCCAAATAGAACTCCCCCATGTGCTGCAAACTTAAGTCAAATCATGGATTGAACCTTTTAATTCTCTTCACTTGCTATAGTTCTATTATTTTCTGTTTCTTGAGCCACTAATGAAGCAAGGGGATTTGAAAAGGCTTTAATTGCCTGTCAACATTTTGTTCGAAACAACCAATTATAAATGCAATTTGCTACACCAAGTGAAACAGTGAAATATTTTCCCTTCCTATTCTCAGGACCTTAACTCCCTTTATGACTTAAGTGCATTAGAGTGAAATGTTGGTAATATTTACTACATGATATTCTTATTTTGTACTCACATTTCCTGGTCTCTTGGTTTCCAATCCTGTACAAATGACTTTTCACTCCAGGCTGGTGTCTATCCCTTAGTAACTAATGAAGAAGTGAAAAAGGTAAACAATCCCTAATAAAGGCTCAATGTCCAGAGAACAGTACATCCAGGAAGTCTTGCCAGCTACAATCAGACCTTTAAATATATTCAAGTATATTTTAACCATGCCTGGTTTATTCTTGCCTAGTTTAGACTTGCCTGTTTGATCATTTGTAGGTTTTCATGGAATTCCTTTGAGCCAGCTATGAATGGCATTTGGGGTAATGTACTGACACGTCTACTCTGAACACATTGTCGAATATGTGCAGACTCAAACTATTAAAAAATAATTCACTGAGAAATAATATATTTGTATCTTGTCTTAATTATCAGTGCACCTTTTCCTTGTTTTGTTTCTCTTTTTAAGTTTCCTCTATTTTGTTTATCTTTGCTCAGTCTTGAGTTTATCTGCCCTGTGCGGAGTGATTCCCAAGTCCTAGCCTGTGACTTCTGCAAACCAATCCCTATGTAAAGATTCTTTATTCAACTCCATGTTTGTCTCTGGTCTCCACTGAACTTCCACTGGTTGAAGATATGGAACTTCATCATAACAACCCTAGTTCAAATCCAGCCTGACTTACAGCAAGACTGAGCCACAACATGGACCCAGCAGAGAATTAACAGCTCTAATCAGTGCTGGCTAGCCAGGAAACCATGATGAGTAGACATGAGCATGTGCTCCAGCAGATCGTGACTACCCTGCAGACACATCACCGAGATCATCCAGCTGAGCCGGCAAACTCCTGCTGCCACATAAACTCCCGAGTCTCTGAACCTGCCAGTGCCCAAGCGATTTGGTGATAGTCCAGGGACCTGTCGAGGTTCTGTTACTCAGTGTCCTCTGGCTTTCAAGCTGCATCCCACCAAGTTCCCCTATAACCACTGCAAATTGGCCTATGTCATCTCTCTAGGGTCTGGCAAAACTCTTGACTGGCCATGGTGCTCTTGGAGAAGAACTCTTCAAATTGTGCAAATGTACACCAGGCAGATGAAGAGGGTGCTTGACCACCCAGTCATCATATAAGAGGCGGCCAACTGGCTCCTCCAACTTCTTCAGGTATCTGTAGCATGGCTAACTACACAATCAAGTTTCACATCCTGGTGTTAATGGGCATGTACTGCCATGGGTTATCAGGAGAAATTGAAACCCATCCGGGTTGACAATTGTCCCCAGGAAAGGACAGCACTGCACCGAGACCTCTAGTACTGCCAGTCTCTGAGCCCCTCCAGCTTCATCATTCTTGATGTAGTCATGCACCCTTCCCCTTCAGCTCCCTTAAACTTACTCCAGAGGAATTGATGTACCTTGACAGAGCACGGCTTTCTTCAATTGAACGGGACTGGAGAATGAAGGGAAAGTGTTGCCTCTACTGTAGTGAGTCAGGCCATTTCCATTCTGCCTGGTCAGACTCATCTGGGGAAGGGGTGTGACAGGTTCCACAACTCCTCCCAGGTCTGCTACTTCCAGAGTCGTGCTGCCTGCCTCCATCTCATGGGAGAGCAGCAACATGCCTTTGGAGCTTTCATGGATTCTGACATGGACCTAGGTTTAGCAAGATATCTCCAGGTTCCTCTGGTCCCTCTTGACCAATCAGTCATAGCCACAGCTCTGGGCCCTGGGAGGGTCTCACTGCTCCCATATGTCTACATATAGAACATACCAACACGGCCCTCTTTCACCTTATTCATTCTCTGGAGATCTCGTTGATCTTGGGACACACCTGGTTGGCCCTCCACAGCCAACAAATTACCGGTGCACTCCATGGATGGTCTTGTTGTTGCCAGGCCCCCTGCCTACCCACCTCCTAGGCTGCCTCCTGCTGCCTCTCCCGAGCTGTCCTGAGTTCTGCCCACGTATGCAGAAGTGTTAGAGGGTGTTAGTAAGAAAAGGGTCTCTACACTCCTGGCTCATCGAACCTATGTCTGCACAAATGAATTGGTGCCCATGTAGGGTATAATGTAATTAGTGAAGATATACAGAATTCACAACCACCGACATTGAATTGGGGTTCACTTTAAAAGATAGGTCTGGTGTGATTACATAATTACCCTTACCATGCTTTGTATTCAGTTTTTTGGTGTTCAATAAATGAGTTGCTATGGTTTTTTTCCTTAAACATAAAATGCCTCGCATTGTTTTTTTTTGCGAAAACCTACACTGGTGACCCCGATGCTTTAGGATGATTCCAGGGTTACTGAACATATTCACCAACACAGTCATTTTGAAACTGCCAGAGCTTTGGGAGCAAAATGCCGTCACTTGGTTTTGTACAAGCCAAGGTCCAATTTGAGCTACAAGAAATCACTCAGACCACACCAAATTCTACTATGTGGTAGCATTGATCAAAAACTCCATGGCTGGAGAGTGGTGAGTTTATTAGAACACGCACCTGAGCACGATAAATACCAATCGCTGAAAACTCACCTTTCATAGAAATTTGGACCATCAGAGTCTGAACACGCCAAACAGTTGCCGTCTTTGCCCAGCCTCGGTGTCTCTCCTGAGAAATCACCATCCTTGTTTTATTTTTAAAGAACTCTTCATGCAGCAAATGCACGATCAAGTTCGCATAGCCCTCGCTTATGCACTTGAGGAGAATTATAGTGAGCTTACTAAAATGGTTGATAGTCTACGCTCATCCAGGCTGCTGTACATAATTTTTCTGCTTTTCCCTGCTTCAGTAAGTCGGGTCAGTGAGGCCTCCAACATAAGCACACAAAACAGACAATGCCAAGTCTATGTTTTTACCACGCTCACTTTGGTGCAAATGCTAAGAAGAGCCGATCACCTTGCAGCTTCAACATTGCCAGCACATCAGGACATCAGGGGTCTGTGAAAACTGTGGATTCCAGCTGCCAAGGTGGTCTACTGTTCATTACGGACTCTCTTTCAGGGTGACACTTCCTGTGTGACATGGATGCTCAAGTGAGTGTGCTGCCAGCATCACCTATTGATGAGAAGGCAATGAACAACAAAACCTCCCTGGAGGCCGCCAACGGCAGTAGGATCCACATTTGATTGATTGACGCTGTGCTTCAGTGGACATTACCCATCCTTTGTCCTGGCTAAAGTAGCTAGACTTCTGCTTGGTGCAGATTTCTTGTGTGCTCAAGGACTGTTGGTCGATCTAAGAAATGCCAGCTTGTGGATGTCAAGGGTGTCAGGGCTTGTTACCCTGGTCTCCCAGTAAGTTCCCCACAACAACTCTGTCAAGCGCATGTACCACTGCATGTGAGTTTATCCAACTGCTGGGTGAATTCCCAAACCTCACCAAGCCCACATTTCTATACTACAGACACAGAACATGGGTTCAAGCACCACATTCCCACCACATGGCCCACCAGTCCATGCCCGCACACATAGACGACCCTGAAAAGCTGGCAATTGCAAAGGCTGCATTTGCCAATATGGAAAGACTTGGCATTGTACGCTGGTCAAGTACCCGCTGGGCTTCGCCCCTCCGTATGGTCCCTAAATATGATTGTGGTTGCCAAACATATAGCAATGAGGTCTTAATGAGGTCACCAACCCTGACTGTTATCCGGTCCCACAAATGCAAGATTTTTCGGCACAATTAGCCGGAAAGATCATTTTTTCCTAAGTCAGTTTAGTTAGGAGTTACCGTCAGGTGCCCGTGCACTTGGACATTCCCAAAACAACTGTGATAACCCCATTCAGCCTCTTTAAGTTTCTACACCCGGCGTTTGAGCTGAAAAATGCAGTACAGACTTTCCAACAGCTGATGAGCTCAGTATTAAAAGACAGATTTTCTTTTTGTCTACCTGGATGACATACCTGCCTCCTGTGCATCGAAATTCGAACGCATATCTCATCTCTGCACTCTCTTCGAGCGCTTAAGCCAACACAGTTTGGTTATTAACTGCTAAATGCCAGTTTGGGTTGTCAACCATTGACATTGTTGGCCATCGCATCTCCACAGAAGGTGCAAAACCACTCCATCAAAAGTAGCCGCTATTAGAGAATTCCCACCACTTCACACTACAGGAGTTTTCAAGTATGGTGAATTTCTATCACTGCTTCATTCCACAAGCTGCTGAACTTGTGCTCACACTGCATAATGCATTTAAAGGCAATGCCCCTAATCAAGTGCTTGACTGGTCAGCAAACATGAGCAGGGCATTTGATGATGCCAAACAAGTTTTTTCCAACATGACCCTACCGATGCATCTGCTCCCCAATGCACCTGTGGCCATTTAGTCATTACTACTGACATTTCAGCCTGTGCTGTGGTTGGAGGTGTGTGGCAGCTGCTCGCCTTCTTCAGCCGGGAGCTCCGTCCCCCCGAAATGAAGTAAAGCATGTTTGACCACAAGCTTCTCAGTCTCTATCTGGCTGCACATCATTTCTGGCCTGTGACCATCAAACTTTACAACTCCTCCCTCGAAGTGTCAGACACCCTGAGCCAATAGGCTGGTCCTAGACTAATTTCCACTTGGCATAATTTACTTATAATCATTTAATTATTTATGGGTTTATATTGCTATATTTCTACACTATTCTTGGTTAGTGCGACTGTAATGAAACCCAGTTTCCCTCGGGATCAATAAAGTATGTCTGTCTGTCTGTTTTCTAGAGGGTCGCCATTTCACCACAAATGACCACAAACCCCTAATCCATCTGCCACTTCTCAGCCCAGATTGACAGAATATTATACCCTCGGTCTGCATGGTAGCAATGCCACCTGGGCTACATATCAGAGTTCGCAACTGATATACAACATATAGAAACATAGAAAACATACAGCACAATACAGGCCCTTCAGCCCACAAAGCTGTACCAAACATGTCCCTACCTTAGAACTACCTAGACTTTACCCATAGCCCTCTTCTAAGCTCCATGTAGCCATCCAGGAGCCTCTTAAAAGACCCTATTGTTTCCTCCTCCACCACCGCCGCCGGCAGCCCATTCCACGCACTCACCACTCTCTGAGTAAAAAACTTATCCCTGACATCTCCTCTGTACCTACTTCCAAGCACCTTAAAACTATGCCATCTTGTGCTAACCATTTCAGCCCTGGGGAAAAGCCTCTGACTATCTACATGATCAATGCCTCTCATTATTTTGTACTCCTCTATCAAGTCACCTCTCATCCTCCGTCGCTCCAAGGACAAAAGGTCGAGTTCACTCAACCTATTCTCATAAGGCATGCTCCCCAATCCAGGTAATATCCTTATAAATCTCCTCTGCGCCCTTTCTGTAGTTTCCACGTCCTTCCTGTAGTGAGGTGACCAAAACTGAGCACAGTACTCCCAAGTGGGGCCTGACCAGGCTCCTATATGGCTACAACATTACCTCTCAGCTCTTAAATCTCAAACCTCAATTGAGTTTTTTTTAACTCAATCTCATGATTGATGAAGATCAATGCACCGTATGCCTTCTTAACCACAGAGTCAACCTGCATAGCAGCTTTGAGTGTCCTATGGACTCGGACCCCAAGATCCCTCTGATCCTCCACACTGCCAAGAGTCTTACCATTAATATTATATTCTGCCATCATATTTGACCTAACAAAATGAATCATCTCACACTTATCTGGGTTGAACTCCATCTGCCACTTCTCAGTCATTTTGCATCCCATCAATATCCCGTTGTAACCTCTGACTGCCCTCCACACTATCCACAACACACCCAACCTTTGTGTCATCAGCAAATTTACTAACCCATCCCTCCACTTCCTCATCCAGGTCATTTATAAAAATCACAAAGAGTAGGGTTCCCAGAACAGATCCCTGAGGCACACCACTGGTCACCAGCCTCCGTGCAGAAAATGACCCATCTACAATCACTCTTTGTCTTCTGTGGACAAGCCAGTTCTGGATCCAGAAAGCAATTGCCCCTTGGATCCCATACCTCCTTACTTTCTCAATAAGCCTTGCATGGGGTACCCATAATGCCTTGCTAAAATCCATATACACTACATCTACAGTTCTACCTTCATCAAAGTGCTTAGTCACATCCTCAAAAAATTCAATCAGGCTCGTAAGGCACGACCTGCCCTTGACAAAGCCATGCTGACTATTCCTAATCATATTATGCCTCTCCAAATGTTCATAAATCCTGCCTCTCAGGATCTTCTCCATCAACTTACCAACCACTGAAGTAAGACTCACTGGCCTATAATTTCCTGGGTTATCCCTACTCCCTTTCTTGAATAAGGGAACAATATCCTCAACCCTCCAATCCTCCGGAACCTCTCCCATCCTCATTGATGATGCAAAAATCATCGCCAAAGGCTTAGCAATCTCCTCCCTGGCTTCCCGCAGTAGCCTGGTGTACATCCCGTCCAGTCCCTGTGACTTATCCAACTCGATGCTTTCCAATAGCTCCAGCACACCCTCTTTCATAACATCTACATTCTGAAGCTTTTCAGTCCACTGCAAGTCATCCCCACAATTGCCAAGTAGTGAATACTGAAGTATTTATTAAGTATTTCCACTATTTCCTCCGGTTCCATACACACTTTCCCACTGTCACACCTGATCGGTCCTATTCTCTCACGTTTTATCCTCTTGCTCTTCATATACTTTTAGAATGCCTTTGAGTTATTCCTAATCCTGTCTGCCAAGGCCTTCTCATGGCCCCTTCTGGCTGTCCTAATTTCATTCTTATGCTCCTTCCTGCTAGCCTTATAATCTTCTAGATCAGGGGTCGACAACCTTTTTGCCTCTGTGGGCCAGATCGCATATTAATGAGCGGACAGTGTGCCAGATAAATGCCATAAAAAACTTGAAATATGGGATCTATCCATTTAAATACATCTAGTTATGTTTTGCCTCAAATTAATGAATAACACATGCTATAAAACCCCACGGGCCATAGGTTGCCTACCCCTGTTCTAGATTCATTTCATTACCCAGTTTTTTGAACCTTTCGTACATTCTTATTTTCCTCTTGACTAGATTTACAACAGCCTTTGTCCACCATGGATCTTGTACTTACCATCCTTTCCATGTCTCATTGGAACATACCTACTCAGAACCCCATGCAAGTATCCCCTGAACATTTGCCACATTTCTTCTGTACGTTTCCCTGAGAACATCTGTTTTCAATTTATGCTTCCAAGTTCCTGCCTGATAGCCTCATAGTTCCCCTTAATCCAATTAAATGTTTCCCTAACTTATCTGTTCCTATTCCTCTCCAATCCTATGGTAAAGGAGATAGAATTGTGAACACTATCTCCAAAATGCTCTCCCACTAAGAAATCCGACACCCGACCAGGTTCATTTCCCAATACCACATCAAGTACAGCCTCTCCTCTTGTAGGCTTATCTACATATTGTGTCACAAGAAACCTTCCTGAACACACCTAACAAACTCCACCGCATCTAAACCCCTCACTCTAGGGAGATGCCAATCAATATTTGGGAAATTAATATCTTCCTCCACAACAACCCTGTTCTTATTACTCCTTTCCAGAATCTGTCTCCCTATCTGCTCCTCAATGTCCCTGTTACTATTGGGTGGTCTATAAAAAATGCCCAGTAGAGTTATTGACCCTTTCCTAATCCTAACTTCCACCCACTGAGACTCTATAGACAACCCCTCCATGACTTTCTCCTTTTCTGCAGCCATGACACCATCTCTGATCAACATTGCCATGCCCCCGCCTCTTTTTCCTCTCTTCCTATCCTTTCTGAAACATCTAAAGCCTAAACCTTGAACCATAGAACCATAGAACCATAGAACATTACAGCACAGAAACAGGCCTTTTGGCCCTTCTTGGCTGTGCTGAACCATTTTTCTGCCTAGTCCCACTGACCTGCACCTGGACCATATCTCTCCATACACCTTTCATCCATGTACCTGTCCAAGTTTTTCTGAAATGTTAAAAGTGAGCCCGCATTTACCACTTAATCTGGCAGCTCATTCCACACTCCCACCACTCTCTGTGTGAAGAAGCCCCCCCCCCCAATGTTCCCTTTAATCTTTTCCCCCTTCACCCTTAACCTATGACCTCTGGTTTTTTTTCTCCCCTAGCCTCAATGGAAAAAGCCTGCTTGCATTCACTCTATCTAAACCCATCATAATTTTATATACCTCTATCAAATCTCCCCTCATTCTTCTACACTGCAGGGAATAAAGTCCTAACCTATTCAACCTTTCTCTGTAACTCAGTTTCTCAAGTTCTGGCAACATCCTTGTAAACCTTCAAGTCCTGGCAACATCCTGCCATTCTTACCCTTGCACCATCCAAGTCTCTGTAATGGCCACAACATCATAGCTCCAAGTGCTGATCCACACTTTAAGCTTATCCGCTTTATTCATGATACTCCTCACATTAAAACAGACACATCTCAAACCATCGGACTGAGCGCATCCCTTCTCTATCACCTACTATCCTTCCTTTCGCACTGTCTCCAAACTTTCTCTATTTGTGAGCCAACCTCCCTTTCCTCTCGCAAACACAAGGAAATCTGCAGATGCTGGAAATTCAAGCAACACACACAAAATGCTGGTGGAACAGGCCAGGCACCATCTATAGGAAGAAGTACAGTTGACGTTTCTGGCCAAGACCTTTCGTCAGGACGAACTGAAAAAAAAGATAGTAAGAGATTTGAAAGTAGGAGGGGGAGGGAGAAATCCGAAATGATAGGAGAAGACAGGAGGGGAAGGGGTGAAGCTAAGAGCTGGAAAGGTGATTGGCAAAAGGGATACAGAGCTGGAGAAGGGAAAGGATCCTGGGATGGGAGGCCTAGGGAGAAAGAAAGGGGGAGGGGAGCACCAGAGGGAGATGGAGAACAGGCAAGGAGTGATTGTGAGAGGGGCAGAGAGAGAAAAAATAAGGAAGAGAGAAAAAAGGGGGGGAATAAACAAATAAATAAGGGATGGGGTAAGAAGGGGAGGAGGGGCATTAACAGAAGTTAGAGAAATCAATGTTTATGCCATCAGGTAGGAGGCTACCCAGACAGAATATAAGGTGTTGTTCCTTCAACCTGAGTGGGGCTTCATCTTGACAGTAGAGGAGGCCATGGATAGACATATCAGAATGGGAATGGGACGTGGAATTAAAATGTGCGGCCACTGGGAGATCCTGCTTTCTCTGGCGGACAGAACGTAGGCGTTCAGCGAAATGGTCTCCCAGTCTGCGTCGGGTCTCACCAATGTATAAAAGGCCACACCGGGAGCACCGGACACAGTATACCACACCAGCCAACTCACAGGTGAAGTGTCACCTCACCTGGAAGGACTGTCTGGGGCCCTGAATGGTGGTGAGGGAGGAAGTGTAAGGGCAGGTGTAGCACTTGTTCCATTTACAAGAATAAGTTCCAGGAGGGAGATTGGTGGGAAGGGATGGGGGGGGGAACAAATGGACAAGGGAGTCGCGTAGGGAGCGATCCCTGCGAAAAGCAGAAAGGTGGGGGGGGGGAGGGAAAGATGTGCTTGGTAGTGGGATCCCCTTGGAGGTAGCGGAAGTTACAGAGAATTATATCTGGAGGCTGGTGGGGTGGTAGGTGAGGACAAGGGGAACCCTATCCAGAGTGCAGTGAGTGCATACAGAGGACCAACCAGGTCCTGGAGAAGACCCTGAGGTGACATGTCGGGTAACCTAACCATTCGGAGTGATCATCAGCTCTGGGAAATTTGCTCAGAACATTCTGTGTCATGATCAAAGGGTCTAGCTTTCCACCAAAGACCTTCCTCTACGGGTTACCTCTCAGAAACTGGCACCATGCTACATCAGACCGTACAACCCAGTCACTTACCATCTCCAGCTGCCCGACGCCATGCGTATCAGCCCACCTTCCATTTCTCCCTTCTGTGTAGTCTGCTAGCACCGGTCCTGAGTGCCCCCAGCTCCTCACATCATCGACGGTCAGCTGGTGTATGTCTGTCGGCTTCTGGATTCCCATCTGGTTTGCGACCCAGAGAAAAGTTACGGGTTCCCTCCCGTGATACTCTGGACCCAGACCTGATCAGAGGCACCCACTGCCACCACCCAGATAACCCTGGGCCATCAGGTACCAGTCACAGGGGGTAGGGTCCTGTCATGCTTTGATCTGACCACTGAGACACACCTGGATCCTCCACTCCTCCTCCCCTGATTATTAGTTAATTATTTTCACCAGTGTCTTGTTCCAGTTACCAGTTTATGTGTGCCTTGTGTCTCTATCGAAGTTCCCTTTGCTTTGTTTGATTTTGCTCAGTCTTGAGTCTACCCACCCTGTCTGTAGTGATTGTCAAGTGTGTTTTCTACAAACCAATCCTCAAGTAAAGATCCTTTATTCAACTCCATGCTCACCTCTCTCTGCATCTGAGTTCACCTGGTAGTCTACTGGTTAAAGGTACGGAACGTCGCCATAACAACCTGGATTCAAACCCAGCCTGGCAGCCACCTGAGTTATAGAAGGTCCATGTTCAAGTGAGATCAGGGTGAAAACTGACAGTAAACATCATTAGCTTTCACTCTCTTCTTGTTACTAACATCAGCAGGAGGCACAGGAACCTTGGGTCCCACACCACTAGATTCAGAAACATTTATTACCCTACAATCATCAGGCTCTTGAACCAGTGTGTGATTGTTACTCTTAATTGCTGTTTAACTGCATGAGTAGATCGGTGTAATATCACAGTAGTACTCTGGGCAATATGTGTCTAATCCCTGTATGGCAATTCGGATATAAAATAATGATTCTTTGGAAATAAAATAATAACTCTGTCAAATGATCATATAAAGCCCTAACTGGTTAATTGCAGTGGAGACGCAAGGCTGCAGATGCTGTAGGAACTCAGCCAGTAAAGCAGCATCTGTGGGAGGGAGGGCAATATCAATGTGTTGTTTCAAAACCCTGTATCAGAACTGATGAATTGCATGAGCCATGGGTGGGAAGGGGCTGGACAAGAAGAGACAGGAGAAGGTGAGGTATGTAGAGATACGTTTGGTGGGACATTGCAGTTTGTTATTATGATACAGCCTGGATCCTGTGACTCTAGTTTCATAGAATGATCTGGTGTATCCCAACAAGACTCTCATCTATATCTAACAGAAGGAGGCTTACCTATGTGGGAGTTCATCCAACATAAGACTGTATGCTTTAAGAAGGTAACTCACATCACTGACTCAAGGGAAAACAGGGATAGTCAATAAATGTTGGGTTTCTCAAGCAGAATTCAGCTGGTCTTGTCAGCTATGACCATTTTCAGGAATTAATTAAAAATAAATTCTTGCAATGTAATCAACAACTCGAAAGAAAGACAGGTCTTTGTTTAGATGATGTTCTTGTGAGTGTAATAAAGGTTGTCATCTCTTTATGGAACAGGCAGTTACCGTATATTAAATTCTGCATCAGAATTACTTAATACCATCTAATGCTCATTAGAGACATCATTAATTGAATAAAACCTTGCATTAGTGGGATGAAATCAACTATAAACTTTCATAGAACGAGGGTGACAGTGTAGTGTAGTGTTTAGTGAAAGTGGATTACAGCACCAGCAGCTTGGGTTCAATTCCACCGCTGTCTGCAAGGTGTTTGTATTTTCTCCCGTGACTGTGTGGGTTTCCTCCCACATTCCAAAGATGTACAGGTTAGTAGCTTAATTGATCACCTGGTATAATTGGGCAGCGTGGGCTCATTGGGCCAGAGGAGCCTGTTACCATGCTGTATCTCTAAATTTAAAAAAAATTAAAAGTTGTGCATTTAGTCTAACACCCTCTTTTTGAAAGATACTGTTTAAATTGCTTCTAGCACCCTTTCAAACCCCTCTCAAAAATAAACATTATATAACACAATTTCTCACTCCCTCTTTTTTTCAGAATTTTCTCACATCTGTATTTTTTTTAACAGGTCTTCTTACAGAGAAAGGGAGGAGAAAAAAGTTTTCCTATCTATCAAGCACTACAATTTTGGATTCTTCCTATAATCCTCCTCTAACTTTTTTGCTCACAGATATCCTAAAGTACATGACTGTAGAGTGAGTTACAGGAAGAAAATTAAGTCAGTTATCATCAGAAATTCTGCAGGAATAGCATAGAATTATATTGATCATACATAAGAGAAAAACTATTTAGTTAATACTCCTATATATGCACCTATAAACTTTTTCCCACTCTTCTTTCTCAATTTATCCCTCTATCCATTCTTCCTCATGACTTTATCTAGATTCAAATGCACCTGTGATACATGGAACAACTATTCTTCACCATAATGAACTGCATATTTCCACCCATCTCCAGCCAGAAAATTTCTTTTGCTGTATATATTATTGATCACCTTAATCTCATGGCTCCTAGTCTGTTATGGAACCTTCTCTGTTCCTGCCCCAACAAACCCTGCCGTAATTGCTATCAAATGAGGGTAACCAATTCTCTTCTCAGGGAATCCCAATCCGTTCATTTTTTCCTGAAAGAGATGACCTCCTAAAGTTCAGTAAGCAGTCTTGTGAATCTTTTCTGTACCTTCTCGTGTACTTTGTTATCCTTTTCTAATATAGGTACCAGAATATTTTTCATTAAGTAAATTCAAAACTGATAAGGATAAATGGTTAGATTAATGATTCCCAATGGGGACAGTTACATGCCCTAAAGGGACATTAGGGAAAATAGAAGTTGTTGGGAATTGTTCAAGATTCATGGGAGGGTGGAGTGCAGTAAGTGGCACCCTAACTGGAGATACGAGACCCTACCGACCATTAGTAGAGCAGGCACTTCCAAATAAAAGAATGAGACATTGGAACACAGGAAGAACCATAGCTCTGTGGGCAGTGAAATAGAACCAATCAGTGAACCTGCCAACCCCAAGGATTCCTCTTGAGGTGTTAAAAGCAACCTCAGCTTCAAACGTGGAGTCAAGAACTATCTTTGGGGATTATGAGAACTTACATGATTGGTCAATTGCGCTAACTGGAATAGTATAAAGGTAGCTTGCCGAACACCAGCTCTATCCCAACTAACATTCAGATTCCAATCTGAATCCTTGTCAATGTAATTTTTGCTGTTATCATCTTCAGCTTCGCCTCACTGTTCCTTTTGCATGGCGCTACCATCATTCAATCCATGTCAACTCACTGCCATCGTCAATATTCGATAGGCATTTGCAGTTTGTGTTAATTTTTTATTTCGATTTAGCCCCATTAATGATGGATAAATACATATGGTGAGATCTCTATGACTCTGAGGGTGCTGAAGCCTTGAATTCTAATCCTGCTAAAAAAACAGAAATGACAGAATGTACGTCAATACAATGTAACATATCTGGAGTATGGTTTAATTCCGTTCCCATCAGATCAGCGATGCCCTATGTGTCCTATTTGTACCATCTAATGAAGCCATGAAACCATCAAGGTTGCAGGAACACTTCAGTAAAAGGCATCCCGAAAAGGCCTCGTATGATATTACTGTTCTAGAAGATGAAAGAGGCATTTGAAAAGTGTTGTACACTCGAGTCATTTGCAAACAAAGCTAAGAGAAGACCTTGATGGTGGTCTCATTGCTTCTTATAACATTCCCAAAATGATAGCAAAGTGTGGAAAACCTCATGCAATTAGTGAAAGATTAATAATGTCATTATCAGAAGTGCTCACCACTGTTCTCAAATGAATACTAGTATTGTAAAATCAATACCTCTGAGTAATAAATCAGTAGCTCATCATATAGACAAAATGAGTAAAGACATTGAGTATCAACTGTGCACAGAGCTACCAAAAAACAGAATTTACGATTTTACTGGATGAGTCATCGTGCATGACAACGAGGCATTGCTAATGGCATATTTACAGTTTATCAAAAATGGAAAAGTTTATGAAGAGATTCTCTTTTGTAAAACGTTAGAAACAAATATCAATGGAGATTCAGTCTACTATTTGCTGAAAATGTATATTGAGAATAAAAGTATTCTGATTAGGAACATGATTTCTTGGACAACAGATGGAGCACCATATATGGCAGGTTAGATCTGGTTTAGTGGCATTTATGAAAAAGAAATTCCAAGTCAGTTTGCAATCCATTGTGTAATTCTTCATAAACATCTCACAGCCAAAAACCTCAGCTAAGCATGACTCTTGTAATATCTGCTATCAATAAAATTAAAGCTCATCCATTAAATAGCAGAATATTTTACCAGCTATGCCAAGATAACAGTGAAGAATTTGAATGCTTGCTTCTTCACACTGAAGTGTATTGTCTGTCAAAAGGCTACTGCTTAAAACATTTCTTTGATCTTTTTGACACTGTGGCTGAATTTTTGCTCAAAGTTGGTAAGAGATTGGGAAACAAAATTGAACTTCTACGTGGAGATGTAGCATACCTAGCCGATTTAGATGACAAAATGAGCATTCTAAATATGAAATTGCAGGATGAGAATTTCAATTTAATCCAGACAAAAAGTGCAATGTCCACTTTTATCAGAAAATTGGAAATACATTAGCAAAACATTGGGAGAAGAATGTTCTTACAGTCTCCCTGCATAGAAAGTATGGCACTCTCTTTCACAGACAGTGATTTGCAAGAGTACTGCTTACACCTGCAGTCACTGAAGAAGGATTTTCAGAATCGATTCAAGGATTTGAACAATCTGGAAATTCCAGACTGGATAATTAACCCATTTCTTTGCAAGGTGAAAGAACAGGAAGAGAGCTTGCAAGAAGGAACTATCAAAATTCAGAATGATGAAGAAGCAAAAATGCTTTTCAAAAATGTCAGCTTTTGTGGTACATGGCTACACTTTCATATGAAGTTTCCTGGTCTTTGGAGAAGAGCCAAACTGCTCTTTATTGCATTTCCATCCTCCTACCTTGTAAAAAGAGGCTTCAGTGCAGTGAACCACATACTCACAAGAAACAGAAACCATTTGGACACTGCTACACGTGGAGACTTAAGGATCTTGTTGTCACTCTTGAACCAGATATTTCAATTCTCGCTAAAAACCATCAAGTTCAAGGATCACCTTGATATCAAAGCTTCTGTACAGCACACAGGTACTGTGTAAGCTAATTTAAAGACAAATAAAAATTAAAAGCAGAAACATTGTTCATATGTTGGCATATGGTAGACATGTTTTTACACTCTGGGGGTGCCAGAATGTATATTGTGCCTAAGAGGTGTATCGGCAAGTATGAACATGCTTTAAGGGGTGTTGGGCTAAAAAATGTTGGGAAACACTGGGTTAGATTTTAAGGGAATCAAGGGTCCCGGAATCGGCAGTCTATGCAGATCAATACTGGAACTCAAAGGCCAATGGCTGGAAGCCCAGGGTCTGCGAGTCCACAGGGGAAGTCATAGGTCCGATGTCTGTGAGTCCACTGGAGGCTGAAGGAGGCCTGCTCTGGGGGTGGGGGGGTGTTTCAATAATAATAAGTACTTCATTGACTTCAAGTGGGAAATTCTCTCATTACAGCAGCAACATGTAAAAATACACTTAGCAGTGTGCAGATTTTACTAATAATAAAGTATTGAATAATAATATACACAATAATAATTTACCAATGTTCAATAATGTACACAATGCAAATAAGTCTGATTCTGAGAATCAGATACAAAAGTGGAACTCAGGACTACAATTAGTTCAGCCCTAATTGTTTTAAATAGAGTGGATGTACGGTTTACATCTCTTCCTTGTTATGGTCTAATCAATATTTAATGTTTTATAGATTCTGCTTCCATCTCTTGAGAAATGACCCAGTTGTTTAGCTGACTCTTTCCCTATGGCCTGAATTATGGAATGAATGGGTTTGAACACTAAATGGTAACAACTCGTGCTTAAGTAGTACCTGTAACCTGCTTCAAGCAGCCCTCAGTTATACCGGTGCCAGAGAAGGATGTGGTGGCCTGCCTTATTGACTATCATCCAGTAGCACTTACATCCACAGTGATGAAGTGCTTTGAGAAGTTGGCGACAAAACCTATCAAATCCTGCCTGGGAAGTGACTTGGTTCCACTCCAATTTGCCTACCGGAGCAACAAGTCCACAGCAGATGCCACCTCACTGGCTCTTTACTCAGCCCTGGAACATCTGGACAGCAAAGATACACACATCAGGATGCTCTTCATTCAGCATTCAATATGATCATCCCCTTAAAACTAATCAATAGCCTCCAAGACCTCGGCCTTACCATCTCCTTACGCAACTGGATCCTTTACTTCCTCACTTGCAGACCCCAGACAGTTCGGATCGAAACAACATCTCCTCCATGATCCACGTCAGCACAGGTGCACCACAAGTTTAGTCCCCCACTCTACTCACTTAGCCCAACTGTGTGGCTAAGCACAGCTCCAATGCCATTTTCAAGTTTGCTCATGACACCTCTGTCATAGGCCAAATCAAAGCGGTGATGAATCAGCACATAGCAGAGAGATTGAAAATCTGGCTGAGAGGTGCTGTAGCAGCAACCTCTTACTCAATGTCAGCAAGCTTATTATTGACTTCAGGAGCCAGTCCTCATCAGAGGATCAGAGGTGGAGAAGGTTAGCAACTTTAAATTCCTCAGTGTTTGTTGTTATTTTGGAGGGCCTGTCCTGGGCCCAGCATGCAGGTGCTATTACAAAGAAAGCACAGCAATGCCTCTGCTTCCTAAAGTGTTTACAAAGATTCGGCCTGACATCTAAAACCTTGACAAACTTCTGTAGATGGGTAGTGGTGAGTATATTGACTGGCTGCATCATAGAAACACCAATGCCCTTGAACGGAAAATCCTACAAAATATTCAAAGTTCAAAGTAACTTTATTATCAAAGTACATATATGTTACCATATACAACTCTGAGATTCAATTTCTAGTGGGCCAGTGTGGTGAACTACATATACCTGTCTGGACACGCCCCCCCCCGCTGACTGCTCCTGTGGCTCCTCCCACAGACCCCGGTATAAAGGCGATTGGAGGCACTGCTCCTCCCTCAGTCTCCAGGATGTTGTGTGATGGTCACTTGCTGCTTGTGCTTTCTTCCAGCCAATAAAAGCCTACCTTAACCCACGTCTCAGAGAGTTATTGATGGTGCATCACATACTCAATAAATCCATAGAATAATAACCCTAACAGAATCACTGAAAGACTACACCAACTTGGGTGTTCAATCAGTGTGCAAAAGACAACAAACTGTGCAAATACAAAAAGAAAGAAATACTAATAATAAGTAAGCAATAAATATTGAGAACATGAGATGAAGAGTCCTTTAAAGTGAATCTGTAGGCTGTGGGGGTATTTCAGTGATAGGGCAAGTGAAGTTATACCCTTAGGTTCAAGAGCCTGATAGCTGAGGAGTAATAACTGTTCCTGAACCAGGAGGCATGAGTCCTGATGTTTCTGTACCCTTTTCCTGATGGCAGCAGCGAGAAGAGATCATGTCTTGGGTGGAGGAGGTCCCTGATGATGGATGCTGCTTTCCTATGGCAGCACTTCATACTGATGTGCTCTGTGGTGGGGAGGGCTTTACCCATGATGGACTGGGCCTTATCCACTACATTCTGTAGGGTTTTCCATTCAAGGGCATTGATGTTTCTATACTAGGCAGTGATGCAGCCAGTCAATATACACTCCACCACACATCTATGGAAGTTCATCAAAGTTTTAGATGTCATGCTGAACCTTCATAAAATCCTAAGGAAGTAGAGGCACTGATACGGCCCAGTCCATAAAGGGTAAAGCCCTCCCCACCACTGAGCACATCTACACGAAACACTGTCACAGGATATCAGCACTTGAGGAGATATCAGAATATTAAGGAGTTGCATTTAACCATTTTGAAGTGAGATGCCATTTCCCTTTGAAAGCAGCAGGGACGGAGATGAAGAAACTGGGGTAAAAGCCAATGTTTGGCGTATCCTGATGCTTCTTCACATGATCGTAATATGTGCAGTTCTGGTGGCCATGCTGTGGGAAGGATGTGATTAAGTTCAAGAGGATGCAGGCAGAGATTCACAGGAATGTTGCCTGGACTCGAGGGTTTGAGTTAAAGGAGAGAATGGATAAGTTGGGACTGTTAATAATGTACTGGTTACACTCCATAGTGTACTGGTTAGGCACAGGAGTACATTCAGCCAGAGACTCATTCCACCGAGATGCAACACCGAGCATCATAGGAAGTCATTCCTGCCTGTAACCATCAAACTTTACAATTCCTCCCTTGGAGTGTCTGACACCCTAAGCCAATAGGCTGGTCCTGGACTTATTTCCTCTTGGCATAATTTACTTATTATTATTTAATTATTTATGGTTTTATATTGCTATATTTCTACACTATTCTTGGTTGGTGCGACTGTAACGAAACCCAATTTCCCTCAGGATCAATAAAATATGTCTGTCTGTCTGTCTGTCTGTTCCTCCTGGAGTGTTGGAGACTGAGAAGTAAGCTTTAGAGGTTTATAAAATTAACAGGGGTATAGATAGGGACAGAGTAGGAGAATCTAAAGTTAGAGGGCATAGATTTAAGGTGTGAGTAAATTATTTAAAGGGGTTCCAGTGGGGAAGTGGGCAAATGGAACAAGCTGCTGGAGGAGGTGAAAGAGGCAGGTACAATTACATTTAAAAGACATTTGGACAGTTGACTGGACAGGAAAGGCTTGGAGAGGGTTATGAGCCAAAATCAGGCGAATGGGATTAGCGCAGACAGGCCTCTTGGCTGGCTCAGACCTAATTCTCTATTCCAACGGCCTTGTCAATCCAAAAGTCATCTATTTTAACATTTCTTTGATAATGGACAAACACATTGTTTTAATAAATACAAGAGATTCAGCAGATGCTGGAAATCCACAGCAACACACAAAATGCTGGAGGAACTTATCAGGTCAGGCAGTATCTAAAGAGGTGAATAAACAGTTGACATTTCGGGCAGGGACTCTTCACCGGGACTGGAAAGGAAGGGGGGGAAATCTGGAATAAGATGGTAGGGAGAAGGGAAGGAGTACAAGCTGGAAGGTGATAGGTGAGGCAAAAGGTGGGTGGGTGGGGGAGAGGGGATGAAGGAAGAAGCTGGGAGGTGATAGATGGAAGAGGTAAAGGGCTGAAGAAGAAGGAGGTCAACAGGAAAGGAGAGTGGACCAAGGGAGAAAGGGGAGGAAGAGGTGCACTTAAGGGAGCTGATTGGAAGGTGAGGAAAAGGGGTAAGAGGGGAGCCAGAATGGGAAATTGAAAAAAGATGGAAGAGGGAGTGGGGAGAAATTACCTGAAGTTAGAGAAATCAATGTTCATGCCATCAGGTTGGAGGCTACCCAGGTGGAATATGCGATGTTGCTCCTCCAACCTGAGTGTGGTCTCATCATTGCAGTAGAAGAGGCCATGGACTGAAATGTTGGAATAGGAAGTAGAATACCTTTAAAGTGCCTCAGATTTTTTTCTCTCTGGGAGTTGCCTTGAGCAGTGCTCTGGATATATATTTTTTTAAATTGCTAGGCAATCTTTGTGGTTGGTAATCTTGATTAGATACCGACAAGAGGGAAGGGCAATGTTTGCACAATCTCTCCACTTACTAAACTGAATGATATGCATTAGTGTTACATAGGTTTGCCGTCACAGTGTCCTCTAAGCTAAAGGGTGGAGTACAGCACTGGGATATTCCATGTTTTGTGGGGGCACTGTGCCTCTCAAAAGTTCAGTAAAATGGTAACACTAAAATAGAATGACGTCATTTTAATTGTTAGGCCGTTGTGCTAGAAACTGTTTGATGATGCTGCTTCACTGAAGCAGTACCCCTGTCAACCTATATGGGCTTACCTATCAGCAACCTTCAGTCCCCTTGTACCTTTCCGCTAATAGTTTTCCCTGGAGGTGCGGTTCCCCTGGGCTGTGTTGAGGTGCTCTTCCTCTTCTGAATAAAACCACTAACCTAAATGGCTCTATCTTACGGTTAGCGGATCAAAACTGGAGCAAACAACATACAAGGTAGGCAAAAATTACCGATCGGTGGTTCTCTATGGCACATCAGCTGAGGCTGGGTGAGAAATGTGTGGAATGTGATTAATGAAATGGTTGAAGTTTTATTCTGTATTTACAAGGAGAGTTGTGCAAGACGTGTACAAACCAGTACCAGCGTGTTCAGGCTTCTGAAGCCATGAGAGAAGTAATTTTATCTCCTTCAAAATGGAAAGAAATTTTTGGAAGGAACATTAACCTAAATAACTAATTTGAATGTAAGTTATGTATGTGAGAATTGAATGGTGTGTGAGCATAGATTTAGAGGGATGGACAAAGGATACAGGGGCTATGGATGAAAGGGACTACAATGAAACAGAACATAACAGCAACAGGACCTTCAGCCAACAATGTTGTGGCAAATCAATTTTAAATTAGTAATCAAATGGCTAACTGAACTAATTCCCTCTGCCAACCCAGTGTCTACATCCTTCCATTATAGAAATGTTTTTTTAACTGTGCGGTTATGATATGTAACTTGCTATCTACAAGAAGCATAGCTTTCAAAAGGGGGAGAAACTTGACAGGAAATAATTTGCTGGTCTGTTGTGAAAAGACAGGGAATGAGACTGACCAGCTACCTTGATAAGGAACCAGCGTAGTCTCAATATTTCCATGTCTTAATAATTCTGAGTGTGTTCTTTATCGATTCCTTCTACTGTCAGCAAAAGCATTTCAGAATTGCTGATAGAGGAATTGTTACAAATCACATTTGCACATTTAAGGCACTTTAAAAGTAGTCCTTTAAAAGCACTACTTTGCCATTTTCCCAGGAGCACAAGAAAATAGGATCAGGTGTAGTCACCGGACCACTCTAGCATTCAATATGATTGTAAGACCATAAGCTATAGGAGCAGAATTCAGCTGTTTGGCCCATTGAGTCTGCTCTGTCATTGGTCATAACTGATTTACTAATACTTACCATAAACTCCTTTTGCTATTTCATTTTAACAATACTTATGAAACAGCTTTAACATAACAAAACATCAAGGTGTATCGCAGGAATGCTGCTGATCGATACTAAAATTCTGCTACATCAGAAAATATAAGGACAGGCTACCAAAAGATTTGTAGTATAGGTTTTAATCAGCTTCTTTGAGGTTCTCACAATCACTGATCTGCAGTGTCCTCCTTTTCGTGCCAGTTCGCACACCCCGACATTCCTCAATCTACCAAATATTTTTCAATCTCCACTTTAAATATATCTAACTATCTCTAGGGCCTCAACCTTCCCTAGACTGTAGAGAATTCCAGAGATTTATTACCCTCTGATAGAAAACATTTATACACATCCAGCTTTAACTGACCAGCCTTCATTTTGTGACTGTGATCTTTGGCACTGGAGAGTCACTGAAACTGGTGATATAAAGGTCTTTATTCATCGCAACAACCAAACATTCTCTTGGATATCCTCTCCACAGAGTCTCAGAAAGCTGAAGTAAATCGCAATCTTACACCATTCAGATCGCTGGTAATAGCAGATGATTCAATACAAATTCAATAATTACAATGACACAGTTTATTACAAAATTTTGAGTCCTAAGAGTTACATATCTACAGTGGGAGGCACCTCTGATATTCAAATCCCTTTGCTGGGACAACGTCATTCACAAAGATGGTCTAAAAGCTTCTGAAGACAGAGAACCCAGACATTCAAAAGTTAATGATGTGAGGCTGACTCTCTGAGTACACAATATCCCAACCATTGATTAATCAGCTACACTCGTGACCATGTATGATATGCTAAGTGACATAATCAGTCTGGTCTGCAAGCTTTGATGGACTCAGCCACAATGGTGCAAAATAACTTAACCTATGTCGTCTTGCATTTGGCTATACAAATGAGAACTTCGTATGGTCACTTAGTAAACCTTAGCAGCCATCCCATGCTGTGAGCCAGCAGCCTGTGCGCTAGACAATTCTGTTTGTTTATAAAGCCGTCTTTTTAACTTCAACCTTGCAGTTTACATCTAGAACTAAAGGTAGGTTTGCATTTGAATTAATATCTGCTATGTTCATATCAGAATCGGGTTTAAAATCACCGCAATATGTTGTGAAATTTGTTAACTTTGCAACAGCAGCTCACTGCAGTACATGACAAACATAGAGAAAAATCTGAATTACAGTAAGTATATATCTGTATTTAATAGTTGAGTTAAAATAAGTGGTGCAAAAACAGAAATAAATTTAAAAAGTAGTGAGGTAGTGTTCATGATAGAGCTGGATAATTTTACAACTTTCTGCAATCCTGTGCAGTAGCTCCCCCCCCCCCCCCACCCCCAAAGCCCACAAACAGCTCTTTGGTGTTACTAACATTGAGTGCAAGGTTGTTGCTATGACACATCTCAGCTAACTGGTATAGCTCACTCCTGTAAGTCCTCTCATCACTATCTGAGATTCTGCCTACAATGGTTGTATCACCAGCAAATTTATAGATGGCATTTGAGCTGTGCCTGGCCACACAGTCATGGGTGTAGAGAGAGTAAAGCAGTGAGCTAAGCACACATCCCTGCAGTGTGCCAGTGTTGATTGTCAGCAAGGTGGAGATGTTATTTCCAATCCGCACGGATTGTGGTCTTCTGGTTAGGAAGTCAAAGATCCAGTTGCAGAGGGAGGTATAGAGGACAGGTACTGTAGCTTTTTGATCAGGACATTTAATTGCATAACTCCTGAATCCTTAATGCTACATCCCCTTGATCATGATTTGAGCCACGATCCTTGTGGGACAGAGTATCAAGGTCTGTTGGTTTGCAAGGACCCAGCATCAATCAGAAATGTGTCCTTATATTGCATCATTCACCTCTCAGGACATCCCAAAGTACAAACGGTTTGTATATTGTAGTCAACAGCATAGCATTGGAAGTGCAGATATTGTGCACAGCAGCAAAATGTGCTCCCAAAAATACCAATGTAACAAAATCCAGATAATCTGCTTTTAATGATCTTGGGTAAAAATAGGCCAAGGTGTTAAAGAATCATAGAAAATCCAGAAGAAGGTTGTTTGGCCCACTACATCTGCATTTTCTAATTCCAGCCCCCAGCACTTGAGCCAAGGCCCCTATGAATCATTGTCTCAAGGATGTGCCCACACAGGTTTTAAATGTGATGAGGATTTCTCTTTTAGGAAGAAAATCCAAGACCTCTCCACCCTCTGGATGAATAAGTGTTCTCCCATTTCTCCACTTCTATCATTTACTTTCAATATTTCCCTCCTTATTTTTGTTTCCTTAACCAGGAACATTAATCTTTCCTATATATTCTATCTATAAACCCATCTATACATTTATTCTATCTTTTCATCTTTCTAAAGTCCCCAGTTAATATCAGTGTGGATAACTTCACTCAACTCTGAACTGATACCATAATCTATGGACTCACTTCCAAGGATCCTGTAATTTATGTTATCTGTATTATTTATTTCCTATTTGTTTATTTATTATTATTTTGGGGGGTTTTGTACGTACACAATTTGCCTTCTTTTGCACACTGGTTGTTTGTCAGTCTGTGTGTAGCTTTTCATTGATTCAGTTGTACTTCTATGTTCTATTGTGAATGCCTGCAAGAAAGTGAATCTCGGGGTAGTTTATGGCGACATCTACAGTACGTACTTTGATAATAACTTTACTTTGGACTTTGGACTTACCTTGCTTTCCTTTGTTTCAAAGAAAACATCCCCGGCCCATCCTTATTCCTCATAGCTAACATTTTCCAGTCCTGGTAACATTCCTATAGATCTTCTGTGCACCATTCCAGTGCAATCACATGTCATGGACTGCGTCCTGCTCCAATAAATTATGATGTGGGAACTTTTCACACCCACCTGAGAGAACAAACAGTGCTTCAATTACGCATCGCACCTGATAGATGACACCTCTACAGCACTCCCTCGCTGGGATGGACCTTGAACCAATAACCATATGAGGAGAGAGGCAAGATTGCTACCTATCCTCCCTTTGCCCCCTCTCCGCCCATTCGTCAGGTAAGGTTGCTGATGGGGATAGTATTTTTTTATATTCTGTGTGAGAGACGGAATTTATTAACACAGCTATAAATAAGTCTGGAATTAAACAATACTGAATGAACGTGCCCACATTCAACATTTCTATTTGTTCAGAATTCCCATTTCAGGCTGAATCGTTACGTTTGTGTTTCCCAGGACAGAGCTACATTCTGTCTTCATTAACTTTAATAAATAGCAGAGAAATTATAAACAAGGGAAATTGAACCCCCTGCTAATTACCAGATCTTAGTAGGTTGGGCTGCACAATTTTGCACACTGATTACTTTTCCCCTGAGGCATCTGAGAGTAATTTATGTTTGGCCACTGTGATCAAATGGTTACAAGATTATCATCTGCTGATTGTATTCAGCTCCTGGGAGAAGTGAATATCAGAGGCAAGCTGGTATTCTCAGACATTTAGCACAAGGAACGGATGACATATTTTTCCTCAGTGAGGCTCCATGTGGCGTGTTGCATTTCACTGTAAGCATCTGCAGAGGTTTTGAAATATACTCCATGCCCCTATCACATACAAAAGCTGTTCGAGGCTGATCCAGAATGAACATTCTGAAAATCATGACCTTTATGAATAAAGGAAGGCTTGCGTTCTACAGCTCTTTTTTACTAAGTCACTCAAAGAAGTACTCTTGGTGAGTGCTGCTGTCCAAGAAATACAGCAACCGATTGGCACACATCAAATGTCTGCAATTAGTAATCAAACCATCATCAGTCATCTTTTGTAGTGTCGCTGAGTGCGGGTTAAGTATTCGCCATGACAAATGAGCCAACTGCTTTGTCAAACGCTGCCACAAGATATTGCAAGTCACGGTAAGAAGGAAGCAGGTTTTAGTGTAACCAAGAGATGGCAGCAAGAATAAGGACGTCCCCTATATCAGTGTCAGGCGTCTCCCCTGATTTTATGCTGAGGCCACTGAGGTGAGATTTGGACATAAAGTGATCCAACGTGCAGCCCCAAGACTGCTACCACAACCATCAACACATCAGTGATTAGGGACAGTCTGCATTGGAGATCTGACTGTTTGGGATAATAATTAATTTGGCACTGACCTCATTAATCCATTTTTTTTAGCTGCTGGCTGATAACGTAGAATGGCTTCTGTGAAAGATCCATTAACAAAGGAGCTGGAGGAGGAACTGAAACTGAACACAGACGATCTCCGTAGCCACGCCTGGTTCCATGGCCCTATCCCACGACAGGTTGGAATTCCCTCTCTATTTCATTCTGTACCTATGAACCATGAGGCTCAAACTTAATACAACTTGAAAACCATAGCATACAGTTAAATTTCCTTGAAGTTAGTTGAAAATGCTGTTTTTCCAGTATTGTGCAATTGAATTTTTTTAAGTTAAGCATGCGAATAACCACTACAAACCCTTCATGGCCTCAGTCACCTGCATCCTGTTGGAAAGTCTACACAGACTGATGTGTTTTGCTCCTATAGGAACATTGGGTCACATTGTGCTGGGGTTGAATGTTCCCAGGACAAGTAGGTTTTGACCTGGGAATCGGATATTACTGTGTTGGACTTGACCCTCTAATTTCTTATGCTTCAAGGTCATATACACACTATACCAATCCCCACTTTAATGTCCCAACAGGAGCCCTAGGCAAATTCAGGCCCCGACCATTCTGTTGGTCTGCAATTTCCCAGATCACCGAATCTACCAGGTCAGATTTCATTCCTTCTGTTTTGATTCTACTGGACTCTGATCCATCCAATGGCCAGGATTTTTCTAGTACCTAATTCTACCCTCCCCACTCCCTGCTGATTCTGTTAGACCTCTCTTTGCTGATTCTGTTAGACTCATACACCCTCTCTTCGTGTATGAGTCTTCTGATCTCTGACCTCCACTTTTTCTTTCATTCTGGCAGTACCGGAGTCTTTCCCCTCCCTGCGCCACTGATTCATCAGTTCCCAGATTCCTCTCAGGCTCTTTCTTTAATCTGTTCGTCTCTAATCTTTTAATTCCTTATCACTATCCCCTCCACCCCCCATCCCCAATCACAATACCAATAATGCTCCCTGAGCAATCCTCCTGCTTTCAAACTGCGGGGTATCAAAGCCACATTTTACCACCCTCCCTAAATCCTGGCCATGGCAAAGGATCTCTTGGACTGTGTCCACTGACCATGATCACCCACTCCCCCAGTATGACCTTAGCAGAATTAGGTCATTCGGCCCATCAAGTCTGCTCTGCCATTCCATCACGGCTGATTTATTATCCCTCTCAACCCCATTCTCCTGCTTTCTCCTCGTAACCTTTGACGCCCTGACTAATGAAGAACCTATCAGCCTCTGTTTTAACTATACCCAATTGTCTGGTCTTCACAGCTGTCTGTGGAATGAATTCCACAGATTCACCACCCACCCCCACTTTCCCCAGCTAAAGAAATTCCTCTTCAGACGAAGCCAGCCCCTTAAAGGGGCTGAGGGCATATTTTGTAAAAAGATGCAATACAATAAGTGAAAATGTCAGCCGAGGGCCAAGGATAAAAACACCAATTTGCTACATCCATCTAGGTTGCAAAAGAGGTTGCAATAAAATCCTAACCAGTTACCTCTGCAAGGAGGTTTTTTTAAATTATTAATTTGGCTCAGAGATCAAATGAGAGCCAGAATAAAGAACTATAAGACTAGGGTAAAGCATTGATGACATATAGAGGAATCCACATGGGTTCTAATAAACTGATTTTGTCTGAACCAAATGGCAGATCCAATTCACCACTAATGTGACATTCCACTTGCCACGCTGCCCAACTGTGCCCTTTAATTTTACTTTTTTCTGCAGTCACAGAACAACAAATTTCATGACATACCATCACTGATAATAAACCTGATTCGGATCCCGATTCACCGCTTGGATTGGAACTGTAGCCCCACCTATTAAGACAGCAACACATTCATACACCAGTTCCAACACAAGAGAAAACAGTCCTTAAAAAGGTGCAGATTTCACAATGGGGAGAAACTTTTCATGGGAAAAGTGAGGAATTGAGATAAGTGTTTCTTTTTTCAAAAACATCTAAATATAGAGAAGGAAATGGCAAAACTAATACTTCAACAGGAAGTTAAGGTTCCAACAGTTGATTAGATATCAGTGGCTGAACAGGAGTTATGCTCTTGCTATCAAAAGACAATAGTCAGGAACCACTATGCCATCAAAATGGCCGGCTGCCTAGAAAATAAAGGAAGCACCCATGAGTTCCACCACTGTGTTATTGGTGATCATGAAATAGTGCCAACTTTTTCACATTTATTATCCTGCAGAATTTCAAGGAATCATTTTCCTTGGCCTCTTCTAAGAATATATTTAATTCATAGCCAAATAGCAGCAGGATCAGATGTTGATCTTGGACTTCAGCTGATCGGTTGACTTCAGGTCTTATCTCTGATCTCAAGCCTGAAATCTTTCATCCTTTCATCCTAAAACAAATATGGAAAGGCAAATAAAATAAATTTAATATTAGCCAATGAATATCAGATGGAGGCTGATTCTCCTCTTTGTTAACTTAGGAAGCAGAGGCACTGATTGAGAGAGATGGAGATTTCCTCATCCGCGAGTCCCGTTCCAGTCCAGGGGACTATGTACTGAGCTGCACCTGGAAACACGAGTCTCTCCATTTCAAGATCATCCGCGTGGTCCTGCGGCGCAAGGAGTCCTACACCCGAGTGCTGTACCAGTTTGAAAAGGAGAGCTTTGATAACATCCCAGCACTGGTGCGATGCTATGTGGGGAACCGCAAGCCAATTTCGGAGAAAAGTGGAGCGATAATCTTCCATCCAGTAAACCGCACTGTACCCTTGAGGTGCATAGAGGAAAAATATAGAAAAGCATCAAATCAAAGATCACAACATGGACCACAGGCAGTCAAAAGCAATGATCAAAATAAAAGATTCAGCTTAAATCTATTCGAAGGAGTATCTTCAGGCCAGCTTGAAGTGGATAGTAATCTTTTGAGGTAATTATTTATTTAAATAACTCTGGGAACCACAGTGACAGGGCTGAGGGTGGAGCAGTTGGTATACAACTAGATGCAATTGTATACAGGAAGGACAGGCAGATGATAGGATAGCAGTCAGCGGGATGAGTTGCAGTGCAACATGGGAACAAAATCTAAAAGGGTGTTGAATACAGGACCGGAGGTGTTATATTTTAATTCACGCAGTATATGGAATATTGTAGATGATCTTGTAGCGCGGTTACAGATTGGTAGGAATGACATTGTAGGCACCACCTAGTTAAGGCTGAAAGAAGATCATAGTTGGGAATTAACATCTAAGGTCACACGTTGTATCAAAATGTCAGGTAGGTAAGCAGAGGGGTGGGGTGGCTCTGTAGGTAAAAAAATCAAATCCTTAGAAAGAGGTAACATACTATCCAAAGATGTAGACGCGTTGTGGGTAGCGTTAAGAAACTGCAAGAATAAAAAGACCCTGATGGGGGTTATATACAAATCTCTGCACAGTAGCCAGGATGTGGTCTACAAATTACAACGGGAGATTATAAACACATGTCAAAAGGGCAATGTTATGATAATCATGAGTGATTTCAATATGCAGGTAACTTGGGAAAATCAGGTTGGTGTTGGATCCTGAGAGAGAGAATTTCTAGAATGTCTTTTTAGAGTAGATGGCTTTTTAGAGTAGTTTGACTTTGAGCCCACTAGGGGAAGGGCTAATTCTGGATTGGGTGTTGTGCTATGAACTGGATTTGATTAGGGAGCTTAAGGTAAAGGAACCCTTAGGAGAAGTGATCATAATATCATAGATTTTACCATGCAGTTTGAGAGGGAGAAGCTAAAGTCAGATGTATCAGTATTACAGTGGAGTAAAGAGAATTATAGTGGTCTGAGAGAGGGGCTGGCCACAGTGTGTTGGAAGGGGACACTAGTAAAGACGACAGCAGAACAGCAATGGCTGGATTTTCTGAGAGCAATTTGGAAGGCACAGGATAGATACATCCCAGTGGAGAAATACATTCTAAAGGCATAATGATGCAACCATGGCTGACAAGGGAAGTGAAAAGCAAAGGAGAGGGTACATAATAGAGGAAAAATTAGTGGAAAGTTAAGGGATTGGGAAGCTTTAAAAACCCAACAGAAGGCAACTAAAAAGGCCATAAGGAGGGAAAAGATGAAATATCAAGGTAAGCTAGCAAATAATATCAAAGAGGATACCAGAAGTTTGTTTTCAGATACATAAAGAGTAAAGGAGAGGTGAGAGTGGATATTGGACCACTGGAAAATGACACTGGAAAGGTAGTAATGGTGGACAAGGGAATGATGCATGAACTGAATAAGTATTTTGCATCTGTCTTCACGATGGAAGACACTAATAGTATGCCAGAAGTTCGAGGGTGTCAGGGGGCAGAAGTGAGTGCAATTGCTATCACTAGGGAGAAGGTGCTTGGGAAGCTGAAAGGTCCTAAGGTAGATAAGTCACCTGGACCAGATGGACTACACACCAGGGTTCTGAAAGAGGTGGCTGGGAAGATTATGGAGGGATTCTTCTTTCAGGAAGAAGGTTCCGGAGGACTGGAAAATTCCAAATGTTACTTGACTCTTCAAAAAGGGAGAGAGGCAGAAGAAAGACAATTATAGACCAGTTAGCCCAACCTCAGTGGCTGGAAAGATGTTGAAGTTGATTGTTAAGGACAAGGTCTCAAGGTACTTGGAGGCACATGATAAAATAGGCCAGAGTCAGTGTGGTTTCTTTAAGGGGAATAAAGGATAGACAAAGGAGAATCGGTGGATGTAGTGCACTTGGATCTTCAGAAGGCTTGGCAAGGTACCGCACATGAGGCTACTTAACAAGATAAGAGCCCAATGTACAGGAAAAACTTTATCATTGATAGAGGATTGGCTGATTGGCAGGAAGCAAAGAGTTGGAATAAAGAGAGCCTTTTCTGATTGTCTGCCGGTGATTAATGGTTGGTGTTCCTCAGGGGTTGGTGTTGGGAGCACTTCTTTTTACATTATATTTGGTTGCTATATTTGGTTGTTATATTTGGTGCTCTGGCGGGATAGATTAGAGGGCTCATCTAGGGAAACTATTTGGGTGGAACTGAGGAATGGGAAAGGTGTAGTAACACTTATAGGGGTGTATTATAGACCACCTAATGGGGAGCAAGAATTGGAGGAGCAAATTTGTAGTAAGCACAGGGTTGTGATTGTGGGAGATTTTAATTTTCCACACATAGACTGGGAAGCCCATACTGTAAAAGGGATGGATGGTTTGGAGTTTGTAAAATGTGTGCAGGATAGTTTTTTGCAGCAATACATAGAGGTACCGACTAGAGAAGGGGCAGTGTTGGATCTTCTGTTAGGGAATGAAATAGGTCAGGTGACGGAGGTATGTGTTGGGGAGCACTTTGGGTCCAGTGATCACAATGCCATTAGTTTCAATATAATTATGGAGAAGGATAGGACTGGACCCAGGGTTGAGATTTTTGATTGGAGAAAGGCTAACTTCGAGGAGATATGAAAGGATTTAGAAGGAGTGGATTGGGACAATTTGTTTTATGGGAAGGAAGTAATAGAGAAATGGAGGTCATTTAAAGGTGAAATCTTGAGGGTACAGAATCTTTATGTTCCTGTTAGATTGAAAGGAAAGGTTAAAAGTTTGAGAGAGCCATGGTTTTCAAGGGATATTGGAAACTTGATTAGGAAAAAGAGAGATATCTATGATAAATATAGGCAGCATGGAGTAAATGAGGTGCTCGAGGAATATAAAGAATGTAAAAAGAATCTTAAGGAAGAAATTAGAAAAGCTAAAAGAAGATACGAGGTTGCTTTGGCAAGTAAGATGAAAATAAATCCGAAGGGTTTCTACAGTTATATTAATAGCAAAAGAATAGTGAGGGATAAAATTGGTCCTTTAGAGAATCAGAGTGGATAGCTATGTGTGGAGCCGAAAGAGATGGGGGAGATTTTGAACAATTTCTTTTCTTTGGTATTCACTAAGGAGAAGGATATTGAATTGTGTAAGGTAAGGGAAACAAGTAGGGAAGTTATGGAAACTATGACGATTAAAGAGGAGGAAGTACTGGCGCTTTTAAGGAATATAAATGTGGATAAATCTCCGGGTCTTGACAGGATATTCCCTAGGACCTTGAGGGAAGTTAGTGTGGAAATAGCAGGGGCTCTGACAGAAATATTTTAAATGTCATTAGAAACGGGGATGGTGCCGGAGGATTGGCGTATTGCTCATGTGGTTCCATTGTTTAAAAAGGGTTCTAAGAGTAAACCTAGCAATTATAGGCTTGTCAGTTTGACATCAGTGGTGGGTAAATTAATGGACAATATTCTTAGAGATGGTATATATAATTATCTGGATAGACAGGGTCTGATTAGGAACAGTCAGCATGGATTTATGCGTGGAAGGTCATGTTTGACAAATCTTATTGAATTTTTTGAAGAGGTTACGAGGAAAGTTGACGAGGGTAAAGCAGTGGATGTAGTCTATATGGACTTCAGTAAGGCCTTTGACAAGGTTCCGCATGGAAGGTTAGTTAGGAAGGTTCAATCATTAGGTATTAATATTGAAGTAGTAAAATGGATTCAACAGTGGCTGGATGGGAGATGCCAGAGAGTAGTGGTGGATAACTGTTTGTCAGGTTGGAGCCCGGTGACTAGTGGTGTGCTTCAGGGATCTGTACTGGGTCCAATGTTGTTTGTCATATACATTAATGATCTGGATGATGGGGTGGTAAATTGGATTAGTAAGTTTGCAGATGATACTAAGGTAGGTGGCGTTGTGGATAATGAAGTAGGTTTTCAAAGCTTGCAGAGAGATTTAGGCCAGTTAGAAGAGTGGGCTGAAAGATGGCAGATGGAGTTTAATGCTGATGAGTGTGAGGTGCTACATTTTGGTAGGAATAATCCAAATAGGACATACATGGTAAATGGTAGGGCATTGAAGAATGCAGTAGAACAGAGTGACCTAGGAATAATGGTGCATAGTTCCCTGAAGGTGGAATCTCATGTGGATTGGGTGGTGAAGAAAGCTTTTGGTATACTGACCTTTATAAATCAGAGCATTGTAGGAGTTGGGATGTAATGTTAACATTATACAAGGCATTGGTAAGGCCGAATTTGGAGTATTGTGTACAGTTCTGGTCACCGAATTATAGGAAAGATGTCAAAAAAATAGAGAGAGTACAGAGAAGATTTACTAGAATGTTACCTGGGTTTCAGCACCTAAGTTACAGGGAAAGGTTGAACAAGTTAGGTCTTTATTCTTTGGAGCATAGAAGGTTGAGGGGGGGACTTGATAGAGGTATTGAAAATTATGAGGGGGATAGATAGTTGACGTGGATAGGCTTTTTCCATTGAGAGTAGGGGAGATTCAAACAAGAGGACATGAGTTGAGAGTTAGGGGACAAAAGTTTAAGGGTAATATGAGGGGGAATTTCTTTACTTAGAGAGTGGTAGCTGTGTGGAACGAGCTTCCAGTAGAAGTGATAGAGGCAGGTTCGGTATTGTCATTTAAAGTAAAATTGGATAGGTATATGGACAGGAAAGGACTGAAGGGTTATGGGCTGAGTGCGGGCCAGTGGGACTAGGTGAGAGTAAGTGTTCGGCATGGACTAGAAGGGCCGAGATGGCCTGTTTCCGTGCTGTAATTGTTATATGGTTATATGGTTACATGGTTGACAGAAGTGATGGCTTGTGGCCAAGTTTGCAGATGATATTAAGATGAGTGAAGGGACAGGTAATGTTGAGGAAGCAGGGAGGCTGCAGAAGGACTTACACAGATTAGGAGAATGGGCAAAGAAGTGGCATGTGGAATACAGTATCGGGAAGTGTATGGTCATGCACTTCGGTAGAAGGAACAAAAGCATAGATTATTTTCTAAGTGGGCAGAAAATTCAAAAATCTGAGGTGCAAAGGGATTTGGGTGTCCTTGTGCAGGACTTCCTAAAAGTTAACTTTCAGGTTGAGTTGTGGTGAGGAAGACAAGTGCAATGGTACGATTCATTTCAAGAGGACTAGGATATAAAAGCAAGGATGTAATGCTGAAGCTTTGTAAGGCACTGGTGAGGCCTCACTTGGAGAATTGTGAGCAGTTTTGGGTTCCTTATCTAAGAAAGACTGTACTGACATTGGAGAGGGTTCAAAGGAGGTTTATTAAAAATGATTCTGGACATGGAAAGGCTTATCATATGAGGAGTATTTGATGACTTTGGGTGTGTACTCACTGAAATTTAGAAGAATGGGGGATCTCATTGAAATCTATTGAATGTTGGAAGGCCTTGATAGAATGGATGTGGAAAGAATACCTCCTATAGTGGGGGAGTCTACGACCAGAGGGAACAGCCTCAGAATAGAGGGACATTCACTTCGAATGGAGTTGAGGAGGAATTTCTTTAACCAGATGGTGGTGAATCTGTGGAATTTGTTGCCACATGCAGCTGTGGAGGCCAGGTCATTGGGTGTACTTAAGGCAAAGATGGATAGGTTGTTGATTAATCAGAGTGTGAAGTGTTACAGAGAGAAGGCAGGGGAATGGGGTTGAGAGGGAAATTGGATCAGCCATGATGAAATGGCGGTGCAAACGCATAGCCTAATTCTGTCCCTAAATATTATGGTCTTATGCTCTTAATTCCATTAGCAAGTTCAGCTCCCTGATGTCATCTTCCATGTTCCATAAACTTGAGCTCATTGAAACTCTGCTGAAATATCCCATTGGCCATTCACGTTCTTCAATATCACTGGCCTGTATCAATTCCATGCTTACAGTATCAGTACCTAAATTTAGAAATCTAGTTTACAAATCCCTGTATTGTCTGGCTGACAAACTATCCAATTTTATTATTCCACCAAAGGCAGTTTCTAGCTTTCGAGGCCCTAAATTTGTTGGGTGAACTGTCTTTCTCTTTCTCTTTGATACCTTAATGTTTTTGGTCAAATGACCTGATTTCTTTTTTGAAGTCACTGAATGAAGTTTAGTTGATAATACACCTGTTAAGCCCCTTGGGGCATTTTTACTGTGCTAATCCTGGCAGAGACAAAGATATGCCTTATAAGATATGCCAAATAAGACCATAAGATATAGGGGCAGAATTAGGATATTCGGCCCATTGAGTCTGCTCTGCCATTCAATCATGGCTGACTTTTTCTCAACCCCATTCTCCTGCCTTCTCCCTGTAACATTTTACCCCTTACCAATCAAGAACCTATCACTTTCTGCCTTAAAGATTTGTTTTATTTGCAACATGTAGATCGAAACATCGAAGCATACAGTATCAGCATTCAGCACAGTCCGAGAATGTTCTAGGGACAGCCCACATGTTACCATTCTTCCGGCACCAACAGACCATGCCCACAACCGCCTAACCCTTACCCATTTGTCTTTGCAATGTGGGAAGAAACGGGAGCACCCAGCGGAATCCCACACGGTCACACAGAGAATGTCCCAACTCCTTAAAGAGAGCAGAGGGAGATGAATCCCGACTGCTGGCACTGAAGGGCATTACACTAACAGCTACACTACCATACCTACCTATCGCTTGGCCTTCACAGGCCTCTCTGTATCAACAAATTCCACAGCTTCACCACCCTCAGGCTGGAGAAATTTCTTCTTCTCTCAGTTTTAAAGGAAGGTCCTTTCCTCTTATTCTGAGGCGATGCCTCCCAATCCTAGACTCTCCCACTAATGGAAACATTCTCCATCTATCCAGTCTTTCAGGGCTTTCAGTATCCCATAGGTTTCAATGAGATTAACCCGCCCACCTCATTCCTATGAACTCCTTAGAGACCACAAAAATTCCTCATGTCAAGCCTTTCATTCTCATGAACGTCCTCCGATCCCTCTCCAGGGCCAGCTCATCTCTCTTTCAGATACCAGGCCCAAAATTGTTTCACAGTATTCCAAATGCAGTCTGACCAATGCCTTACAAAGACTCGGTAGTATATCCTCGCTCTTATGTTCTAGTCCTCTCAAAGTGAATGCTAACATTACATTTGCCTTCTTAAACTATCAACTCAACCTGCAAGTTAACCTTAAGGGAATCTTGGACTACAATTCCCAAGACACTTTGCACCTCTGATTTCTGAATTCTCTCTCCATTTAGACAACAGTCTACACTTTTATTCTTTATTCTTCAGAAAGGAAAGAAATAAACACAAGAGAAGAAATAAATCAGCCAGAGATCTCTAGCTGACTACTGAGCTGTGCTGGGCAGTCAGGTGTTGGGAAAAGGATATATCTAGTTTAGTTCAGAAGCCAGCCAAGCTTCAAAGGCTCCTTTCAATGAGCCAGTACAGGCTATCAATGCTCCGATCATTAGTCCCATTCTCATAAGCTTTCCCACAATTTTTCATCCATCATGTATTGTGAGAGTCACTGTTGAATCTGCTTACCACATACAGGTAATGCATGTCAGATCATAACTCATTGCAGTGAAATTGTCTGCCTCACTTTTAGAACAACACACACAAAATGCTGGAGGAACTCAGCAGGTCAGGCTGCTGAAAAGGAATAAACAGTTGGCGTTTCCTCCCGAGACCCTTCATCAGGAAACACTGACTGTTATTCCTCTCCATAGATGCTGCCTGACTTGCTGAGTTCCTCTGGCATTTTGTGTGTGTTGCTCCAGAAATCCAGAATCTGTGGAATTTTTTGTGTTTATGATTTGCCTCACTTCTCCTGTGTTTTTTTTTAAACACAATTATTTCAAAAACGTTTCCTCCAGCAATCCACCCCCTTTGCTATTAGAAGCAATTTCTCTTAACATACTCCATCCAAACCATTCATGCCTCTATCAAGCCTCTCTGGAGGAGGTATACATGATTAGTATTGGGTAAAGGGGTGATTTCTCCCTTGTTGCCTCTCCTCACTCTATCCATACACTTGAGATAGCAGCAAAGCTCCTTCTTGGCCAAGAAGGCTTTAATTGGAGCCACCGGTAAACATTTAAACATAAGATTCCAATGTAGTACTGAGGGACTGCTGCATTGCCTAGGCTGTTGCCTGTTGCCAAGTTGGTTTGCTGGTCCCATAACAAAACTACCAGCAAGAGTATGCTGAAATGGAGAAACAAACCAACTCTGTGAGAACCCACAGCTAATTCTCATGATTATCACATTACAGCACTCCAAAAATGTATTGTAGAATGTTTTAAATTCATGAAAGCACGATAGAGTTGGAGGCTCTTTTACAATACCAATTGTACTCTACCATGTGAATTGTTTGATAAGTTAGAAGGGTTAACTAACAAAGCCATTCTATATTTACTGACATGTTTTTATTCTAGGAATAAGGACAAGAGTGGCAGCCATCCAAATATTCTGGACTGGAATGACAAAAAGCCATTGCAGTCTGCCCAGTCTGATAGCTACCTTTCTGGAGGTAAGTCCATTTTAAATCTCGCCTCTTGCACTGCATGCATTCCTATCCTGATAGGATGCATCCTAATAACACTGCCATTTCAGCTTTGAGATAATATATCTAGACTGTAATATCTTTTGCAACTGCACCCAATACTCTTTGATCCTGGGGACTGAAAGCTGTTAGAGATAAAAGTGGTGAATTATGAGCATAGATTGCTGATGCTGGGTTTGTCTTCCCTTGAGTATACATCAAGGGATGATTTAATGGTATCAGGATCAGGTTTAATATCACCATCATATGTTGTGAAATTTTGTTGTTTTGCACAGCAGTACATTGCATAATAATAAAAAACTGTAAATTACATATAATAGAAAAAATTACATTAAATAAGTAATGCAAAAAGAGAAAGAAAAAATAGTAAGGTAGTATTCATGGGTTCATTGTCCATTCGGAAATCTGACAGTGTAGGGGAAGAGACTGTTTCTGAAATGTTCAGTGTGTGTCTACAAGCTCCTGTACCACTCCTTGATGGTCGCAATGAGAAGATGGCATGTCTTTAATGGTGGACGTTGCCTTTTTGAGGCATCCCCTTGGAAGGTGTCCTGGATGCTGGGGGGGCGGGGTTGCTGGTGCCCATGATGGAGCTGGCTGAGTTTACAACTTTCTGCAGCTTTTTCCGATCCTGTGCAGTGGTCCCACTAGGTGCTGATGTAACCAGTTAGAATGCTCTCCATGGTACATCTGTAGCAATTTGCGAGTATCTTTGGTGATATACCAAGTATCCTTAAACTCCTAATGAAATATAGCCATTGTCATGCCTTTTTTGTAATTGCATTAATATGTTGGGCCCAGGATAGATCTTCAGAAATTACACCCAGGACTTTGAAACTGCTCACCCTTTCCGTTGCTGATCCCTCAATGAGGACTGATGTGTCTTCCCTCGACTTCCTCTTCCTGAAGTTCATAATCAATACCTTGATCTTACTGGCATTTAGTGCGAGGCTGTTGCTGGAACACCGCTCAACCAGCTGATCTGTCTTTCTCCTGTATGCCTCCTCATCATCTGAAATTCTGCCAACAGGACGTGTCGTCAGCAAATGTATAGATGGTGTTTGAGCAGTGCCTAGCCACATAGGGCATGGGTGTAGAGAGGGTAGAGCAGTGGGCTAAGCACATATCCTCGAGGTGCACCAGTGTTGATAGTGAGGAGGAGTTATTATTTCCAATCCACACAGACTGTTTTCTCCTGGTGAGGGAGTCAAGGATCCGGTTGCAGAGGGAGGTACAGAGGCCCAGGTTTTGGAGCTCATTGATTAAAACTGAAGGTATGATTGTGTTGAATGCCGAGCTGTAAATAATAAACCGGTATTACTATTGTCCAGGTTATCCAAAGCTGAGTGGAGAGCCAGTGAGATTGCATCCACTGTGTACTTATTATGGAAATTGATGTATCTAAGATAATTAAAGGTTTTCTTGAAACTGTTTCCTCTTGTGGGAGACTCTAGAACAAGAGATCATAACCTTAAATCTAGAACTAAGGTATTCATAGCTGATGTAATGAAATACTTCTCCGGCTAAAGAATTGTTCTTCCGAAATCTGTTGATCTTGGGCTTAGTTGGCATTTTCAAGTTGGGGATTGATACACTTTTATGAGTCAGAGGTACTGATGATTATTGAGTCAAGGTAGGTAATTTCCTGTGGTACAGATCAACCATGGTTTTATTTATTAGCAGGATGCACTTTTAAAGATTAGCTTTATTTGTCACATGTTAATCAAAACATACAGTGAAAAACATTATTTTGTGTCAGCGATCAACGCTGTCTGAGGGGGCAGCCCACAAGTGTTGCCACGCCTCTGGCGCCAATATATCATGTCCACAACTAACTGGAGGGACTGCATGATCTGTGACCTATTCCAGGTTTCGTAATAAGTTTCACGTGATAATCTTGAGTAAAGGCCCTTGATCTCACCCTTTTAAATACAAATCTACAATATATCCACAATTTATAGCTCTCATCTGGATATCCCGAGAAGATTTATCTCATGTTTCAATAACAGGAAGCTCCTCTGACAGTTCAGCATTCCTCAGTATTTTTTATAATTTAATTTGTTAATCTCCTATGGAGCTCCAGTTGAAAACTTGCTAATGAAGAACTATCAAATACGCGTATACGGACAGTGTGGGGAGAGACTGACGGAAAAATTCATTACTATCTTATTCAATGCACTTCTTTCAGATAAGACAAATTTTGACTGAACACAAGAGATTCTGCAGATGCTGGGAATCTTGAGTAACACACACTAAGTACTGGAGGAACTTGGCAGGTCAGGCAGCATCTATGGAGGGAATAAACAGTTGACCCTTCACTTGATCCTTCATCATCTTCATCAGTTTTCATTGAGGCTTGTAAAATCATGAATGGTTTTGATAAGTAAAGCAGAGGGATGAATAGCCAGAGGTTACATGGAGAACACAGGACAGTATAGCCCAGGTTCAGGCCCTTCGGCCCACAACATTTTACTGAACCAATTAAATTTGTAATCAAATGGCCAACGAATCTCTTCTGTCTACTCAATATCCATTTTCCCTCACATTCATGTGCCTATCTAAATGTCTCTTAAAATCCCTAATGCATCTGCCTCTAACACCACTCCAGGCACCCATCACTCTGCAAAGAAACAACTTGTCCCTCACATCTCCTTTGTAATTACCCCCTCTCACTTTAATTTTTTGCCTTCTGGTATTCAACATTTCAACTCAGGGGGAAAATTTACTGCCTGTCTACCCTATCTACACCTCTCATAATCCTATAGATCTCTATCAGACTGCCCCTCAGCCTCCAGAGGAAACAACCCAAGTTTATCCAGCCTCTCATTACAGCACATGCCAGTCTAACATGTTTAAGATGATTGGGAGTGAATGGCAAGAGATATGAGGTAAAACATTTTTCTGCAATGAAAACATGTGAAACATACTGCCTGAAATGGGAAGAAGAGTCAACCGTTACCCGCACAGGAAATTGGATAAATACTGAAAGGAGAAAAGCATGACTACAGTATGAGGCAAGAATGTGAAAGTGCATTTAAATGGATAGTTCATTCAGAGAGTCAGCCCAGAGTCAATCAGTGAATAGCTGCCTTCTAAACTGCATCATTAGTTGACAACCCTGTGGCCTGTCCTTGTGGTTAGGCTGAGACATATCCTAAAAGGGTGGGGCAGGCAAAGGCCGTTTCTGGACTTATGAGGTTTGCATCAGCTTAACAAGTTGATCTCCTTTACATTTTTTTTTTACATTTTCAGGATATGGCATTGTCTATGTTTATTTCCCATTAATAAATACCCTTTAAATTTCTTACTCATGGAAACTAAGATGTAGAAACAAAAGGATGTTAAATGGCTCCTGTAGAATTTACTCTCCTTTTCAGTAAGATCTATGCGGACCCTGTGCCTTGTCCATTTTCCTGCCTGTTTCCGTAACTGGCATTATATCTACTCTGTCTCCTGCACTCACTATTTTCATAGCCCAGCAATAACTTGCCACCAGTTTCTTGAGCTTTAAAATTGGCCAACTTACTTTGAGCAGCTTTATCAACTGGCTTCTGGAAGTTCATATACAAAGCACTGTTCACTTCTGCAGTGATGTCCCCGTGTGTACAGCAACAACCTTTGCTTGTTCCATCCAAGTAAGTTCTGTCTTACCATGACCACAAATTCACACTTGATCCTTCTGACCAACTGAAAGATTTCAAATTTTTCTAACAGTCTATGGACTATAGGCTCACTTTCAAGGACCCTACATGTTCTCATAACTATTTATTTATCTATCTATCTATCTATCTATCTATTTATTATTATTATTATCATCATCATCATCATTTGTTGTTGTTTTTGGTGCACAGTTTGTCTTCTTTTGCACATGGGCTGTTTGTTAGTCTTTATCTGTAGACTTTCATTGATTCGATTCCATTTCTTTGCACTACTGTGAGTGCCTGGAAGAGAGTGAACTGCAGGGTAGTAAATGGTGACAGTTACATCCTTTGATAATAAATTTACTTTTAACTTTAAATTTGGCACATTATTCAGCACAATATTGCCGGCCCCAGCATGCCTTGTTTGAGAACGTAAGCAGAAAGCTGCCTTGCACATTAACTCAGAATTACCTCTCAGATATGAACTAATCTGCTCCTCTTAATCTATATGAAGTTAAAATTCCTAATTAAAATGACTGTGCAATTGCAACATGCTTGCCCATTTCAAAACTCCCCCCGAGATGCCTGTACCCCACTCCAGGAAGAGTTTTATACTAACACCTTGCTCAGCACTCACGATGCATTCCCAAGAACAAGGATGCTAATGGAATTGGCATAAAAGGGTCGTCATACCTTTAGAACAGAGATGAGGAGAAATTTCTTTAGCCTGAGGAATTCATTGCCACAGACGGCTATGGAGGCCAAGTCATTTAAAGTGCAAGTTGACATGTTCTTGATTAGTCAGGGCATCAAAGGTTATGGGAGGAGGGAGGAGAGTGAGGTTGAGAGGGATAATAAATCAGCCATGGCAGAGGAGACTCGATGGGCCAAATGGCCCGATTCTGCTCCTATGTCTAATAGGACAAGATGTGATACTGAAATGGCTGCTGTGCTGAGGACCTAGTGCAAACACCGCCCTTTCTGTTGCTATGCTCTGCTGTCATTGGAAACCTGGATGCTCGGAGCATGGGGTGAACAAATCCACTCCTAATTACCAGCCTGTCCACCCACCCTCAGTCAGCAACAAAGTGATAGATGCTGTCTTCAAGAATCCCATCAGGGAGCACTTACTGGTTCTCTGGTGTCGAGTTTGAACTTTGCCAAGCTCAGACCTCATCAGAGGCTTGGTCCAAATGTGGACCAAAGAGTTCAATTCCATACTTGAAGTGAGATTGACTGTCATCAACGTCAAGGCAGCGTTTGACCAATGTAGCATCAAGGTGCTCTGTAAAACTGGGATCAATAAGCATCGATCAATAAGTTAAAGTATTGAGTACCGGAGTTGGGATGTTATGTTGAAGTTGTGTAAGACATTGGTGAGGCCAAACATGGAGTATTGTGTGCAGTCCTGGTCATCTACTGTACCTACTGGAAAGATCTCAATAAGATTGAAATCATACAGAGAAAATTTACAAGGATGTTGCCAGGACCAGAGTTATAGGGAAAGATTGAATAGGTTAGGATTTTATTCCCTGGAGCACAGGAGAATAAGCGGAGATTTTATTGAGGTATATACAATTATGAGTGATACAGATAGGGTAAATGCAAACAGGTTTTTTTCACTGAGGTTGGGTGAGAGTAAAACTAGAACTCATAGGTTCAGGGTGAAAGGTGAAATGTTTAAGGGAAACACAAGGGGGAACTTCTTCACTCAGAGTGTGAGTGTGTGGAGCAACCTGCCAGCAGAAGTGATGGAAGTGGTCCAATTTCAACTTCTATAAGAAGTTTTAATAAGTACATGGATGGGAGGGGTATGGAGGGCTATGATCTAGGTGCAGGTCAATGGAACTAGGCAGAATAATAGTTCAGCACAGACTAGATGGGCTGAAGGGCCTATTTCTGTGTTGTAGAGTTCTATGACTCTATCAAAGAGAAAACAGTCCATTGGTTGGTCCTATCTCACACAGATTTATATTTATTGTATATCGCAATAGGAGTTTCTCAGGGCAGAATCCTGGGCACAACCATCTTCATCTACTTCATCACAGACCTTCCAACCAACATCAAGTCCATACTTCGCTAGTGATTGTATAATGTCCATTCACAACTCCTTGACAAATGAAGCAGCCACTGACAACATCAAGCTTGGGTTGATAAGCAACATTTATGCCACAAAGGTTCCAGGCGATGACCATCTCCAACAATTTAGCCCTTCCATTCAATGGCATTGCTATCACTGTCACCCCACTGTTACTATCACTCCACCATCAATATTCTGGGCATCTCCGTTCGGCAGAAACACAACTAAACCAGCTATATAACTACCTTACTCTTAAGAGCAGGTCAGGGAGCTGGGTATCCTGTAGTGAGAAACACGCCTCTTGATACCCCAAGGTCGTTCCACCATCTGCACAAATCTGGAGTATGATGCAATGTTGTCTACTTGCCTAGCTGAGTCCAGCTCCACTAACTCTTAAGAACTCAATACCATTACAGTACAAAGCACCCCACCCTTACTCACCACTCGAAACCTTCAATTCCTCTCCACCAGCACACAAAGACTACAGTGCATGCCATCTACTAAATGCACTGCAGTTGTCCACCCAGACTACTCAGATCGCACCCCATAATCTCTGCCGTCACGAGGGACAAGGCAGAAGGTAAATGGGAACACACCACCCACACTTTCTAAGTCAGACACCATTCTGTCTTGTAAATATACTGGCAGTCTCTCATCATCACCTACATCCTAGAATTCCTACTCATGGCATCATGGGAGTACCTTTACCGGCAGGGCTGTAATGGTTCAAGAAGATGGTTCACCGCCAGCTGCCCAGGGATGGTCATTAAATACCATCGATACCCAATTGCTGCGTGCTTTTGTGACCATTGCACATTACCATGAAGAAATGTCTGAGCTGGGGATAACTGACCATCCAGACAAAGCAAATGGGAGACATCTAATCATAAACACAAGAGATTCTGCCGGTGCTGGAAACCCAGAGCAACACGCGTAAAATGCCAGAGGAACTCAGCAGGTCAGTCAGTGTCTATGGAGAAAGAAAAATCTACGGTGAGACAGCATCTCTAAAGGGGAAGATGCTCCAGGAATATGTACGGTCACAGCAGTCACTCCTGCTCCAATCAACGGGGAAACTTGTAGTCCTGTTCATCTTTTTTATGACCGGAAAACTCTGCTGACTATAACGAACACTAAAATCTGCAAGTCCACCTCGTTAGCAAGTGGTATAGCGAAGGTGCTGCTCAGTCCAGACTAACGTGGGGAGCGGGCCTCGATTTGCTACAGCTACTCAGAGAGCAGCCCGTTGGAAGCAGTGCACAGAAAGCGTGTCATTTTTTGAGTGAGACTTAAAACAGGTCCCTACAACTCTGCTCACTACTGTTCAATCACTAGAGAATAAGAAGGATTACCAGACTCTGTCTGAACCAGTGGTAGATGAGGGACTATTGCACATTTGTCCTGACACAACTTCAGATTTGGCCATCCAGCTAGAAGGCTTAATCTCCTTTCAGGTGGATAGAAATGCTGCAACGTCCAGCAAGACCTGTAGAGGAGGTCTGTGTGTCTACGTCAATAAGAACTGGTGTGCGAATGCCTCGGTAGTGAATGACAAATCGTTTTTAAATGGTGGAGTGCAGGCCCTTCTGCTTAGTGAGGGAGTTCACTGCCATCGTGATTATTGCTGCTCATTCCTCACCCCCTCCCCCTCCATCCCTGTGCTAGTCTGGGGAAATGCTATGGGAGCTCCATACAACCTCAAAACCACTCACGCCAATGGCGTCTTCATTGCTGCCGGTGACTTCAATCAGGCCAGTTTAAAAACAGTCCTGCCAGCATGTCAGCTTCACAACCAGAGGAGAGAATACAGTCCTAACGAAAGGTCTCAGCCTGAAACATCGACAGTGCTTCTCCTTATAGATGCTGCCTGGCCTGCTGTGATCCACCAGCATTTTGTGTGTGTTGTTGAGAGAATATATTTGACCTGGTTTATACCAAAGTTTATGGAGCCTAAAAGCCTGCCCCCTCCCCCACCCTCCCTCAGATATTCAGACCACATATCCATTTTGCTAATCCTTACGTATAGACCACGGGTTAAATGAGTTAAGCCAGTTCACAGGGAGATCAGACCTGGCCAGAAGTTGCCATCTCAGCACTGGAGGACCGCTTCAAAAGCACGGACTGGAGCATTTTCAGGGAGCAGATCATCATGTTTCTTTTTCTTCTATTATGTTTTCTCTCTCTCCTGTATCCATTTCAACGTATATTTAGTTCTTAATCCTGACTACTCAATACCACGATTACAATTTATGATCACACGGAAAGGAGGAACTCCTTAGGGGAGTCAGTGTGGTCTTGTGCATGGGAAATCCTGGCTCACAATTCTTACTGAGTTTGTTTCAAATGGGCTACAAAGAACGTTGATGAAGGAAAGGCAGCAGACGTGAACTTCAGCAAGGCTTTTGACAAGAGCCTGCATGGTAGACTGGTCTAGAAAGCTGGAGCATATCAGGTCCATGTGTTTCAGCAAACTGGACCAGATTTGGCTTAGAGATAGAAGCCTGATGGTCATGGAGCAGGGTTGTTTTTCTGACTGGAAAACTGTAACCGTGGTGAATGAATGGTGCTAGGACCTGCGTCGTTTGTCATATGTATAAATGACTTGGATGAGAGTGTTTGTGGTCTGATAAGTAAGTTTGTTAATAACACAAGGATTGGTGCAGTTGTAGCTAGTGAGCGAGGACTGTTATCTGAGGATACAAAAAGGCACAAATTTCTGGGAAGCTGGGCAAAGCGGTGACAGTTGGATATTTTTAATCCAGACAAATATGAGGTAATGCATTTTGTATCATGTAATAGCAGCCAGCCATATCACAGGAAACGGCAGCAGCCTTAGAAGTGTTGACGTTCAGAGGAATCTTGGGCTGTAAGTTCATAGCTCCCTCAAAAAATTGCAACGCATGTGGATAGGGTAGTGTAAAAAAGCATAGCTCAGAGGCTGGGGTATTAATTTTGTTTATTTTGCTGTGTAAGTCATGTATAATTTATGTTAATTTAGTTTGATGCAATTTACATTTGCCATGGTTGTGTTGCTGCTACAGAAAGCTAATTTTGGTGGCATTTATCCTGTAGGTGTGTATTCCTTTGACAATAAACCTGTATTGAGTACAAGAGATGAGGCAACATGTTGCAGGTGTACGAGACATTGGCTTGCTGTACTTTCAACATTGTGTGAAGTTCTGGAAACCACAGTATAAAAAAGGCGTGGTTGCAGTAGAAAGATGGCAGAAGAGGTTCATCAGGATGTTACCAGGAATGGAGGCTTTAGTTCCAAGGAGAAATTGGATAGGCTGGGATTATTCTCACTAAGGTGCTGGAGGATATAGAGAGACCATACAGAGGTTTATAAAACTGCGAGTGACATAAACAGGTTAGATAATCACAGTCTTTTCTCAAGGATATGAAGTCAAAGCTAGTATACGTGAGCTTAAGATGACATTTAAAGGATGTTTTACCACAAACTATTCATTAAAATTGGTGCTTATTCTTTGTCTAAGTGCCTTCTGAGTTTCAAACTCCAACCTATGCTACTCTATCCTGTATGGGGTGTCAGGGAGGGGGTAGCACCTCTGGGGGGAAGACCTGTTGTTCCTTACTTTGGTCCTCAGCTAGCTCTCACCTGTGGCTCCGAGTGAGCTGTTTGCATGTGACGGCGGCCACACCCCGGCAACGGCTTCGACAGGCCATCCTAACCAGGTGAGAGTAGCTGCCGGAGTTTTTTTGAACCTGGGTGATTCAGGCTTGTCTACCCAAAGTGTGGAAAGACTGGATTCGGCGGACTTCGCAGTGGAATCCACCAGCTGGTTCTATGGGCACGAAGGCGTATCCCAGCACGCAGTGTAGAATGTAAAGAGCATGACAAGACATGTAGATCGCACTAGTCATCCACTGCGTTCTGACCCATCTCCAGATGTCTTGACTCTTGACTTGCCACTGGATTCAGATAGACTAGGACGAGAGAGTGAGGTTGACCACCTGCGCAACTCTCCCTCATTTTAATCAAACTCACGCGCAAGTCGCGACATCACAAACACACCCACCATGTCAGTTGTCCTCATTGCTCACGATGGATGTGCACAGGCACTCTATTTTCTAGCTTCATTTCATTGCACTTTTAATTTTCCATTCACCTATTGTGGCTAAAACATGATTTCGAACTAGAACCTACTGTTTTCTTTTTTTAAGAGCTGTTATTAATGCTAATCCTCCTCAGAAACATATCATCCACTTACAAGGTTGAAGTTCTTGTGATTACTGTGTGTATCCTTTGCAACGGGTTTTGATCTCAGCTGGATTAAGATAGATCCCAGCTCAATGGTACCCCAAAATGGCACTAGTAAGTAGAATGTCTTTTTCCCACACCTCGAATTTATCCACATTATCACCTCCCTAATTTTTTTATCCCCGTGCCTATCATTTGGGCGACAATTTAGAGATCCTGTTCTTGGTATTCTCCGAAAAGGAATATGGTGTTGGTCCTGAGAGAGTCGGCAACATAATCAGAGTACTGGTCAAAGTGAGGAGTCAATAACAAGGTTTTAAGGTGGAGATTCCAGAGCTCAGAGGTTTGATAAATATAGGCACAGCCAGCAATTATGGAATAATTAAATGAGCTAGAAGTTTGAAATGAAGTGGTACCAGTATCTTGGAAGGGCTTTGGTATTGTGTTTAATGGCCAGTTGAGAGAAACAGCAGTGCCCTAGCATCTATCTACCCATATGACAGGGAAGACAACAAAAAAATAAGAAAGGGGAGATTGATGTACACTGTGAGATTTATATTATTCATATTGTGTTTCTGTGCCACAGGACCCAGGGACATCATTCAAGCAAATGAAACACAGAAATTAATTCGATCTTCATCAGTGATGTATAGAGCAGGGAGTGACCCATTAATAAACCCCAAAGTGGGCCTAAGGCGCCTTTATTCCCAGTCTAGCATTGGGTCAAGAGGTTCTGAAGGACAGTTACACTCGAAGGCACCTCCAAAACCACTCAGAATTCCGTCTATTGTGGTTCCGGATGTTCCTACAGATCCACTGTTAGATGGAAGCGTCTACTGCGAGCTAGTGCCACACGTTCTAAAGACCGGCCAGAAAACCTCACCGTCAATAACTCACGTGGAGAGACTGCGAGCTGCAGAACGATCGAAGATCAGGACCCGTATGACAGACATGAATTTTTGCCTCCTGGATTTAGATATGAACTCAGTCTCTATGAAGGCCTGCCAAGAGGAAGCTGTGGAGGAAGATGGTTGGACATTCTCTCAGCCACAGCTGGAGACCACCAGCTCATTTCAACCTGACACCTTTACTTCAATCTTACTTCCGCCCGACAACAGATCTCTAGATCCATCTGTGCTTAAGCAACTCAAAGAAATATTCAGTGAACATGATGCAAAGACAATAGCACAGCATATTTTGAAAGTGGACTCTCAGGTACAGTACATGGGCTTTAATTAGTGATGAACCTGATACAGTCAAAACCTTTAGCATTACTGTTTCATCTTCTCAGTCATTTATTTGATTAGGTAAACTGGAGCATTGTTGGCACCAGAATGTGTGGTGACACTTGCTGGTTGCCTCCTGCGTTGATTGTTAACTCAAATGACACATTTCACTGTATGTTTCCACATACATGTGATAAATAAATCTTAATCTGTAAATTGGAGGCTAAAAGTGCATTGAGGAGTGATGTAGGAAACTATCCAGCCCATTGGGTTTGCACAGACTCCCAGCAGATCAATCCCACTGGAGTATTTCATCTTGTTCCCATTTGAAACTGTCTCACATAATTTCCCCTATCAATTCCCCTTCGGTTTTCCTGTTGCCATTCACTTACACAAAGGGATCATTTACTGTAGAATATTAGCCTGACAGAACTGAGCTCTTTAAAATTTAGTTGGTGTTTGAAAAAGTCATAAATATAAATAAATACCCAATGGAATCTGTTTTGGTCTACTTGCGGGTGCAGACCCAAAACTAGAGGCCATACATATAAATAAATCCAACAACAAAATCGGGAGGACCTGTCAAGCCAGAAAATTGTTAGAATTATAAACACAAGTGATTCTGCAGATGCTGGAAGCCCAGAGCAACACAAAATGCTGGAGGAACTCAGCAGTTCACATAGCAGCTGTAGAGGGACATTAAAATGTGTGGCCTCCTGTACATCGGTGAGACCTGACGTAGATTGGGAGACCGGTTCACCGAGCACCTGGGATTCGCCCACCAGAAAAAGCGGGATCTCGCAGTAGCCGCCCACTTTAATTCCGCTTCCCATTCCTATTCTGACACGTCAGCCCATGGCCTCCTCCACTGTCGCGATGAGGACACACTCAGGTCAGAGGAGCACTCCTTATACTCTGTTTGGGTAGCCTCCAACCTGATGGCACGAACATCGATTTCTCAAACTTCCGGTATGTCCCTCCCCCCCACCCCTCCATCTTCACCATTTTTCTCTGGTGCTCCCCCACCCCTGCTCTTCTTTCTTCCATGGCCTTCTGTCCTCTTACATCAGATTCCCCCTTCTCCAGCCCTGTACCTCTTTCACCAATTTCCCAGCTCTTTACCTCATCCCTCCTCACCTCCTGGTTTCACCCATCTCCTTGTGTTCCTTCCTCCCCTCCCCCCACCTTCTTGCTCTGACCCCTCATCTTTTTTTTCCTCCGGTCCTGATGAAGGTTCTCAGCTCAAAATGTCGACTGTACTCTTCTCCATAGATGCTGCCTAGCCTGCTGAGTTCCTCCTGTATTGTGTATGCATGTTGCATCTTGAATCTTCAGATACATCAGAGCAATTTAAGAAACTCTTAGGTTGACATGGATGGAAGTAAATTGGAGGGTTAAGTGGGAGGGAAAGGACACCTACTGTGGTATTGTTCTATGTTCTTACCTCAGTGCTGAATAGCCACTCTTCATTTATGAAACTGTGCCATTTGTCTTAGATCCCTCAGCCAGGTGAAGCATCTTCCCTGCGTATTGCCTGTCAAATCCTTTAAGAATTCTACAAATTATGGTGGGATCTCCTCTTATTCTTAGGTACTCTAGTAAATACAATCCCAGTCTACTCTCTCCTTCTCCTTGTATTGTAATTCTAAATCTGGAACCAGTCTGGTGAATATTCAATGCACTTCGCACTCTACACTCTCTGATGAGTGAGGAGACCGCAACTGGTAAGGCTCAGTCTCCCCAAGGCCCTGTACGATTGCAAACTGGATTTCCTTCCTTCTGTATTAAAGTCCTTTTGTCATAAAGCTACTTGTAATAAACTGATAGCTTGCTGTGTCTGAAGTGTTAATCTTCTGCCACTTGTGCACCCAGGTTCTGTTCAACATCAACACTTCCCAGTCTCTCACCATTTAACAAATACTCCACATTACACTGATAATGGCACACATTCCAGTACTATGCTCCTGCACGACCACTCAGCTGGCCTGCATCTCCTCAGTGCTTGCAATCTCTTACTTTGTTGAGTATTATTTCATGGATTGTGAAAAGCTAGGTTGTGAGCAGCAATGCCCGAATAACCTCACTAATTACAGCCTGCCCAAGATCAATTCGTTTATTCCCAGTCTTTGTTTTCTGTGATAACAAATTATCTATCCACATTGGCATCTTACTCCCAATTCCATGTGCTCTCACCTTGTTGATCAACCTCCTGTGTGATACCTTATTAAATAAGGCAAGAGAGAATTGACTGATACTGGAAGAATCCCTTCCTATCACCCTGAGTTGAATTTGGCTCCTATTCCCACTGCCGAGATTTACACATGAATAAATGTGAGAAAACACATGATGCTACACGCATATATGTTTAGTGTCAGTGAAGGCCTTGACTTCAACGATGGTATATGAGGAAATTCTCAGTATCCACAAACTTGTGCCATTGGAATCCACGCGTTTAAATAAATTCTGCATTTCTTTGTGAGGTTACTCTGAGAATAGGTAGGCCATTCCAACAGAAACAGAAAACACGTCAACACCCTTTGCTAGGAGGAACAAATTGTTTTAATCTCTTGCAAAGATACACATGCTTTGATCTTGTAGGTTGCTCGCCTCGTCAATGTGTCCCCAGAGCAGAAGAGGATGATGGGAGTGAGGTCAGGACTCAATCTGATCACATTGCCCCACGGACACCAGCTGAGGATGGATCTCCTGGACAGGTAACGCCAACAATCTTTGGCACTGAGATGCCAAAGACCTCAACCAATTAAAACTTCTTTTGTTCAGTGTTTTGGGAGATCCACCTATACTTGTTCATTGTAGGAGAGAGGAAACTCAGCAGATAAAGATGAGATGAGGATGTCATCACAAGAGAAGCAAATTCCAATGTCAATTGCTTGTGATGTCTCAGGTTGTACTGCCGCAAGCTCTTTAGATGATGTTACTAAGCTACCCAGCAGATGGAAACATTTAACAAAGTGAAAATTTGGGTTAGAACACACTTGCAGTACTGTGAATGGTCATTTTTTTGGTAGTGTATAACATAAAACTATTGGTGAAACTGCTGAAAAGATTTTTATGATAGCAGGACAGAGATGTTATATTGTTCAGAGAAGATAAAACAATTGGGATACTTCATTCAAAAAAACAGAAAAAGTGAGGACTACCCAAGAAAAGTCTTGTCCTAACATTATTAACTTCCTGGAAAAGATTTGTACTTGAGAGAGGAGATAGAACAAGGGCTATAAATTATGCATATAGGGAATTTAGGGGAAGCCAGCATATGATGGAAATGCAGGACACATATATAAATGAAGTCATTGGTGTGCAGCAAAGATTATGGGAAAAGCAAAGGCTGGCACAATAGTATCACAGGGTGAGACAAATAAGTGTAGAATAAGATATGTATTGAGTGTACCTCCCATCTTTTGGGCTAAACGTCCTGGAGCAACATTCACAAAATGCTGGAGAAACTTGACAGGTCAGGCAGCATCCATGGAGGGAAATGAATAGCTGACGTATTTGGGTCCAGACCCTTCATCAGGACTAAAAAGAAATAATGCAGAAGCCAGAATAAAAGGATGGAAGAAGGGGTGGAGAGAAAGAGAGAGTAAAGTGTAAATCATGTGAGAAGCTTGGAGGTGATAGGTGGAAGAGGCAAGGGGCTGAACAAGATGGAGTCTGATTGGAAGGACAGAAGACCATGGAATAATGGGAAGAACTGGAGAATAAGAAAGACAAAGTTGTGCACGATGGTAGGTCATAAGGGTGGGGGAGGAGAAAAAGGAATGAAAGGGAAATCAGAAGGGGAGAGGGGAAACAGAGGGAAGAGGTTACGAGATGTTAGGGAAATCGATAGTGATGATATCAGGTTGGGGACGACCAAACAGCATACGAGGCGCTGTTTCTCTAATCTGCATCTAACCTCAACTTGGTAGTAGAGGAAGCTGTAGACTAACCTGTCAGTGTGGGAATGGGAAGTGGAATTAAAAAGGCTAGCCAGCAGGAGGTCCTCTCTGTTATGGTAGGCGGAGTGAAGGTGCTCAGCTAAGCAATATGTCAGGCCTCACTGTTATAGAGGAGGCCACATAGGACGCAGTAAATGACACCGATGGATTCACAGGTGGGATACCTGAAAGGACAGTTTAGGGCCTTGAAAGGCGGTAACAGTGGAGGTGTAGAGGCATGTGTAACATTTAGCACGTTTGCAGAGATAAGTGCCTGGAGTGCCTACGTGCCCTGTCCCTGTGGTAAGTACTGTGCGGGAATCAAATAAAGAAAAATGCACTCAGTGGCCACTTCATTAGGTATCTCCCGTACCTAATAAAGTGGCCACTGAGTGGACGTTCATGGCCTTCCTGTGCTGCAGCCTATGCACCTCAAGGTTCAACATGTGTGTTCAGAGATGCTCTTCTGTACACCACTGTTGTAAAGCATGGTTATTCGAGTTACTGTTGCCTTCCTGTCAGCTTAAATCAAACTGGCCATTTTCCTTGGACCTCTCTCATTAATAAGGTATTTTTACCCACCACTCACAGGATGTCTTTGTTTTTGATTTTTGCACCATTCTCTGTAAACTCTAGAGACTGTTCTGCATGAAAATCCCAGGAGATTGGCAGTTTTCAAGCTACTCAAACCTCCCTGTCTGGCACCAGTAATCACTGCACGGTCAAAGTCACTTAGATCACACTTCTTCCCCATTCTGATGTTAGGTCTGAACAACAACCGAATCATTTGACCACGCTTTTATGCATTGAGTTGCTGCTATGTGATTGGCTAATTGGATATTTGCATTAATGAGCAGGTGTAGCTGATAAAGTGGTCACTGAATATACACTAGGAAAGGTATTCTGATGTTTGGTCACAGATAAAACAAAAGAAAATGTAGAGGAAGGCAAACAAATTGTTCACCAAGATTATTATTAGCAATTCACACCAGAGGAAATGCCTATTGGCTATTGGATATTTTCATTTGGATCTTTTGAATTTTAGTCTAGATGGTGGACAGAAATAACAGGTGCTTCAGATGGTGGTTCCAATAGTTCTGCATTTCTGTTATGGATTGCAACCAAGAGTGTACGATAATAACAAAACCAGACATCGGTGCAGCAAGTCAGACAGTATCTGTGGAGAATATTGGGGATTTTTAAAAAATTGATTTTTTAATGCATTTTCTACAACACTACAAACAAAAAAAAACCCAAAAACAAAGTAGAAAATTAGTACAGTGCAAGATAAACATACAATAGTAATATAATACAAAATAAGATAATTGAGAAAGCACCCAAGTTGAAGTCATGTAAATTAGTGTCCTCCCCAAGCCCCACAACAAAAAAAATCTCCAGACCAACCAAAACAAAATGTAGAAAATATAAATCAGAACATTCAAACCCCCAAAACTGTAAATACACTTGAAAACAGAAGATAATAATGCCTACTACCAAAAAAAAGAGCTGAAAGCAAGGGACTGAATTAAGAGGAAAATTATGAAAATACTCAATAAAAGGTCCCCAGACCTTATGAAACTTTAAATCCGAATTAAGAATTGAATAATGGATTTTTTCAAGGTCTAAACAGGACATGATATCGTTAAGCCATTGAGCATGCGTGGGCGGGGCAACATCTCTCCATCTAAGGAGGATTAGACGTCTAGCCAGGAGAGAAGCAAAAGATAATATTCGACATTTAGTCGAACTCAAGTGTATATCTGTCTCACCCAAGAAACCAAACAGAGCAATTAAAGGGTTAGGTCTAAGTGGCGATTCAGAATACAGGATAAGGTTATAAAAACATCTCTCCAAAATTTCTCTAAGCTAGGACAGGTCTAGTACATATGAATAAGAGAGGCCTCGTCACTTTTGCATTATCACAAAGAGGACTAATATTAGGGTAAAATCGAGATAATTTAGATTTGGACATATGGGCCCTATGAACAATCTTAAACTGTAAAAGACAATGGCGAGCACAGAGAGAAGTTGAATTAACCGATTTGAGAATCGAGTCCCAAATCTCATCAGATAAAGGGATATTTAAGTCATGCTCCCAAGCCATTCTGATTTTATCCACAGGGGCACGCTGTAAGGATACTAATTTATCACGGATAAAGGATATTAAGCCTTTACCCAGTGGATTAATAGAAAGAAAGAAATCCATAGCATTTTTCTCGAGCATTTCAGGGAAGTTGGGAATTAAAGGATTGATAAAGTGTCTGATTTGGAAATATCTAAAGAAATGGGCATTAGGCAGATTGAACTTAGCAGAGAGCTGTTGAAAGGATGCGAAGCGATTATCGATAAAAAGATCTTCAAAATGCCTAATGCCCTTTCTATACCAATCATAGAATGTTGAATCATACATAGTAGGTAGAAAAAGATGATTATGTAAGATAGGACTAGAAAGGGAAAAACCATAAAAACCATAAAATTTCCTAAATTGGGCCCATATTCGCAAAGTATGTCTAATAAGAGGATTAACAAATAGTCTGGACAAACTACTAGGGAGTGCAGAGCCAAGAAGTGCAGAAATAGATAGATCTTTAGTGGAATTCAGCTCCATTGCTACCCAATTAGGGCACTCAGATTGGCTATGAAAAAAAGACCAGAAGATAGTGCAACGAATGTTAGCTGCCCAGCAGTATAAACGAAAATTAGGTAAGGCCATGCCACCCTCTTTTTTAGATTTTTGAAGATAAACTTTATTAATTCTAGAACACTTATTCTTCCACAGATAGGACAAAATAATAGAGTCTAAGGAATCAAAAAAGGTTTTAGAAATAAAAATTGGAATAGATTGAAATAAATATAAAAATTTAGGGAGAACGTACATTTTAATAACATTAATACAACCTACCAAGGACATAGATAGAGGTGACCATTGTGACAGACTCTGTTTTGTAGTGTATAAAAGATTGGCAAAATCTTTTAGATTTTTTTAGTAGCTTGCCAAAAAAAATGTTAAAATATCCTTATTGACCTTCTCATTTTGTTCCTTTCAGACATCACTTAATAGCTCTTGGAATTGCAGTGGATATCTTGGGCTGTACGGGAAGTGTTGGACAAAGATCTGCAGTACTTCACAAAACTATCCAAGTTGCAGCCGAGCTGAAAGATTCCATGGGCAATCTGTTTGCACTGTCAGCAGTGATGAAAGCGTTGGAGCTGCCTCAGGTACTTAGATAGACCCTCACTCCTTCCTCCTTTCCCAACTCGTTTCACTTTATCTCCCGCAAGGACATGAGATTCACACCAGGGTACAGCAGAGATGAAAATGAATGATCTTAGTTTTACATTTCACAGAAAGGGGCTACTGTGCCAGAGCCAGTTCATTGAAAACACAATTTAATTAGCTACTATGTCCTGCTTTTTCCCCTCTAACCCTGAAAATTGTTCCTTCTCATGTTCGTCCCCATCCCATTTGAATGTCATTACTAAATCGGCTTCCACTGTCTTTTTGGGTAATGCATTCCAATCAGAACAATTAAATGCATCAAAAATGTATTTTCTGGCCTTCTGATTCTTTAGCCTTTTTCAGTTCTTCACCCTCTGTCGGGTATTGATCATTAAATTATTTAGAAGTTGAGGTGATTTATTGATAGGAAATTCTACCATCTGTATTTGTAGCAGGCCAAGAGTACAAATTTCAGTGAAGTTTGTTTTAATTTAAGTAGCTGAGAAAGGGGCTAGAAAGCTGATGAAGTCAGACAGGTCATTATTATCCAGAATTCACTGACTGAAAGAGCAGTGAAAACGGTTTCATTAGTAACTTTGGAAGGGGAATAGGATAAATATTTACAGGAAATAAATTTGCTGAGTTACAGCAAAATGGCAAGGGAGTAAATCTTATTTCAAAGGGCCAGCACAAGTACAACAGACCCAATTGTTGCTGCAGTACTTAATCTCCCATATGGACTGGTGGACTGTAATACCCACTCTCTCGTGTAAAGTAACAGAATTAGCCTGCAGTCTATTGCAATAGCAAGTTAGAAGTGTCCTGCACTTTCACATCAATTGTAGAGCTTGTCTTACTTTAAAGAAATAATCTAAACAACTTGATTTTAACTGAATCTTGATTTCTGGTGTCTGCTGTCTATGTCCTTATCATTATTTTGAAGGTACTTCCTTATGTGTGGGTACAACTTCATGCTCTGAAAGGGCTCAGGGGACACTCTACTATGAAGTGCAATTTGTCCATATCTGATATCTTCATAAACACACGATTTTCTGTACAGAAAATAGTGATTGTGATCAGCACAAATTTCTTTTCTGTTTTCCCAAGCCTACTACAAATCATTTGGAAGTCTCATATTTCTTAACTGGCTGAGATCAGTTATCTTATTGCAGACCAGATATCCAAACACTGTGGTCTGTTGATGAATGTAGGAATATTCAGAATAGATAGCTATTCTGTTCCAAAGACTGTTCCATTATTGTATTCTAGCTGTATATCTCTTAATAATCTTTTAAAACAATAATCCATCTATCTATCTAAAGCTATAGTTGGTCCATCATACACTGTCTTTTGGAGTAATAGTTTCTAACGTTCTGTGAAGAAATGTTGTGTGATTTCACTCCTATACAGTCTAGCTATAATTTTGAGATTATGTTTTGGATTTCTATACCAAAATAAACCATCTTATATCTATCCACCTTTTAAAATCTTCAGATGTTTTATACAAGATCACAAGAGCCCTGATGGCTTAATAAAAAATAGTGTGTGCTCAGGCTACAGGAATAGTTTATGAGGATAGGTTTGTACAACATTTGCACATATTAATTTGAGTTTAGAAGACTGAGTGGTGATCTAATTACTTTGATCAGATTACCACACCCCCACCTTCTATATACCAGAGAGTCTTGCACTAATTTATAGAACCCATCCGAATCACATGACAATCCAAACCGATTCATTCTATTGATCAATCATTGTATCTGCTCTTAAGCCGATATATCGTCTAAGGTGTCGTACCCAAAACCGAACACAGTATTCACTAAAAATGGATGGGGGTATGATGATTTTGTTCCCATGCCTTTATCGCGTTCAGAACACAGTGGAGCAGTAATTCAGAGTCTCACACACAAAATACTGGAGGAACTCAGCAGGCCAGGCAACATCTATGGAAATGAATAAACAGTCAACATTTCGGGCAGAGACCCTTCTTCAGGACTGGAAAGAAAGGCGAAAGATGCCAGAATAAAAAGATGAGGGGAAGGGAAGAAGAACTAGCTAGAAGATGATAGGTGAAGCCATGTGGGTGGGAAAGGTTAAAGGGCTGGAGAAGAAGGAATCTGATAGGAGAGGAGAGTGGACCATGGGAGGGAGGGAAGGAGGAGGGAAAAATTTTACTGGAAGGAGAAATTATGTCCATGTCAGTCAGATTGGAAGCTACCTAGACAGAATATGAGTTCTTGTTCCTTCTACTCTGAGAGTACCTCATCATGGCAAAAGGGGAGGCCATGGTCCGACATGTCAGAACTGGAACAGGATAGGAATTTAAATGGTTGGGCACCGGGAAATTCTGCTTTTGGCAGATGGAGCGGAGGTGTTCAACAAAGTGGTTCCCAAATTTCCCAATGTAGAGGAGGCTGCATCAGGAGCACCGGATACAATAGATGGCCCCAACAGATTCACAGGTGAAGTGTTGCCTCACTTGGAAGGACTGTTTGGGGCCCTGAATGGAGGTGAGGGAGGAGGTAAATGGGTAGGTGTTGTATTTCTGTCACCTGCAGTGATAAGTTCCAGGAGGGAGATCAGCAGGGAGGGACGAATGGACAAGGGAATCATGAGGAAGCAATCCCTTCGGAAAGTGGAGAGTTGGCGGGAGGTAAAGATGTATTTGATGGTAGGATCCCATTAAAAATAGCAGTTGGGCTTACCGGGTGATAGGTGAAGACATGAGGAACTCTATCTTTGTTAAGGTGGCAGGAAGATGGGGTAACCGCAGATGTCTGGAAAATGGAAGAGATGCAGGTGAGGGCAGCATCAATGGAGGAGGAAGGGAAATTCTGTTCCTCGAAGAAGGAGGACATCTAATGTCCTGGAAAGGAAAGCCCTGTGCTGGGAACAGATGCGGCGATGAAAGAACAGAGAGAAAGGAATAGCACTTTACAGGAGGCACCGTGGGAAGAGGTATGGTCAAGATAGCAATAGGAGTCAGAGATTTATAAAAGATGTCAGTCAACAGTTTGTTCCAGGGTGGAGACTGAGATTGGTAAAGGAGGCGTCATAACTGGACCAAGCGATTTTAAGAGCAGGGTGGAAGTTGGCGGCAAAGTTGGTGAAACTGATGAACTCAGCGTGGTTGCATGAAGTAGCCCCAATGCAGTCATCACTGTAGAGCTGGAGGAGTTAGGGAGTTTTACCCGGGAAAACTTGGAACATGGACAGTTCTACGCAGTCAACAAAAAGGCAGGCATAGCTGGGGCCTATGTGAGAGCCCATGGCTACCCCTCGAGTCTAGAGACAGTGGGAGGAGCTGAAGGAAAAATTGTTGATGGTGAGAATCAATTCTGCCAGACGGAGGACCGTGGTGGTGGAGGGCAACTGGTTGGGTCTTCTATTGTGAAGGTAGCAGAGAGCTTTAAGGCTTTCTTGATGGGGGTTAGAAGTGTAGAGGGACAGGATATCCGTGGTGAAAATGAGACAGTCAGGGCCAGGAAGGTGTTGAGGAGATCGAGAGCACATGAAGTGTCGTGGGTGTATATGGGAAAGGAATGAACCAAGAGGGACAGAATGGAGTCTAGTATGTGGATGTGAGTTTAGTAGAGCAGGACCAGGCCGAGACAATGGGTCATCAAATCCCATCGTGGAAATTGTGGAATTTTAATTTCAGTTAAAGAATTATATATTTTTTAAATTGACATTAGTAGTGATGGTCACAACACCATGAGATTTTTGTAAAAACCCTTCAGAGGAGAAGGTCTGCTCTTTTACTCAGCCTGGTCAAAACATGGCTGACTCTGCAATGGGTTAGCTCACCACTCAATTCAAAAGCATTCATAAATGGACAACAAATGGTAGCTTTGCCAGTGACACCAAGATCATGAAAAAAGTGAATTAAAAGAATTTAAATGTTGGGTCTGAAAATGCAAGGGACTCAACAGAAAGTAGAAACAACGCTACATTTAACTACAAACTTAACAACGTCTCCCAACAATCTCCCCACAAAGCGCAATGAGTTGTGAATGGTTTTATAATTCACAGTCTCCATGCAAAATCAACACTTACAGCACTGTTAGGTCTAGGGATGACTGAGAGGGAAAATTATTCCACACTGCCATGGTGGCTCGGTCAACCTCGCACCTCGCAATTTAAGTCAATCTCAGGCCATGACACTCGGGAACTTGTGCTCATTTTACTTGTGGCTGTATGTGTCGGATCATAACTAAATGTATGGTGAGTGTTTTGCACCTTGGCCCCAGAGGAACAATGTTCATTTAGCTGTATGGTTGAATGACAATAAACTTGAACTTGAACCACAGGAAACACTGGAAAGTAACCTCCCACATTGTTGATCTGGAATTGTTCAATTCCAGGAATAAAGGAGTGAAGAGCTCAGAAAATTCCACCGTTGATGCAACTTGGTCTCTTCCCCTTGCAGATTGTGCGCCTAGAGCACACATGGAGGACCCTGCGCAGAAATTATACAGATAGTGCCATCAGGTTCGAGAAGGAACTCAAACCATTCATGAAATCCTTGAATGAGGGGAAAGGTAGGTATTTCTTTTCCAAAAAAAAATCAATCAGTGACCAGATGAGGGCAGAATTAAGTTAGCATTTCAGAATCAGAAATCCACCCAAATATTAAAGAATAGGCCTCGTTTTCTTTTAAAAGTTAGCTTCAAATATACTCCAAGGCCTCAGTGGTCATGCACTTTGTAATTATATAGTTCTGCTAAGAGTCAACTCTGTTGTTAAAGAGACCAGCATCTGTCTTTAGTAGTTAACTAGGTCTCGTGATTAACTGAGCAAAAGTCTTTGAATTTGGATAATTGGCATAAATTAGATAGAATTATATGCATTGCTGCTACAAACTCATCACTGGATGCTTTCAGAACTTTCTAAAAATCATTTACAAAGCGAAATAGGAATGGTGGTAGAGAGATGTGGAAGCCTGGGATTCTGTTTGTATTCTACCATGACAGCCAGGAAATCAAAATTTTGTTGATGATATTTTTAAAACCTCGGCAGTTTTTCTAAAAATACCTTTTTGCTAATTCATTGTTCTTTATCAGCATAGCCTGCTTGTGACTCTAGAGCCATAGGAATCAGGCAACTCCCAACTCTGAAAAGTTCCCGCAAGCCATTCAGTTGTGCAAAGCAGCCCCGTAACACACTTGGATAATTCTGTTCTTATTCATTGCTGTAGTTAATCACTGTACTATTAGCATATATGGCTTCTAGTGGATTAAGCTCCCAAACCAATCTGCATCTCCATCTCTGCTGTTATTTACGATGCCCCTTAAAGCCTCTCTCATTGACTCACTCCTCGTCATCTGGCCTAATATCTGGTTTGTGTCGTTCAGAGATAACGTGTTTGATAACATTCCCAAGAAATAATGTGGGTTATTAATGCCATACTAAAGATGCTACGTAAAGGGATATGATGTTGTGAAAAGTGCCATTAAAATGCAAGTTCTTCTTCAACACAGCTGAGTTTCCTCTGCGAAATACCACCATTCCACACATTATGCCCATCATCAGGCTGATGGAGACACAGTCTGTATCTGATTTTATGGAAACTTGGGATAGCATCGACTCAGACTGCGAACTGCTATTAAGGACCCTGGAAGCAGCTCGTGTTGCAACAGTGAACACAGCAATATACAGAGCCAACACTGAAGCCAAACTGAAAGGTAGGCTCCTCGCCCCGCAGTATACTACCCGACAAGTGTTAAATCCAGTGTTTCCTTTCAGGACCAGGCCTGGGCCCAGGTCTGTGCTAATTTGGGTCGTGGCTGCAATTCTTGGCGCTGCCAGAAAGTTCAAAGTTCAATTTAAATTTATTATCAAAGTTTGTATGTTTCACCATATACTACCCTGAGATTCATTTTCCTGCAGGCATTCTCAGTAAAACAAAGAAATACAGTAGAATCAATGAAAAACCACACACAAAGACTGACAAACAATTCATGTGCAAAAGAAGGCAAACTGCGCAAATAAAAAAATAAATTATGCTAAGAATATGAGTTGTAGAGTCCTTAAAACTGAGTCGGTAGGTTGTGGAATAACTTCAGAGTTGAGGTGGGTCAAGTTATTCACACTGGTTCAGGAGCCTGGTGGTTGAAGGGTAATAACTGTTCCTAATAATAAGGGTAATAACATGGTGGTATGAAACCCAAGGATAATGTACCTCCTTCCCAATGGCAGCCATGAAAAAGAGAGCATGGCCTGGATGGTGGGGGTCCTTGATGATGGAAGCTACGTTCTTGAGGCAGCACTCCTTGTAGATGTGCTCATGGTGGGGTGGGGGGCGGGGGGTAGAGTTTTTCCTGTGATGCACTGGACTGTATATTTTGTAACTTTTCCACTCCTGAGCGTTGGTGTTTCTGTACCAATCAGGATACTCTCTACTGTGCATTTACACAAGTTAGTCAAAGTTTTAGACAGCTTGCTGAACCTACAGAAACTTTAAGGAAGTAGAGGCCCTTCCATGCCTTCTTTGTGATTGTACTTATGTACTAGTTCCAGGACAGATCTTCTGATAATGCCAAGGAATTTAAAGTTACTGACCCTCTGCACCTCTGATCCCCACATGAGGACTGGGGCTTCATCCCCAGTTGATAATCAGCTCATAGGCTTTGCTGACTTTGAGTGAAAGTTTGTACCATTCAACCAGATTTTCTGTCTCTGCTCACTGTAAAGTTGTGGGTTCGAGCTCATCAAGATCCTAACCAATACTCCCCATGAAGTGCTGAAGGAGTGACGTGCTCTGAGGTAGTCTTTCAGATTAAACGTTAAAACTCTGCTCTTTCAGCTGAACGTAAGCATACCATAGCAATGCTTCTTTGAAGAGCTATTTATTCTGCATCATCCAGCCACCGGTAAAATAAATTATCTGGCCACCTTCACAGGTAGATGATAGTTTAGATCTTATCCTCTTCAATGACCATAGAGTACTGCAGAGTGTACTGAAATTTAAAAAATGCGATAAAATAGCACAGGAACAGGCCCTTCACCCCATGTCGTTCCCTAATACTCCCGCAGACTGTTGGGTTTTGGCCTACCTTTATTTGTCTCCCACAGTGCAAACTTCTGCATTTATCAAGATTAAATTGCATCTGCTTTATCTATCTTACCATCTGATCACCGACTCACCAGTAACCTAAGACCATTCTCCAATTTTCATATCATATACAAATTGACTTGTACATTCATACTCAAATGGTTCAAATATAATGTTACTGGCATCTACCTGAAAAAGTAACACTACACTGTCACTTTCAGCCTCCTCTTTATCTAGCCAATTTTGGATTTAATTTGTCAGAGGCCTCACTGAAGTAATATGCTACTTAACTCTGGGGTTAAGCAGCGAAATCTGTTTAACAGCAACACAAATAATATCAAAGTATCCCTCACTTTTAATAAGCTATAACGTCCCTAAGGGATTGCACAGGAGGGTTAACAAACAAAATTCAACAGTGGACTATGTAAGAGGATATTAGCACAGACGATCAAAAGCTTGGTTATGGAAGTAGGTTTATGATACCTTGGGAGGTGAAAGTATAATTACCAATGATAGATCAGTTAAGGGATAATCCAGAGGTCAGATCTTGAAGAGTATGAGATATGGAAGGTTGTAATGTTGACAGAGGTTAAAGATGGTCTGGAAATGAGCATTTTATATATTTGAAAAATAATCAAAAATACAAAGAATTGCCTTCATGACAGGTCCTTCATTGTAACAACACTCACTGTGAGACATCCTCCCATATATTAAGGACTCTATATGTCTGATGCGAGCCAAACATTCGATGAATATCTGTGGACTGCCCATCCATCACCAGCAGTCAAAACTATATGGAGATGGCAAACGAAGTGTGTTATATTGGGCCAGCAGTCTGCCTTCCTGTAAGGCTGCGACTGGGGTTGACTTGGTTCGGGTTTCAGAGGGATCTGCAAATGCTCGCCTTGCTCATGGAACATAAACTATGGAAACAAATCTGTTAAAACATACTAATGTACAACTTTTACTCCCTTCCCTTCCACCTCAACCTCCTTCCCTAATCACTTCCCGACAATCTGTTTTTGGCTTAACATCTTGTTCTTTCTCATTCAGTCTATCTCATCATCTTCCTTATTCTCTCTCACTTATAGAATCTTCATCTAGAAACCCAGAAGTGTCCAAATATAATAATCCTATAGTGAACAGTTCTGTGTATATCAAGTTCATCTTTTGCCCTTTTTAAATACAGTAATTCTTGCTAAATTTTCTCATCTACAGTACATTCCATGTCTAAGAATTTAGCAACCAAAATATGGACATGATTATAATTCTGCTAGTGCCATGCTTAAGTCAAAAATATAGAGAAGGTGCATGGTCCCTGTTCCCACCAATCCCGGTTCATTTCCCTGACTGTAGGCAGTCTGCCTTTAACCAGATGCATCCAATGCAGCACCATTAGGAAACAATGCATCAAGATACTTTAAAAGAATGTCCTAATTTAAGATCTCACAGGTATTGCATTGAGACGAGGTCAGAAATTTTAACAAGGCACTAATTCTGTAACTAACTCGAGGATGAAAACAGAAATAGAGCCACCGCAGTAGCACAGGGGTTAGCGTGACGATTTTCCAGCTCGGGGCATCGGAGTTTGGAGTTCATTTCCAACGTCATCTGTAAGGAGTGTGTACACCCTCCTCGTGGCCATGTGTGTTTCCTCCAGGTGCTCCGGTTTCCTCCCACAGTCCGAATATGTACAGGTTCATAGTTTAATTAGCCATTGCAAATTGTAAACATGAGAACTTCTGCAGATGCTGGAATGTTTGGTCACCAGTAAGTTTCAATTTTGGCGAATGGAACAGAGGTGCTCGATGAAGTGCCCCCCAACTCCAATTTACAATGGGTCTCACTAATGTAGAGGAGGTTGGGAGACTGCTTCATCGAGCACCTCCTCTCCATCTGCCAAAGCTGAACTTCCCAGTGGCCATACGTTTTAATTCTGATTCCAGCATGTGCCACAATGAGGCCACCCTCAGGGTGGAGGAGCAACACCTTATTATACCTGGGTAGCCTCCAACTTGATTTCTATTTCCTGTAAAATATTTTTTCCCTCCCCCTCCCCTTCTACTGTTCCCCGCTCTGGGCTCTTGCCTCTTCTCACCTGCCCATCATACTCTCCTGGGACCCTTCCTCCTATAGTCCACTCTGTTCTCCTATCAGATTCCTTCCTCTCCAGCCCTTTAGCTTTCCCTCCCACCTGGCTTCACCTATCACCTTCTAGCTATCCTCCTTTCCCTCCTCCCACCTTTTTATTCTGGCATCTTCCCCCTTTCTTTCCAGTCCCAAAGAAGGGTCTGTATATTCACTTCCATAGGTGCTACCTGAACTGCTGAGTTCCTCCATCATTATGTGTGTGTATGTGTTGCTTTGGATTTCCACTATCTGCAGAATTTCTCATGTTTACCACTTACAATGGCCAATTAACCTGCTAACTGGTACATATTTGGACTGTGGGAAGAAACTGGTCATGGGGAGACGTACAAACTCCTTACAGTTGACACCAGAATTGAACTCTGAACTCCAGCGCCCCATGCTGTAATAGTATTGTGTGAGGTGCCCCTATTTCTTTTTATGGGGAGAAGGCAGGAGATTGGAGTTGAGAGCCATGATCGAATGATGGAGCAAACTCGGCGGGCTGAATGGCCTAATTCTGTTCCAATGTCTTATGGTCTTACAACACAAGACTTCAATAATTGGTTTAAATTTTTTCCCCAGATTTTCAAGCTAAAGAAGAATTGCTAGAGGTATTCGCGACTGAATTTGCTCTAAGATTGTTCTGGGGTGCCAATGCAACTGTAGTTGCACGCAAAGAGAGATATGAGAAATTTGATAAAATTCTTAATGCTTTGTCACGGAAGCTGGAGCCTCTGGGCCCTTCAGAGATGTCTATGACAGAACAGACACTCGAGGCCAAGGAGAAAAGGTAAAACAAGTGAAGATCTAATGGCCAACTCATGAGTTAACAAAGTGCGTATAGTGAGGTACTGATCAATGTGACACGGGCCGTATGGGAAATGTCCTTTTCTTCCGTGCGTGCATCTCCTACAGTGTGGAACTTGTTGCTTTCTGACTAATTGTTGTTTCTGTAACATGGACAGCAACTTTCAAATCCACAGCCTCTGGGCACTGAGGAAAACAAGACCAGTCGTTGCATGGGATCAGCTTTCCTCCCAAGTCACACACTGGATGTATTATTTGTATATACAACCTGAATATATATCTAAAGTTCCTTCATTGTCAAGATCCAGCAAATCCTTTGTACATAGATTGTAGCAGTTCATAGTGGTGGCTCATTATAACCTTGTAAATGGTAATTAGAGAGGAATAATACATGCTGGCTTTGGCCAGCAGCAACTTCATCAAAATAATTATTTTAATCTTAACTCCACTCTGATTCTATACCCATGGAGACATAGTTGGTGTTGTAATGGCTTTTATAATGGGCTTGGGCTGCCCCAGCACATTCTTGGGTGTGTTGGTTGTTGTTACAAATGGCACATTTCACAGTATGTATGTGTGATAAATAAATCTTAATCCTGTACCGAATGGATAAATTCTTTACATTTTACCAAAATATGGTCTAAATTTTACAGTGATGGAATCAAAGGAACCTCCGCATAGAAGTACCTTATACGGGTGGCAGTTTAGATAACAATCCATCCGACAACGCAATCATGTCTATGGTAAACAGTGGTCTCCTGTTAACAGTGGTACACATCAACCGTTTGTTTCCCGTGCAAAGCATCAGATCATACCACAGTGTGCAGCGAAGCTGAACTCCCCCTCTTTTTAGCCGAGGAACTTCAACTATAATGATGTCTTGCTGCAAAAGTTGTTTCGTTTTCTCTCTACTTTGACTTTTATTTAGAGATACAGCACGGTAACTGGCCCTCCCAGCCCAACAAGCCCGTGCCTCCCAATCACACCCATGTGACCAATTCACCTAATAACCCGTACAGCTTTGGACTGCTGGAAGAAACCAGATCACCCACGTGGTTACGGGAAGGACATCCCAACCTCCTACAGACAGCAGCAAGTTGAACCCGAGCTGCTGACGCTATAATAGCGTTATACCAACTGCTGCCCAAGATTATCTATATTTACTACATCAGACCGAATCTTTCCAAATGCTCCAAAAATAAGCATAGAATTGATATATCCATCTGAGACTGCCCATTTCAGAGATTTTGGAAACAATCAGATGTACAACATACCACCATCTAATCGGGCTCAGCTTTCATTTGAAATCAGTGCAATCTCTATTGCTCTGTGCATTAGAGACAGAAGTGACCGCAGATGCTGGAAGCAAAAATCGACTGCAGGAGGAACTCTGCAGTCAGGGAGCATCTGCAGAGAGACATGGAGGTTCGATGTTTCAATCGGGACCCTTCATCTGGACTGGTGTACATTTAATTTGTTTTAATTGTGAAAACGCAAACTCATTGTGAATTTAAGCTAGCACAGGATGAAGCTAGCATGAACTTGAAAAGGAAACATGGAGTTTTTTTGTTTTCTGGCCTAATTTGATGTCTATTTTCAGCCTGCTTCTCACCACCCAAGGCTGTTACATAATTTTAGCAGAATAGGACATTTTATCTTACAGACTTTTCTGTTGCTGTGAATCAAGGTCAAAATTCTCGATAAAATCAAAACAAGTTTTGAAAAATTTCATTCATAAAAATAATCTTCAAATATTTCTTCAAAACCTTTTCTATCTCAGCAGCTGAAACTGTTTAACCTTGTAAACAGGCTCATTAAAGAGGACACAGCAGGAATATGAATTCAGTACGTAAACAGACTGAGGTTTCCCCAAGGAGACTCATGGGTGGCTAGGATGGACTGATTGGTGACAAAAATCAGAAGAAAAACACAGGGAAAAAATGTCGCAAAAACAAAGGAGCTGGTTGTGGATTACAGGAAGAATAGAGTCGGGCTAACCCATATTGACTTCAAATGGATCTGAGGTTGAGAGGGTAAACAGCTTCAAGTTCCTCGGCATCCACATCACCGAGGACCTCACGTGGTCTACACACACCAGCTGTGTGGTGAAAAAGGCACCACAGCGCCTCTTTCACCTCGGACAGTTGAGGACATTTGGTATGGGCCCCTGTGGTGAACTACATATTCCTGTCTGGACACGCCCCCCCCCCCCCCCCCGCTGACTGCTCCTGTGGCTCCTCCCACTGACCGTGGCTCCTCCCACAGACCCCTGCTGACTCCTCCCACAGACCCCTGCTGACTGCTCCTGTGGCTCCTCCCACAGACCCTGCTGACTGCTCCTGTGGCTCCTCCCACTGACCGTGGCTCCTCCCACAGACCCCGGTATAAAGGCGATTGGAGACACAGACCCTTCCTCAGTCTCCAGGATGTTGTGTGGTGGTCACTTGCTGCTTGTGCTTTCTTCCAGCCAATAAAAGCCTACCTTAACCCACGTCTCAGAGAGTTATTGATGGTGCATCAGCCCCCAAATCCTAAGAACTTTCTACTGGGGCACAATTCAGAGCATCCTGACTGGCTGCATCACTGCCTGGTACGGGAACTGTACCTCCCTCAATCGCAGGACTCTGCAGAGAGTGGTGTAGACAGCCCAGCACATCTGTGGATGTGAATTTCCCACTATTCAGGACATTTACAAAGTCAGGTGTGTAAGAAAGATCACCGGGGACCCGAGTCACCCCGACCACAAACTGTTCCAGCTGCTACCCATCCGGGAAACGGTACCGCAGCATAAACACCAGGACCAACAGGCTCCGGGACAGCTTCTTCCACCAGGCCATCAGACCGATTAACTCACGCTGATTTGAGTGTACTCTATATTACATTGACTGTTCTATTTATTATAAATTATTATTAATTACTATGATTGCAAATTGCACATTTAGATGGAGATGTAACACGAAGATATTTACTCTTCATGTATGTGAGGGATGTAAGAAATAAAGAATTCAATTCAATTCAGATTCTGGAAATTTGAGATGAAAACAGAAAATGCTGGAAACACTCAGCAGATGAGGAAAGAAAAAATAGAGTTAATGTTTGATTTCAAAGATGTCTCATCTTCAGCTTAGTTGGTGTTGAGGCAGACATGCCAAGTTGACTAGGCAGGTAAACACCAGTTGCTTCATTAAATATTATGACTGAGGCAATAAATCTAGAGCATTCTTCCCTCCCGCCCTTTGTCACTGAGCTACATAGAAAGTAACTGAGAAGATTGCAGTAAGTGCATGCAGAGTTAATTGAACTGGTCACCTGGGTTCCTGTAATAGGTTGTCGGAGCTGCAACATGAATCCTGCATTTGGTTTATTTTTAGCAGAAAGATGATTCCATTATACAGAAGCCAAGTAAACACAAGACCTTAACATTTTGGTATAATGTCCCATAGATTTTCTGTTTGAAATAATTATTTTCACCAAAATTACTCAATCTTTTTTTCCTCTCCAGTTGTAATTCACCTACAGAGATTATCAAAGCCCGTCTGTCTGAATCCATCAATAGTCAACTGTAAGTGGAGGGTCCCACCAAAGACCAGATAAACTGGTGGGTTGGGCCAGGTTGGGGCATGCTGCAATAGTACGGATCTGTACACTCGCCAGGTCATTTTCACATGGTTTTCCTTTGCTAGCTGGATACTCAGTTAGGGAATGCATAAAGAACTTGACCAGAGTAGTCCCACTGTCAAGAGAATGGGCAGGGAACAGGAAGTGTAGATGTAGCTTCAAGTGTAGATGTCTACAATCCACATCTGAGTTGAGTTAGGATAGGGAAGAAATACACACAAGGGCTCAGATTGGATGTGTTCATATTTTAATTTTATACTGAGCTAATTTCTAGACCTTACCAATGCCTAAAAGTTGCCAAATCCAAGACCAAGCTCCAGCTACAACCTCAACTTCCACACAGTCTTAAAAATGACTTGCAAGTCTATAGTATTGTAGGCAGAACTTTATGAGTGGGACTCAGCAGAATTCTCAAGCACTAGAAATATTTGATTTTCAACACATTAAGCTTTGACTTTTCCCCTCACCACAAAAGTTATTGATTTCTACATTCCCTCGTGACAAAACGTACTCCTGTTGGAGGTTCAAAGACCAAAAGGTAAAGAAGTGTGTCTTAATTCAACATTGCTAAGCACATGATAATATTGGCCATTCAACATTTGGTTTCATTAAAGACCTGCTTTTCCATACATGAACAGTAGATACCAGATAGAAACTGTACAGCTGTTCAGTATTCATCAGTGATAACAACTACTGTAGTGGTGCTCTCCAAGTTTAAAACTTAGTATAAATAAAGCAAACATATAATATAATTCATGTGTAACTGTTTAAAAAGTTTCTGTTTTAGTCATACTTAATATGCCCTTTCTATTCAGTGACCATAGGAAGAATTTTCCCTTCCTGATCAAGATCTCACTGGATGCCCATGGGTATCTTATAAACAGGCAACACAGCAGGCGCCAGAGGGTCTTTCTGCCTGCAAGAGATAAAAATCAAAAAGGAATGCGAGAGTCCCTGTAATTGTCATAAATTACGAGACACTTCAGAGCAACTCTGGAGAATTGTCAGGGTTTCCCAGAACAATTTGCTGCCTTCTTTGCCTGTCCTTTTACTGGGTAAACAAACTGTGTCTGTAACAAGAGGTTTTATCAACAGGACTGAAGAACATTCACTTCCAATTCACATAATAAAATCTATACTATCCAGCCCTCACCCATACATACAAACCATTATCTGCATTATTTCTTAATCATCTCCATTACACTCCCATTTGTTCCTTCAATCTCAACACAAATTCTTTGAAATCTACCTAAATCGTTCAATTACCAGGCAGTGCAGGGATTGTATCTCATTTCCAAAAGACAGTCCCTCCAAATCCTGCAGGGAGGAGCTAGCCATGAGATGTTAAAAAAAAAGCCAAGCATCATTATTTCAAATATATCAAAGAAACAGTCAGAGGGCCTGAAAACTCAGAGTTCATTGTCTAAGCACAGAAAGAAGGCATTCAGTCTACACTGTGTTCTTTGAAAGATCAGGCAGACTTAATTTACCCCCACCCACTGCTGTTGTCAGGAAGTCTATCTTCCAGTTCTTGTAAAACTCTCATCCAAACTTATTTGTGGCGTTTGTTTCCAGCTCCTTTACAGGACAAACCATCCTGCTCCTGACAATTCTTAAATGAAAAATAAACTCACCACCTCCCCTCTGGGCCTATTGCCAATGTTTTTAAATGCACTCACGCATAACTAATTCAAGGGGTTAAATAAAACGTGGAACGAGCCCAGGGAATTTGCACAATATTCACAAGAATACTACAAATATTTGAGTTAATGAGAGATGCATGTTGAGCTCTGTCTGGATAGGTCCTTTGAGGATAACTTGTTGTAAGATACTTAGAAAGTCAGGAAATGTCAGGTGTGTTAAATTAATTCCCAATTTCCAATTCAGTTAAATCATCTTGAAAATCCATAACATATGTGGACAGGAATCTGTTGTAAAGATACTGAAAGAATTCTTGACTGTAAATCTCTAAATAGGACACATTAGAATCCTGAGGAAAGTGTGCCAGGAAATGGTTAATGCTTTAGCTTATAGTTGGCTTCATAAAAGCCTGAAGCTGAAGACCGGTTGATTTTCCATTTTGCGTTTATCTCATAAGGCGGTCAACCACGCATTATGGAGTAATTCCTATATTCTTCTAATGAACACAGGCACCACATCGACAATAGCCAAGTTTCAGAAATACGTTCACTCAAAATTTTGGGACTTTATTGTGGATTTTTGCTGAAGTTGTGGCAGTCCCATCAATTCTGAGTTGGGTCATTGGTAATTTCTTTGGCTGACGACACTAGTGGGATGTCCAGGGAGTATTGCACTGTCATTGATACCATGTTTAGAGATTGGATTAAAATTACAGAAGCCCTTTAATTTTATAAACAAGGTGCATAGAGACTTCTCCTGTTATCCTGACCGCCAGTAAGATATCAGAAAGCAAACTGTCCAGCCACCATCACAATGCTGTTGGTGAAAACTCATTCTGCAGAAATTGTCTCTCAGGCTTTACACATTACAGTCCTTCAAAGGTTCAGCATTGGTCATAAAATCTTTTGGGATTTCCAGATGAGCCCAAGTATATTTTCTTTAATGACGTTTGCCTTTAAGGGTCCAGTTTTAATCCTGCTCACTCAGTAGGAAGTTGGGTAGCTGGACATAATTTGCTTTCCACTACATTTTGAACATACATGAATCTGAGCCTGGATTATGGAAGGACGGGGTACCAATGAAACCTAGAGACAGTCAACAGGTCCAGGAGAACCTTTAATTAAGATTTTGTAAGTTGCATGCTCAAGTCTCTCCCCATACCATTACATCATTTTTCTGTGCATTACACTATTGACTCACCAATTTCAATTAGCATAGGTCCCGTCCCTTCAATTCTACCCTCTTCCCACGCCAATTACCAGCTTTGTCATTTCCCAGACAGATCAAGTAGGAGTATTTCTCTACATAGCACTGAGGTCCCAGAACTAAAATATGACTCTCATGCTGACAAACTATCCCTAGTTAGAGTAAAAGAGGTGCAACTCCCCCATCAGTCAAGCCTGGTGACACTTCGTTGTAAACGACTGGGATTAGTTTTTAATCTAGCTCTCTTCCACTCACTGCATTTTTCCATGCCATTAGCTGCTTTTATTGGGAGATGTTTCACAACAGCCAAGCTAAATGAGAGTAGCATCTGTAGATGAGTGCCAGAAGACCAAATGACGGAGTAGATAATGGCAGAAACTCATATGCTGGACAGACCATTTATCAGCAATACTCTAAAAACAAATCATAACACTCATATGCATGGGAACCCAAGTACATATCGGTGGCTGTATGTCCCATATTACAGTGAATGTGCTTCAGAAGTGCTTCACCAGTTGCAAGATTTCCTAATAAATGTGCGCCTCTCTTATTTCAGTAAGGATGTCTGTAAACTAACATACATCCATGCACAAAACAAATTGGAAATGATGGTCTAACAATGTTAACCTGTAAAATAAGTTGTTATGTGTGCTCACGACTGCATGTATTCTGTTCCATTTTTTAATAAAGAAGTTTAAAAGAAACATTTCCATTGTACCCTTTTGAAATTTAATTAATGCTGCAATGTAGGAAGCAAGGCAGCCAAAGTATACACACTGCTCCCACTGAAGGCATTGTTTACAGTGGCCAGTTGATGTTATGAATACCAAAGACATATTAATGCACATTGTAATTATCACTATGTTTAATAACTGATAAATATTGCACTATAAACAATGATATTTACAGGAAGAAGTTGTTTCCTGCTTGGCATTGCTGTCTGCCACACCTCCAACACCTCCTGTCAGCCAGGGACCACCGCTCATTATGTTTTGCTCCCTCAGCCCTGGTACATCTCCTGGTGGTGGAACAGTAGCAGGAACGTCTCCCTGCCAACCCTGCAGCTTCCAGTGAGATTAGTCATTCCCCCCATCCCCATTTCTGTCCTTCCTCCTCAGCCACAGCCAAAAGACACCCTTTTCGGTCTCTTCAGCCAGCTCCTAATCCTCGCTCCAGTCGCTGCCGTATCAGAGAGTAACCTTGTTGTCGATGGTCCAACGAAGTCCCAGCATCCTACCTCCACAGGGTAGATGATGGTAGTCCAGCCGGCTTCCTTACCCTCAGCTGCCAGGTCTGAATACTTCAGCCTCTTTCACACGTGGGCAGCCTCCACTCCTCCTTTGGTTAACTCAAATGAGGACTGTCTTGGCAGCCATGGACAGAAGTATTGTGTCTGGGTGGAGAGACATGGTGGTGATTTCTACGGGGAATGTCTTTATGCCAGAGATAATCATCTTGCTCTTTAAATTGTACCATGGGATCTACTGAATCTATCCAAAGAGTACAGACAGGGTCCCTATTTGTCATCTCACCAAAAGGACACCATCTCTGAACTGTAGTCTTCCCTTGGCATTGTTTTATAAACTCAGTGTCCACTTTATTAGGTGCACCTGCTCGGGAATGCAAATATTTAATCAGCCTACCATGTAGCAGCGACTCGCTGCATAAGAGCATGCAGACACAGTCAAGAGGTTCAGACCAAACATCAGAATGGGGAAGAAATGTGATCTGAGTGACATTGACCATGGAATGATTGTTGGTGCCAGACAGGGTGGTTTGAGAATCTCAGAAACTGCTGATCTTCTGCGAGTTTCACGCACAGCAGTCTCTAGACTTTACAGAGAATGGTGTGAATTTTTTTAAAAAAAATCCAGTTCTGTGGGCTTGTTAATGAGAGAGGTCAGAGAAGAATGGTCAGAGTGGTTCAAGCTGACGGGAAAGCGACAGTAACTTAAATAACCACGTGTTACAACAGTGGTGTGCAGAAGAGCATCTCTGAATGCATGACATGTTGAAACTTGAAGATGATGGGCTACAGCACCAAAAAACCCACACCATGTTCCATTCCTGTACCTAATAAAGTGGCCACTGAGTGCATTATCACTAAAATTTGTTGTTTTGCAGATATAGAGAGCAGTATTTTAAAAAAATACTGCAGGTTACAATAACAAATATAAACAATATAAATAAATAAGGCAAAAGGAACAAAGTTGTGAGGTGATGTTAGAGTAGTCGGTCAGACTTTTGTTCCCAGTAGGGGCATCTAACAATAGAAGGCCTAGGTTCACGGTCAGAGAGGAAAGACAAAGGGGCAATTTTTCCATACAGAATGTGGTGGTAGAGCATGGAGGGTTTATGGATCAAGCCACTAGAGGAAGTAGTAGAGGTGGGTCAATTACAATGTTCAAAAGACATTTGACCATAGACACGAATAGTGATGATTTAGCAGGATATGGGCCAAATGCATTCAAATGGGATTAACTTAATTTGAGAAAGCCAGGGAGATCACCCATCAATGGTGTCATTTACAAATCTTAACAACAAATGCCAAAATTACTTGACTAAGATTCTGGATTCTGCTGATGGGCACCAAACCTACATTATAAGTGGTGAATATTATGAGTGATGGATTGTAATCCTAGAAAACAGGCCACATCAAGGTTTTCAATACCATGAGGCCCCATCATCCGCGCATATGCCAAGAAATGTGAGTTTGAAAAAATGTATCTCTATAGTCAATTTTTTTTTCCCCAGGGTGAATTTTTGCTGATAGGATTGAGAGTGAACTTTTGGATAGTGATTTGAAAGGGTGAATTTCTATTACTCAGAAGTCCATAATGCAGGGGTCACCTGTGATGGATTTCTCGAGTGCCATGTAGCTTCCAAGACCAAGTCTAACCCAAAAATCAATCAACATTACATGAGAAGGAGCAGCAATAGTAGGAATGAAGTCAGGAGAATGAGTGGCCAGCTCACTTCTAAATTATCATTTTCCTGGAAATATAGTCAATCGAAAAAAAGCTTCTGTTTTCAGTTTTGAACAAAGAAAACTTGCCATTTCTCAAGGGTTTCTTAGAAACTTGCCAGCTAATTGAGGAAACAAATTGTTCCCAGCAAAAATGGCCCCAGGTGGGTTCTGAAACTCAAGAGTACAAGGTTATAGTCAACAGTAATACATCCCCACCAGACCGTTTGTACTGGGAACCATTCCACAATGAACTCTGCAGGAAAACAAACTGTGAAGATAACACTGCCTTCCTTGGTAGGGAACCGACAAAATGTAACACACAAACTTTCTCAAGAAGAAAAAAATGGGATTTCCCTGACAGTTTTCAGATCCCCTTCAGGATCCCCAATGTTTCCAGCTGATAAAACTAAATTGTGTAGCAGTTGTAACTTAGGAAGTGCCGCGGTGGCTTACACAGAAACACCACACATTACAGAGCCGGCCACAGGGTTCAATTCCCACCACTGCCTGTAAGCAGTTTGCACATTCTTCCTGTGACCATGTGGGTTTCCTCCAGGCGTTCTGGTTTCCTCCCACATTCTATAGACGTATGGCTTAGAAGGTCATTTGGACACGTGGCCCTGTGCTGGAACTATCTATTACCATGCTGCATCTCTAAATAAAAATAAAAATAACACTGAATAAGGCATAAATATTGGCCAGGAGATTAGGAATAAACCCATTCCTTCTCTTAGAAACAGTATCATGTGTTCTTTGTTATTTCCATCTAAGAGCAGACAGGCCTTCAGTTTAACCTCTCAAGGTTGCATCTTCAACCTTACAGTATTTCTTCAATATACAGTGACCTAGGCATTCATGTTTGTTACTGGAATTGCACTTAAAGGAAGAAAGCTGCCTATGAATATTAAACATGAGGAAATCTGAAGATGCTGGAAATTCAAGCAACACACACAAAATGCTGGTGGAACACAGCAGGCCAGGCAGCATCTACAGGGAGAAGCACTGTCGACGTTTCGGGCCCAGACCCTTCGTCAGGACTAACTGAAAGTAAATCTCTTACTATCTTTCCTTTCAGTTAGTCCTGACGAAGGGTCTCGGCCCGAAACGTCGACAGCGCTTCTCCCTGTAGATGCTGCCTGGCCTGCTGTGTTCCACCAGCATTTTGTGTGTGTTGCTATGAATATTAAAGTTATCTGGAGTGAAGTTGAGAAAATGTGGCACTCACTACCAAATCTGTCAATTGTGGACCTAGATGAGGGGTTATTGCCCACCCTAGCTTCTCCTGAAAAATACAGAAAGAGAACCCTGTGGGTGTCCACAGTCACATGGAGGCCAAACCAGGAACAGACAGCAAGTTCCTTCTCTTCAAGGACATTGGTGAAGTACCTTCACTGGCCACTTTATAAGGTACACATGCTCATTAATACAAATATCTAATCAGCCAATCATGTGGCAGCAACTCAATGCATAAAAGCATGCAGACAGGGTCAAGAGGTTCAGTTGTTGTTCAGACCAAACGTCAGAGTGAGAAAGAGATGTGATCAAGGTGACTTTGACCATGGAATGATTGTTGATGCCAGATGGGGTGGGTTGATTACCTCAGAAACCCCTGATCTGCTAAGATGTTCATGCACAACAGTCTCTAAGTTTACAGAGAATGCTGAGCGCATCTCTGAATGCACAACACATCAAACCTTGAAGTGGATGGGCTACAGCAGCAGAAGACCATAAACATACACTCAGTTGCCACTTTATTAGTTACAGGAGGCACATAATAAAGTGTCCACTGAGTGTAGATGCCTTTGTAAAACAGTTTAATTGTACACTCATAAAGTTCAAAGTAAAGTTATTATCAATGTATATATATGTCACAATATACTGACCTGAGATTCATTTCCTTGTGGGCATTCAGAGAACAACATGCTACAACAGAATCAATGAAAAACTACACACAAAGACCGGCAAAACAACCAATGTGCAAAAGAAGACAAACTGCAAATACAAAAAGCTAATTAAATTAAATAAACAAATAACACCAAGGACATGAGTTGTAGAGTCCTTGAAGCTGAGTCTATAGGTTGTGGAGTCAGTTCAGAGATTTGGTGAGCGAAGTTATCCGCTCCAGTTCAGGAGCCTGTGGTTGAAGGGTAACAACTATTCCTGAACCTGGTGGTGAGCGACTCAAGGCTCCTGTACCTTCTTCCCAATGACAGCAGTGAGAAGAGAACATGGCACAAATACTGATATTAAAATTCCTCTGTTGTATTGGTGAGAATTAAATTAAACAGCAATACCTGCGGTTTAGGCCCCTGGCTGTGAGTCCAGTAACAACTGTAGGGCAGCACAGTAATTATGTGAACAGCAAAGATGCATTTGAAGGGGGGTTGAGGGCTGGAGAAACGAATGAAAGAAACAGCTGAAGAAAAGTAGATGGGGTTGATGAAGGAGGACAAATAGAAGCAAAAATCAAAGGGTTTTTGTCCACGTTTTGTCAGTTCTATACAAGTGTTAAACTCATTTACCGGTAATATTAACTGACAATAATATTAATTATTGCACTCTTCTTCCCCTGCTGCATTAATCAATATCCAGTATCTCAGACATCATTCATATTCTTGCAAAAAGTACTTTTTTTAAATTTGCAATATTATACATTGGACTTTGCCAGAATTGATCCATTGCTCTCACAAGGAGGGGAAGAAGTCAGTGATTTATGGTAATTGACAGCACTCACTACTAACCCCAAAATCTCTGCTTTACCCTGTTGCTTGCCTTAGTCCCATGGAATCTCTGGTTCCAGGAACATCACGTGTACATTGAAATATCCAGTGGGATGCGTTGTTAGCATTAACACAACCACACCACACATTCTGGCTCCAACACAGCATACACACATTCAGCAGAACAACAACACAGCCAACCTACAAAACAACAATGCTGAGACAAAACAACTCCCTTTTCTCCCCTCCTACCCACACACACAGTCATGCCTCCAATCCACCGACAGGCTGTCCCCAGGCCTCAGACCTTCAGTCCTTAGCCCAGGCCCCGGACCTGGGCCCACTGACTAGGGGCTTTCCCAGACTTGTCGACCTCAGGACTCACTGGCATCTGGGTTTTGACCCCAAGATGTGTCAATCATAGGCTTCCAACCTCAGGACCTGCCGATTTAATATGGGCCTCCAGTCCCAGGACTTCCCACAGAAGAGATTCTGCAGATAGTAGAGCTCTGAGCAACACATACAAAATGCTGGAAGAACTCAGCAAGTCAGGAGTTGAGAAAGTGATCAGTAACATTGAAAAAGCTGGATTATACCAGCCAGCTGTATTAAAAAATTCTTGCTAGCAACAAACCAGATAGGGGAAAAATTATCTTTTCAAGCCGATGTTTTTAATTATTTTACAGAGCACCAAATTAAAAATCAAAATCTTTAATACTGAAATGTTTACCCAAGGGATTTTCAATCGAGGTATACAAAGGTCACTAATGATTGGTTAGTGAACTATTAAAAACTCCACACAATAAAATATAAAATATTAAAGGTACTTTACTCAAGAAAAGTTTGTAAAGCTCTTACTCTGACATCCCAATTCCTTTCCTGTCCTGAAGTAAGGTCTCGGCCCGAAACGTTGACTGTTTACTCTTTTCCATAGGTGCTGCCTGGTCTATTGAGTTTCTCCAGCATTTTGTGTGAAAGTTTGTAAATACCAATTTTCTGAAGATGACACTGGAGAAAGCTGCAAATTATCATAACAAATGCAGGACTCGTTGATCATTAATTCCTGGAAATCTCTTTTTCACAGACTAACAACAGTTAACACAGATAGTGACCTCTATCTAGATTTCCATAAATCAGCAACACTTTGCAACTGACTGCAAAGATCAGGCCAATATTTTGAACTTTAAATCCACACGTACATTGTACCATACACACAAACAAAGTACCAATGCCTTCACCCTGAGAAGTCAAGCTTTCTGCTGGATGAGAATATGTGGGAAGTGGCAGAACTCCATTTACTGTCTGTGACAAACAACACTGTTGGCGTTGCTCGTGATAGGAGAAAAATGACGGCCAACACAAACGTCCCCATTCAGAATACTTGGCAAACCACCACAAAAGTGTTTAAAAACTCATGCAGGCCACTTCAGGAAAGAGCAGCCAATGTCCATGCCATAGGAAGAAATTGTCTACCCCGATGGAAGAAAGGGGGACCCATCCAATTTATGAAATAAATCATTTGTCACTAGATCTACAAGGCTTTAACCTCCAAAGATAGTGGACAACCCTCAACAGAATCCACATAGGCCACGAATGAAGCAGCTCCTTGGAAGTTGCATGCCAACTCAAAGTTCAGCTACAAGTCTCCAAAGGATCCCATTAATCTGGCCTCTAAAACGGGAGTAGGAGGCACCTCACTTTCTGACTGAAGCGACCTTAGTTTGAATTCCGAGACAATGTCTAGGGGAGAACAGGGAAGACCAACAATATTCCAATATCAAAAACACTGGTATTTGTTTTATTGTTAATGAAATCCTAGGATCTTTGAATAGTGTTGGAGACTAAAATTCCTTACGTCAGTCCCACTAAGCCAAGAAATGGAGTGAATGAGGTGCTTCGCACGGTCACTGATGGGTTTATGCAACAAGCCCACTGACCTTGTTTCTAATACTATGGAAATTCAGAAAAAACACAAGAGATTCTGCAGATGTTGGAAATCCAGAGCAATGTGATGCAGGGAGGAACTCAGCATCTATGGAGAGAAATAAAAAGTTGATGTGCTGGTCCTTTTAGAATCTAGTAACCTTTGTGTTCTCTGCATTTGACTTTCCTGTACTCCACTCTTACTTTTCTCTTATAGAAAACAAATTTTTTGCTTTGTTCTCTGCATTGCTTCCCTCTGCCTTTCAAGTTGGTGTGTTTGAGAGTGTGTGAGTGTGTGAGTGTGTGAGTGTGTGTGTGTGTGTGTGTGTGTGTGTGTGTGTGTGTGTGTGTGTGTGTGTGTGTGTGTGTGTGTGTGTGTGTGAGTGTGTGAGTGTGTGTGTGTATGTGTGGAAAGGGTTTATTTCGCCTTTGCTGTTTGTTGCACGTCGGCTGCATGTTGTATGGCTACACATGCGGGTTGGCCCCAGCACATCCTCAGACTGTGTTGATTGTTAACACATTTCTCTGTATGGCTTGATGTACACGGCATCACGATCGGTATCTTTTGCTAGCTCCCCTAGATTATCTACTCCCTGACTTGTGATAGAGCTGTGTTCACAGGTTTGGCTGTGTGTTTGAAATCTAATTGATGCCAGATGCACCATGCCAGAGCACAGGAAATTACCCAGAGATACATAATGAGGTCACTATGTTACTGCACCATACGCCAAGCCAGAACACCACCCTAAATCTATCAGGGATGAATGTTAACACTGGAGCTGGGGAGATTATGTCACCATGCAATCTGTGGAACTATCTTTTGTTTCCAACCCTCCCCCCCACCCACCCATACACAGACAGGCCACCAGGCACCATCTTAAAATGCAGAGGGAAACAATACAGAGGCCGAAGCAGAAGTCAGAAAACAGAGAAGTCAAGGTGGAGTACAGAAATGTCAAATGTAAAACCGAAGAGTTCAACATGGTCTTACTATTGCTTAAAGGAGGATGAAGCCAGAGAACCATCAGCCAGTTTTCTTTAGGGGAACGGAGGTGGGGAAGGTAAGTAGCTTTAAATTCCTTGGTGTTAACAGATTGGATGATCTGTCCTGGGACCTGTAAGTGTCCTCACAAAGAAGTTACGACAGTACCTGTACTTTCTTATAAGTTTCCATAGATTTTGAATGTCACCAAAATCTTTGAGAAACTTCTATAGGTGCAGGAAGGAGAGTATCCAAACTGCTTGCATCACAGCCTGGTATGGACACACCAATGTCCCCACCATCCAGCCCATGCTCTCTTCTCACTACTATCACTGGGCAGGAGGTTCAGAAACCTTAGGTCCCACACCACCAGGTTCAGAAACAGTTAGAAACCTTCAGGCTCCTGAACAAGTGTGGATAATTTCAATCACCACTACTTTGTACGGATTCCACAACCCAGACTCAGTTTCAAAGACTCTTTACAACTCATGTTCTCTCTTTTTTTTATTATTTGCGGTTTGTCAGTCTTAGTCTGTTTATGTCTAGTTTTTTTTCCATATTCTATTGTATCTCTTTATTTTCCTGTAAATGCCAGCAATGAACCTCCAAGGTGGTGTATAACATGTACTGTATGTACTTTGATAATAAAACTATTCACTTCAGTTATTACCAATAATAAGGATAAGTGGATAGCATAACACGTTACAGTGCCAGTGACCCAGGTTCAGTTCCTGCTGCTCTCTGTAAGGTGTTATGTACATTCTCCCTGAGGCCGTGCGGGTTTCCTCCCACATTTTAAAGAGGTATGGGTTAGGGTTAGTAAACCGTAGGCATGCTACGATCGCGGCGCAGCAGGGCGACACTTGCAGGCTGTGTTGGTCGTTGACGCAAATGACGATTTTCCACGTATGCTTCAATGTAAATGTGACAAATAAAGCTAGTCTTTAACTGACTTTGAACTTGATTCGCCCACAAGATGAGACCATCACTGTGAACACCAGTATCCGTTGCCCGTTTCCAAACGTAGTGGGGCAACTAAAATCAAAACCTGAACACAGAGAATATTGCTAACTCTCAGCAGGCCAGGCAGCGTCCGTGGAAGGAGAAATAGGGTTAACTTTCGGAGTTCAGCCTGAAACATTAAAGTGACTTCTCTCCCCACAGATGTTGAATGTTTTCAGCCATATTCTATTGTTAACTCAGGAACCCATTCAGAATCAATAAGCTTCTTGCCAAAATAGAAAAGGCAAGTCTCAAAGCCAAAACTCTCAAAGTTCAAAGAGAACGTACAAACTCCTTGCAGACAGCGACGGGAATTGAACCTGATCTTGTCGCTGGCGCTGTGAAGATGTACTGTTAGAAGTCGAAGGAGAAGAAGGGCTGCTCCATTGTTTAATGATGATCTTCTATCTCAGAATCACTTTTTTGTACTAACCCAATAACCTCTGCATTTTAATCTCCTTCTCTGTTGTAAAGTCTGTTTCCAGACATGTCTCACTGACCAGTGATTTTAGATGCATATCTGATCCGGACCCCCCATGGTTCATTGTTGTTTCTACTCAATTTTTCTTTCACATTTGATATGCCACTCAACTATAGATAGAGGCTGTTTGTGGAAGGCTTGTTCAGGCTCCTGTACAGCACCTGAACCTATGCCCACTGCCCATCAGCAGAGGTAAGGATACAAGGAATTCCCTTTAGAACAGAGATGAGGAGGAATTTCTTTAGCCAGAAGGTGGTGAAGCTGTGGAATTCATTGCCAGTCGGCTGTGGAGGCCAAGACATTGGGCATTTTAAAGCGGAGCTTGACAGGTTCTTGTTGAATAAAGCTTGTCATAGGTTATGGGGGAGAAAGCAGGAGAATGGGGCTGAGAGGAAATATAACTCAGTCATGATGGAATGGTGGAGTGGATTCGAAGGGTCAAATGGCCCAATTCTACTCCTACAGTTTATGGTTTAATATTTTCACCAATGATTCAATAGTTGAGGCATTCATGAACCAAATTCCCCATCAGTTTCCTAAATGCAGCACAAAGGGAAATGCTTATTTATAAACTGAGACACTCTGCAGGTTGGCCAGAGTACACTCGGTCCCAGCCATTGCATTAAAATAGAAGGGGAGGACAGCAGTATGTTTAAAAAGTGTACCAGACTGATCATGGTCCAAGTTAAACATCTGAGAGTGTCCAGCACAGTCTGTAATTGTAAATCTTTTTTTAAAAATCAAGATTAGCTCCATTTGTCACACGTACACCAAAACATGCAGTGAAATGCGTCATTTGCACCAATGGCCAACGCAGCCCGAATGTGTGCTTGGAGCAACCTGCAAATGGCACCGTGCTACTGGCACTAGCATACCAAACCTTACTAATCTACAAGTCTTTGGTATGCAGGAAGAAACCAGAACAGCCAAAGGAAACCCACATGGTCATGGGGAGAACGTACACAGTCCTTACAGACGGCGGCGGAATTCGAACCCTGATCACTGGCACTGTAAGCCGTTATGCTAACCACTACACTATCATGCCACCCACACTACTTAACCAACCAGAGCTGGAGGGAGGAGGTGGGGAAAGGAAGAAGCAACTAACGTTTGGAAATTGTGCTTTGAATGTTCAAAGACGGGCAGGCTGTGTGAAGTTCAGTAATTTGTGTAAGAATAGAAAGTGAACATTTTCCATACTACAGGCAAATACTGGACGAGTGATCTCCCACTTCACAAAACCCGGAATGGACAGTTTCCAATATTCTGCCCTGTGGCTGCTTGATAAGTGGATCAGGGGCTCAGCTATGGAGAGCAGCAGGTCCTGGATAATTACCACAGGAAGACTGTGTGTACACAAACTGACATATTGTACATGGAGTCCTCAGTTGGAACAGTATTTTATTACAGTATTAGATTCGTGCAGGAAAACAACCAGGTTACTGTCCTATTGTAATGTGAAGCGCTTTATAGGTCTACAACATCATAAATGCTCCATTACCATATATTTTCCGCCATGGTTTAACAAATGGGCTACATTCTGGACAGCATACCAAATACCACAGAAGAACTGCTCAAGTTAGGACCCCACAGGTTAGCGTCAGGGCTCAAAATATCCGCCCTCAGTTCACTTCTGACTTATAACAATTCATTGATTTGTTTCTTGTAATAATATACACTTAAAAGACCAATAATTGGCAAACATTCAATTTTAGTGAAGTTGCGCTATACAAACGCACAAACAGATATAACCATCCATGCCCCGCCACAGGTTTCCAGAGGCAGCCCAGTACTTACTCCTGCTCTCCCCCAAAAATCCACAGCCTAAACTAGCTGCTAGTGTCGATCATCAGCCCCACCATCTAAGGCATCGTTGGGCAGTGCGCTGAGCTTTGCTCTTCATTTCTAAATTGTTTATGAACCTCTTCTTACCCTTACCCCCACCATCTATCAACCCAAATTGACGCTGGCCCCCATTCACTCGGAGTGAGCCGTAGCCAATTCGCGCCGAGGCCGGGCTCCCTGCAGACTCTGCTGTGTCCAGTTGCTTTTCAGAACGGCCGGCCCACTCCTCACGTGCACGACCAGGCCGCCGCCGTAAAGGAATGTGATGATTTGGAGAGCCAGCTCGCTGCTGCCGGAGTAATTTCATCCGGGTGCCTCAGGCCGTCACACTCCAGGTCATGTTCTGAGTGGCTTTAACCCCGTGCACAGGACTTGACGATTGTACATAAAAGAAATGACAGTCTATGTAAAATATCTATATAAAAGAACGGCCTCAGTGATTTGCAATTAAAAGTCAGGAGCTCATCCCTAAATACAATTATTACTACACAATATGTACATTAGAACTGGATTTACTGTACCAGAATGGAATGCACAAGGCAATAGTCTTCCTAAAGTGAACTGAATGGTCAGAAATGCTCTCCTAATTATGTGCCGAAGATATTACAATGCAACTAAGTGACTCTTAGGTTTTTTTTCCAATGTGAAGACCAGTGATGGTCAAGTAACCCTTGTCCCTCTCCCACTTTTCCAAGGAGCTGCCTGTCCCATTGAATGCTCCATCACAACACCACAATGGTCCAAAGGTGGAAACTGAGCCACTCTGAACCAGAGGGCAAGTCCCAAAGCCACTGACACCAGCTGGCTCACATTCTGCTGAGGGAGATCTTCACGTACGACGTGGGGACGTAGCCTTCCTCGCCGTTGTGCCGCCTGACCCGAGTCCATCCATCCCCCTTGTCCTCCTCGATCAGGTGCAGCACCTCTCCTTCCGCCATTGCAATGGTCCCTTCACTGTTACCTGCAACGATCAAAACAGATCTTCACTCATTATGTCCTTCAATACCAAGCTCAAGCAGGCACCGACCCACGCACTAAAGTTATACTGGCACATGCGTGCAGTGTCACCTCTCCATTCTGTAAACCCTACCCATAATAAAAACACACACAATGATTATCTTTACTGCCAAGTGAAGTAGCAGAAGATTCTTTACAACCCGAGAGTGAAGAAAATGTCTCACACCATCTCGGTGTCAGCTAGGCAGTTGCAAGAACCCACGATGTTGGATAACACATTTTGAAATCCTCGTGAACTTGGTGTACACATCAATATGTAGAGAGTAAAGATAGACTCACTGATGAAAATAGTGCTGTGTGCATAGCTCTCAACACAACCACGTACAAACTGGACATAAATTACATTTGCCATCGCTAGTGCAGCAAAAAGTCTCACTGAGAGTAAAGTGTGTTTATTTCCCTTTCCTTGACCTTTTATAAATATGCACTAAAGCTTTTCACATTTCATGTTCACATTTTTTATTATATATGAGCTACAATAACAATACTATTTAGAAATGATGTTATTTTTTCAATTGTTTTTTTAAAAGATTAATATTGATCATTTTTGAGCAGGTTTCTAAAATGCTTCATTTATTTTGATCTGTCTCTGTTAGCAATGGGAGAGCAATGAATACATGATTTATCCTTATTCCTTAAAAACGTTCATAACGAATGTTACTAATTTATTTCTCACTAACAATATCTGCTCAATATTACTATGGCACGTGAAAGAGTTTTTAGAAGGTTATCGGCAATTTGGGCACACAAACTCAAATATGTTTGCCCCTTTGCACTAGACCTTTCTGCTCTAGAGCTCATAATATTAAAGGCAAGTCCTTGATGGGCCTGTGGTCTAGGGGATAAGATGCTAAGAAACTATTTCCATTGTTGGGAGAATCCAGAGAAACGGGAGATATTGAGCTTTCCCCCATTGCAGTTACCCAAGACCATTCAGCAGAGTCAAGTTTATTGTCATGTGCACAAGAACAGTGACACACAGATATAATGAAAAAACCTGCTTGCAGCCGCATCAGATTCAAAACACACTGAACATAATTTATACGTGACGGTGATCAACGAGATTGTGCGAAACTAGGCACGTAAGTGAAGTAAGGGCCTCGAGCATGGATGTGGCGTCCTAGCTGTAAGCCAGCACACAAGCCAGGGCAGTCGATACTGAGAGCGAGCTGTTGCCCATGAAGCAGGCTCCCCCCACTACACACAACTGATGAATCCAAAGGAGCAGCAGAGACTGATATACTTTGGCACCAGCAGCTGCCAGAGAGCCTTCCCCATAAGCAGGTATAGCCGCAGGGAGGTTTGAGATAACTTCCCTTTTCCCTGATGAACTGCCAACCAAGGCTGACAAGCCCCATCTGCCCAAAGTGCTCAGCTTTCCCCGTCCCCTTCTCCCATCATTAAAACCGGTTCTGCTGTGCTTAGTAGCTAAACCACACAGGAGCTCGACTTGGTGTCAGTGGCTATTTAAGACGCACACTATGGCAGCAAGACATCAGTGGTTTAAAAAAAAGCACATCACAGGGTGTGCATGAGATGGTCTGTGATGTGGTGGGATTAGGGCTGTGCAGGTCGGTTCAAGAACCTGATGGTTGCAGGCAATTAGCTGTGTCTGAACAGATTCTGGTTCAGATTTATTTACCGCATGTACGTCGAACCATAGAGTGAAATGGGTCACTTGCGTTAACAGCCAACACACCCACCCAAGGATGTGCTGGGCTGGGGGCACCAACATGGCATGTCCACAATGCTCAGCAGATTAAACCTGGTCGTGCATCGTCTGCCTGACTGCAGGAGTGAGACGAGGGCACGACCAGGACAGAGGAGATCCTGGACAATAGATGCTGCCTTCTCGAGGCAGTCCCTCGTGCAGATGATCTCAATGGTGGGAGGGCTGTGCCAGTGAAGGGCCAGGCTGCATCCAGTATTCAGTGCATTTCTGAGGCTTGGAAATGCCATACCAGGCCATGACACAACCCACAAAGAATGTCATCGATAGTGCACCCGCAGAAAATTAGAAAGCAGAGGTGTTGTCTCATCTTCTTCATGATTGCATCTATGTACCATGCCCAGGGCAGGCCACTTGAAGTGTTAACGTCCAGGAATTGGAAGCTGCTGACTCTCTCCACCTCCAGCTCACTAATGAGAATGAGCATGTACATTCCCAACTTCCCCTTTGTGAAGTCAATGGTACGGTTGTTACTGCAGCATCACTCAACGAGATGTCCTGTACGATGTTCAGATTTAGATTCTGACTTACTTATCGCATTTTATTTCCAGGAGCATAGGAGATGTGAGAGAGGTATACAAAATTATGAGGGACATAGATAGAGTAAATGCAAGCGGGCTTTTTCCACTGAGGTTGGGTGAGACTAGACTAAAGGCTATGGGCTAAGGGTCAAAGGTGAAATGTTCAAGGGGAACTAATTCTCTCAAAAGTTGGTGAGAGTTGGGAACAAGCTGACAACGGTAAAGGTAAACGTGGCTCCGATTGCAGCACTTATGAGAAGCTTGGAGAGGTACGTGGATGGGAGGGGCACGGAGGGCTGTGGTGGTGGGACGAGGCAGACGAACAGTTCGGCATGGACTAGACGGGCGAAAGGCCTGTTTCTGTGTGGTAGTGCTCTATGACTATGACACATGCATCAGGATACAGTGAAATGTGTCATTTGCATTAGCAACCAAGGATGGGCTGGGGGCAGCCCACATTTCAGTGCCAACTTAGCATGCCCCCAACCTTCAGCAAAACAACACACAGCTAAACCAGCACCTTTCCACCCTCTCATCCATCCACACAGGCCTCCAACCCCAGGACCCAACTAAGCCAGCATACACTCAATGGCCTCTTTATTAGGTACACCTACGTACCTTCTCATTAATGCAAATATTTAATTAGCCAATCATGTCGCAGCAACTCAATGCATAAAAGCATGCAGACATGGTCAAGAGGTTCAGTTGTTGTTCAGACCATCAGAATGGGGAAGAAATGTGATCTAAGCGACTTTAAGCAGATTAATTGTTGGTGCCAGATGGGGCAGTTTGAGTATCTTCTGGGATTCTCATGCACTAAAGTCTCTAGAGCTTACAGAGAATGGTGCAAGAAACAAAGAATAAGACATCCAGTGAGTGGCAGTTTTGTGGGCAAAAATGCCTTGTAAATGAGTGAGGTCAGAAGAGAATGGCCAGATTGGTTAAAGCTGACAGGAAAGTACCAGTAACTCAAAAGGTCACGCATTACAACAGCAGTGTGCAGAGAACAATTTCTGAATGCCCAACAGGTCGAACCTCGAAGTGGATGGGCTACAGCAGCAGAACCACATTGGGTTCCACTCCTCTACCTTATAAAATGGCCACGGAGCGTCTACTGCCCACCTGTAATTACCCTCAGGGTGGGTGCGAATTGCCCCCTGAAACAGCTACAGTCCTCCTGAAGATGCTCACGCTGCACTGTTGAATTGCGGGATTTAGATACAACAGCAATGAAGGGCAAGCACTTCATGTCCATCGCCAACATTGGTGTCTTGGCCAACAACAAGTGGTGTTGGCAGAATTGTGAATGGCACTGGAGTGGTGCCTACCCGCACAGTCACGGGTATGACGAGAGCAGAGCGAGGGGCTCCATACACAGTCCTGAGGTATACCAACCTCAGGCTTCTGGTGAGGTTTGAGGGAACTGGAGGGTGTTTGTAACCTGGCACTCACTGCCTGAGAAGCAGAGGAGACTGAGGCTTCCACAACATTTGAAGGGGTTTTGAGTTTCCAATGCATCGTTGGGTACGGAGCAAGAATTTTCTCCTCATTAACATGCTCAAAACACCGGCAAAACTCAGCAAGTCAGGCAGCATCTATGCAGGGAAAATTTTCCAGCATCTACAGTCCCTCTGGTTTCTCTGAGTTTCTACCTCATCACTGCTGATAATTGGGATTAATCTAGTACTGACACAACGGGCTAAAAAGCTAATTTCTGCACAATAGGACTCTACAATCAAAGGACAGTATTTCTGAATTTTAGGGGTTATGCTCTTAAAACAGTGATGAGGATGACAGGATGAGAGACATGAAAGATCTGTGAATACTGGAAAATATTCCTTCCGTGGATGCTGTCCAACTGTTGAGTTCCTCCAGTGTTTTCAGTGTTTGTGCTGACAAGGAGAAAATGCTCCTCTTGGAAAGTTCTAAATCCTTGGAATTCCCTAGTCGGTAAGCTGGGAAGCCAAAAGGCTGATTTTCAAACAGACACTTGTAGGGGAGAACAGGATTGCTGGAACTGGCAGGAAGGAAAGTTGCAGCCATGAATTTAATAAATGGAAGAGCATCTGAAGGCTGAACGGCCTATTCCTCTTCCTATTTCTTGTTATGAATGAACAATAAACCCATGAACACTACCTCACTATTTTTGCTCTTTTTATTGCACTACTTATTTGATTTTTGTAATATACAGTAGACTCTGGTTAATTGGGCCATCAGTTAATCGGAGCAGCACTTCCTTGGGATAACTCTTAATGAAAAGAAAACAGTCGGATTCCTTTTGTTTACTTGGGACAGTAAGCCACTTAACTGGGGCAGGAGACTGTTGCCAAACAGTTTCTAACTAGTGTCAGATGCAGTTAAACATGACACCGTGCTTACAGAGAAGAAATTAAAAAGTTTAGTGTGTGCTTGTATTCAAAAAGCAGATATTTTTTGTCACTGATAGTTGCCTAGAAATAAGTAGTGAGACAATTCAGAACTGTTTTGCTTACTGCAGTTTCAAGCATTCAGGCTTGGAGGTGGCAGAAATGGCCGAGAGTAAAAATGAAACAATTTCTCCACTTCAACAAGTTAGGTATTACGGAGAATTTGAAGGTATTGACAATCACCTTGAACGTTACAATGAAAATGAAGATTTGGAGGATTCAATTGTCAAATAAATTGTATGAAGGCAGATGACTATCTGCACTAGGTGTCTGCACTGATTTTGTTCATTTACAGTCAATCAAAAGAAGACAGCAGCATACACTGGATGAATTCCTCTGTCAATTATTAGGAACTAGTACCCAGTTTCATAGTACTGTAATAGTATTAGTAGCGTTCTAATTTTTTCTGTATTTAATTTAAATACATAATTTGTTACTCAGTTAAGACGTAGTTTGTCTTTTTATACCTTTTTAACTATTTCTATGAAACTTTAGCTAATTGGGGCAACTGCTTAGTTGGGCCACAGTGTACTGGTCCCGATATGCTCCAATTACCGGAATCCACTGAACATTTTGTATTACTTATTGCAATTTCTAGTACATTTTATGTATTGTACTGCTGCCATTAAACATCACCTTTCATGACCTATGTCAGTATAATAAATACGAATCTGATTATATTCTATTGCCTGAGTTCTGCTGTTATTAAAACTTAAGTATCAATGCCTGTAACAAAATTACTGGACTGGAAAAATGATCCAGGGACAAGAGTTTTATCACCATCTCTGCCGCAAGATGATTTAATTGAGTAAATTCCAAAGCCGGGGTGGAGACACAAGAGGCAGCAGTGCTAAAATCTGGAGCAACAAACAATCTGCTGGAGGAACTCAGAAGGTCAAGTGGCATATGTGGAAGGAAGGGAATTGTTGATATTTCTGGCCAAAATCCTGCACCAGGACCTGGTACCTATACACATCAGGATGTTGCATACACACACACAAGCAGGAACAGTAGTAATGACACAATAGTAGTAATGATACAATCACGCGGGTTGGATAACATACTCTCCGAAGGGATTGTCCACTGGGGTCCTCAGTTGGCAGTAGAGGCAACTCCAGGATCCAAATATTATTCCTTTAAGAGAGAATGCCTGTGCGTATCTTTGTTTAAAGTTGGGAGGCTGATGCATGGGCAGCCGCCATACTGCCCTTGACAGACCAGGGTCAGGATCGAGTGGCATGTAATGCAAGATGACTGGGGACCTTTCACTGCCATTGTGACAAGCCAACGTCATCCACCAGCTCCACCACTTTGTCTGGAACCTCCCCCTTGACCTCACCGTCATGGCTGACCCTACCAGGAGCTAAACTCCAGACAACACTGCTCTTGGGATCTCAGGAACACAAGCCTCCCACAACAAGCTGATAAGCCTCCGAGAAGGGCATGTGCACACACACTTAGACTTGTTTAATTAGGATGGAGAGGCATTATTTTTCTAGTCGTTTTCTTATAGTTTAACTTTCCTATGCTACCTTGTTTTAAAAAAAAATAAACCTGTGATCAGCGCGCTGGGTCAAGGACTGGAGGTCTGCCCGGGTGTGTGAATGGATGGGAAAGGGGCTCGTCTTGCTGTTGTGTTATTTTGCTGTTGCTCTATGAAACACCGTGGACATGCTGTGTTGGCAACGGAAGCACAGCAACACTTTAGCACATCCTTTGGGATGCTGGTTGTTAACGTATTTCACTGTATGCTTCAATGTGCTGTACATGCGATAAACAAATCTGGATCTGTTCAGTGGTTCCCACATTCTCAGCAGAAGTGACTGATTCTAACAGTTACGAGAAGTTTGGATAGGTACGTGGTTGGGAAGGGCTAAGGAGGGCTGTGGTCCAGGTGCAGGTTGATGGAACTAGTCAGATTAAGAGTTTGACACAGATTAGACAGGTGAAGGGCCTGTTTCTGGGCTGTGGCATTCTCTGACTCCATAACTCGAAACCTCCCAGTAACTGCTGTAGAGCTGATTCTGTATTTCTCTAAAAGCCTCTCAGATTTTCTGCAGGCAGGTGTCATGCCACTTGAATCTGCCTATTTTCTAGATTAATTTTTATCTCCAGTCTGAGTAAGAGACAGCCATGACTTATTTGAATTTGTGCCTGCAACATTTAATAAAATGATCGTAACCACCACATTCTAAGCCTCATTCTTGACTTCCAAAGAACCTTGGATCAATATCACTGGATCTAAGACACTAAAGCACACATGAACATACACACACCCAATCTTGCCAGCTCTTACCGTCGAATGGATACAGGGCAGTCGAGCTTCCTATGGGCTGAATGATGTCGTCCACTTCAAAATCATCAAATTCTGAGAGGGTTGGAGGCTGTGGCAGAGGCTCCTGCCCACTATCATCAGAGTAGGTTGTATCCGGACTGGTTCAAGGAGAGAAAGAAAATTAATTTATAGATATCTGATCTTTTGAAAACAATATGGTTTCTTGGTTGTGAATCAGTAGGTGGCACACACATACATTTATCAGAAGATTCATAGAGTCAGAGGAGGGAAACAAGCCCTTCAGCCCAAATTGTCAATGTCGACCGCACAACCTATATAGGGTAATCCCACTTACTTGTGTCTGGCCCATATCCCTCTTAAACCCCTGCTATCCATGTACTTGTCTAAATGTCTCCCCTGCTATCAATGACCTCAGTCACTGCATCGTAAACACTTTAAAATCCTTTTTCTAATGCACAAAACATACTGGTATTTATGTATTTATGCTCATTTTATTCCATCTCTGTACTTCTAACTTTATTTTTTGATATAATTCTTTATTGTGTTATTGTTGAATTTTTTTTGCTGCATGTAGTGCCATAACACTGTCACACCACAGCAATTTCCTGATGCAGTGGATTCGGTTAATTGGAACACATTGGGACTAGTACATTTTGGCCCAATTAGCTAAAGTTTCATGGAAATAGTTAAAAAGGTATAAAAAGGATAAACTACTATTTATTAGTTCCAATGGTTTAGATGGGGCAGAGTTTGTTAAGTGCGTCCAGGTCAGATTTCTGTCACAGTATGTTGACAGGCCGACTGGGGGAATGCCATACTAGATCTAGTATTAGGTAACGAACTGGGTCAGGTCACAGATCTCTCAGTGGGTGAGCATCTAGGGGACAGTGACCACCGCTCCCTGGCCTTTAACATTATCATGGAGAAGGATAGAATCAGAGAGGACAGGAAAATTTTTAATTGGGGAAGGGCAAATTATGAGGCTATAAGGCTAGAACTTATGGGTGTGAATTGGGATGATGTTTTTGCAGGGAAATGTACTATGGACATGTGGTTGATGTTTAGGGATCTCTTGCAGGATGTTAGGCATAAATTTGTCCCGGTGAGGAAGATAAAGAATGGTAGGGTGAAGGAACCATGGGTGACAGGTGAAGTGGAAAATCTAGTCAGGTGGAAGAAGGCAGCATACATGAGGTTTAGGAAGCAAGGATCAGATGGGTCTATTGAGGAATATAGGGTAGCAAGAAAGGAGCTTAAGAAGGGGCTGAGGAGAGCAAGAAGGGGACATGAGAAGGCCTTGGCAAGTAGGGTAAAGGAAAACCCCAAAGCATTCTTCAATTATGTGAAGAACAAAAGGTTGACAGGAGTGAAGATAGGACTGATTAGAGATAAAGGTGGGAAGATGTGCCTGGAGGCTGTGGAAGTGAGCGAGGTCCTCAAATGAATACTTCTCTTCGGTATTCACCACTGAGAGGGAACTTGATGACGGTGAGGACAATATGAGTGAGGTTGATGTTCTGGAGCATGTTGATATTAAGGGAGAAGAGGTGTTGGATTTTTTAAAATACATTAGGACGGACAGGTCCCCAGGACCTGACAGAATATTCCCCACGTTGCTCCACGAGGCAAGGGAAGGGATTGCTGAGCCTCTGCCTAGGATCTTTATGTCCTCATTGTCCATGGGAATGGTACCAGAGGATTGGAGGGAGGCGAATGTTGTCCCCTTGTTCAAAAAAGGTAGTAGGGATAGTCCGGGTAATTATAGACCAGTGAGTCTTACGTCTGTGGTGGGAAAGCTGTTGGAAAAGATTCTTAGAGATAGAATCTATGGACATTTTGAGAATCATGGTCTGATCAGGGACAGTCAGCATGGCTTTGTGAAGGGCAGATTGTGTCTAACAAGCCTGATAGAGTTCTTTGAGGAGGTGACCAGGCATATAGATGAGGGTAGTGCAGTGGATGTGATCTACATGGATTTTAGTAAGGCATTTGACAAGGTACCACATGGTAGGTTTATTCAGAAAGTTAGAAGACATGGGATCCAGGGAAGTTTGGCCAGGTGGATTCAGAATTGGCTTGCCTGCAGAAAGCAGAGAAGGGAGTACATTCAGATTGGAGGGTTGTGACTAGTGGTGTCCCACAAGGATCGGTTCTGGGACCTCTACTTTTCGTGATTTTTATTAACGACCTGGATGTCGGGGTAGAACGGTGGGTTGGCAAGTTTGCAGACGACACAAAGGTTTGGTGGTGTTGTGGATAGTGTTGAGGATTGTCGAAGATTGCAGAGAGACATTGATAGGATGCAGAAGTGGGCTGAGAAGTGGCAGATGGAGTTCAACCCGGAGAAGTGTGAGGTGGTACACTTTGGAAGGACAAACTCCAAGGCAGAGTACAAAGTAAATGGTAGGATACCTGGGAGTGTGGAGGAGCAGAGGGATCTGGGGGTACATGTCCACAGATCCCTGAAAGTTGCCTCACAGGTAGATAGGGTAGTTAAGAAAGCTTATGGAGTGTTAGTTTTCATAAGTCGAGGGATAGAGTTTAAGAGTCGCGGGGTAATGATGCAGCTCTATAAAACTCTGGTTATGCCACACTTGGAGTAATGTGTCCAGTTCTGGTCGCCTCACTATAGGAAGGATGTGGAAGCATTGGAAAGGGTACAGAGGAGATTTACCAGGATGCTGCCTTGTTTAGAGAGTATGTATTATGATCAGAGATTATGGGAGCTAAGGCTTCTCTCTGGAGAGAAGGAGGATGAGAGGAGACATGATAGACGTATACAAAATATTAAGAGGAATAGATAGATTGGACAGCCAGTGCCTCTTCCCCAGGGCACCACTGCTCAATACAAGAGGACATGGCTTTAAGGTAAGGGGAGGGAAGTTCAAGGGGGATATTAGAGGAAGGCTTTTCACTCAGAGAGTGGTTGGTGCGTGGAATGCACTGCCTGAGTCTGTGGTGGAGGCAGACACACTAGTGAAATTTAAGAGACTACTAGACAGGTATATGGAGGAATTTAAGGTGGAGGGTTATATGGGAGGCAGGGTTTAAGGATCGGCACAACATTGTGGGCCGAAGGGCCTGTACTGTGCTGTATTGTTCTATGTTCTAATAATTAAATAACAAATTATGTACTTAAATGAAAGACAAAACAAATTAGAACACTACAATACTAGAGTTCCTTGTGGTTTTTGATGGAAAAATTCATCCAGGGTACAGTATTTATGCCATTGGGTTCTTTTGATTGACTGTAAATGGACAAAATCAGTGCAGCACCTAGTGCAGATAATGAGCTGCCTTCATACAATGTATTCAACAACTTTATCCGCCTAATCTTCATTTTCATTGTAACATTCAAGATGATTGTTGACACCTTCAAAGTCTTCATAGTTGCTAATTTGTTGAAGTAGTGAAATTGTTTCATTTTCACTCCCAGCCATTTCTGGCATCTCCAAACCTGGATGCTTGAAACTGTGGTAAGCAAAACACTTACTGCTTACTTCTCGATTTCTATCAGTGACAAAACACACACACAATTAACACTAATTTACAAACTGCTCACTCTAAGCACGGTGTAGCATCTAACGACCATGCAAGCGCATGAGACTGACACTAGTTAGAAACTGTGGCAACAGAATCCTGTCCCAGTTAAGCTGCATAGCGTGCCAAATTTAAAAAATGGAATTCCGGCCACTTTCTCGATTAGTTTTTGTTCTTTAAGAGTTATCCCAAATAAGTGGCCAATTAACCAATAGCCTAATTAACCGGAATCGTCTGTACACGTGAATAAAATTGATCCTGATCCTGAACTGAACATTTTATTTACCTCTACCACTTCCTCTGGCAGCTCATTCCATTAACCCACCACCATGTTTGTGAAAACCCTGCTCCTCAAGGACCCCATACATTTTCCCCCCTCCCACCCTAAATTTAGGTCCCCTCAGTCTAGACTCCATTAAAGCTGGGGACTCAATCACTTTAGCTTTGCACCTCATGTTTCTGTAAACCTCTGTGAGGTAATGCGTCCAAGGAAACCAGCCTCAGTCCACCCAACTCTCCTTGTAAGTCAAGGCCACCAGCCCAAGCAACAACCTCGTGAACCTTATCTGTACCCACTTCAGCTGAATTAGATGCTTCCTACATCATACAAATCTCTAAGCTAACATTCCTGTGGAGGTTAAGTTACTTTTTCCGGCGGAGTGATCTGTGGAACTCACTCACCTTTCCTTTTCGTGTGACCCGTTGTTGTTCAAGGAGGGTGACCGGTCACAGTGGGGGATGTACTGTACACAGCTTTCACTTCTTGAAACAACCTTCCCTTCAGCATCTGTCAGCCACGACTTGGAACACAACAAACAATTTGCTGTAAGTCAACATTCCTCCTCTGCTGGGGAATTCATTTCTCCATCTCCCTTTAACACCTTCCCTCCCTCGCTCCCTCCATTTTCCACAACCAAAGAAGGATAAAAGGTTTCAGGAGCCCAGCCAATACTGCACAGAGAAGCCCTCTGCCTGCAGTGGACTTGATCGCTTCATCAGTGACGAAGTGTTTTGAGAGGCTGGTAATAAAACATATCAGCTCCTGCCTCAGTGGCAATTTGGATCCGCTCAAGTTTGCTTACCAGACCAACAGGTCCACAGCAGATGCCATCTCATTGGCTCTTCACACACCCCTGGAACATCTAAACAGCAAAGATGCATACATCAGGATGCTCTGTATCAATTACAGCTCAGCATTTAATACCATCATCCCCTCAAAACTAATCAATAAGTTCCAAGACCTTGATCTCAATACTTCCTTGTGCAATTGGGGATCCGGGATTTTCTCACTGTAGATCCAGATCAGTTCGGGTTGATAGATAGATAGATAGATAGATAGATATTTTATTCATCCCCATGGGGAAATTCAACTTTTTTTCCAATGTCCCATACACTTGTTGTAGCAAAACTAATTACATACAATACTTAACTCAGTAAAAAATATGATATGCATCTAAATCACCATCTCAAAAAGCATTAATAATAGCTTTTAAAAAGTTCTGGCAACATCTCCTCCGTGATCTCCATCAACACAGGTGCACCACAAGGCTGTGTGCTTAGCCCCCTGCTCTACTCACTTCACACTATGACTGCATGGCTTAGCACAGCTACAATACCATATTCAAGTTTGCTAATGACACCACTGGTGTGGGCAGAAACGAAGATGGTGATGAATCAGCATGTAGGAGGGAGACTGAAAATCTGGCTGAGTGTTGTCATAACAACAGCCTCTCACTCAATGTCAGCGAGACCAAGAGACCGATTGTAGACTTCAAGAGAAGGAAACCAGAGGTCCCTGAGCCAGTCCTCGTTGGAGGATCAGAGGTGGAGAGCGTTAGCATCTTTAAATTCCTGGGTGTTACTATTCCAGAGGACCTGTCCTGGACCCAGTACATAAGTGCAATTGCAAAAAGAGCATGGTAGCACCTCTACTTCCTTAGGTTTCTGTGGAGATTCAGCATGACATCTAAAACTTTGACAAACATCTACAGATGTGCAGTGGAGAGTGTATAGACTTGACTGCATCAAGGCCTGGTATGGAAACACCAATGCCTTTGAATGGAAACTCAATAGCCAGGCTTACTACAATTTACAAGGAAACTCAGTCATCAACTCCGTCCAGCATTAGTCACCTTTTGTGTAACCAGAATAACAGAGCAGCAACCCGACAAAACCAATCCCTGAACTACCAGACCATCCAGACCAACAAGGTCTGCTACTGTTATTCACTGTACCCCAGGGACCATTCCAGTCTGGAACTCCCTGCCGCCACACACTAAATCTGCCGCTGATAGTAAAACTTCAAGTCGCTGCTCTTAAACACCGTAATTTAAATTACAACTGCATGCACGAGGGACAGCATAGCCCAGTGGCGGCAGTTGGAGCAGTATGGACAAGACAAGACAAAAGGTAGTGGATTCAGCCCAGTACATCATGGGTAAAGCCTTCCAAACGAGTGAGCACATCTACACGAAATATTGTTGTAGGAAAACAGCATCCACCATCAGAGATCCTCAGCACCCAGGCCATGCTCTTTTCTTGCTGCTGCCATCAGGTAGCAGGTAAAAGAAGCCTCACGACTCGCGCCACCAGGTTCACGAACAGGTACAATAAGGCTCTTGAACAAAGGGGTTAACTACAATCACTTTCCCATTCATTGAGATGTTCTCACAACCAATAACCTCACTTTAAGGATTCTTTATCTCATATCTCATATTCTCGTTACTTATTGCTATTTATATTTTCATTTGCACAGTTGATGTCTTCTGCACTCTAACTGATCTTTCAGATTTGCTGATTGTGCCCGCAGGAAAATTAATTTCAGAGTTGTATATGGTGACATATATGTACTTCAATAATAAAATTTACTTTGAACTTTGAAGACCAGGAATCCTTTAGTCACAAACACACTAAATGCTGGAGGAGCTCAGCAGGTTAGTCAGTATCTTTGGAGAGGAATTAGCCGACAACATCAGGCCTAGATCCTTTAGCAGTACTAGAAAGGAAGGGTTGGCGTGGTGGGGGGTGGCAGAAGCCAGAATAAAAACGTAGGGGCGAGGGGAAGGAGTACAAAGTTCAAAGTACATCCACGTCACACATACAACCCTGAGATTCTTTCTCTGCAGACATTCTTAGCTAATCTATAGACTGTAATTATAATCAGGATCTGTAAACTATAAATTTAAAAAAAGCTTTGACCAGCAGCCAATTCAGCATCAGAAGTTTGGAGGGGTGGGGACTTCAATCAGGTTCACTACCCGAGGAAAAAAGGCAGCAGCATGTCACGGCAGTGAGAAAGAGCTTTGACCAGCAACCGATCGGCGTTTGGGATTGATTACTAAGATCAAATTATAGGAAGGCAGGAGCAAGTGCAGCAGCTGTCGTCTGAGTGGACGTAGACTGGTGATTTTGAGGCTTTAGCTCTTCGAGGCTTCAACGACGAGAGGCTTCTCTCAGAGAAAACAGAGGAAAGAAAAGCTCAAGTTTTTTTTTTCTTCTCTTCTTTATATCTGCTCAGCTAGGACGTTAGAGATGCCAGGCAGGAGAGTGAAATGCTGCTCTTGCGGGATGTGGGAAGGCAGGGAGACCTCCAGTGTCCCTGACGATTACAAATGTGAGAAGTGCATCCAGCTGTAGCTTCTAATAATCTGTGTTAAGGAGTTGGAGTCGGAACTAGATGAACTCCACATCTGAGGGGGTATTAGATAGGACATATGGAGAGGTAGCTACACCCAAGGTGACAGTCAGGAAGGGAAATGAGCCAAGGAGCCAGTGCAGAGAACCCTGTCGTCAACCCCCTCAACAGTTTGGAAACTGTCTGGGGTGGGGGGAGGGGTGGAAATGACTAACAGAGGAAAGTCGCAGTGGTTGGGTCACTGCCTCTGAGACTCAGGAGGGAAGTGGGGGGAGAAGAGGTGCACTGTGGTGATAGGGGGCTTGTTAGATAGGGGAACGGACAGGAGGTTCTGTGGGCGAGAATGAAATTCCCAGATAGTATGTTGCCTCTTAGCTGCCAGGGTCTTGGATATCTCAGACTGAGCCCTCAGCATTCTTAAGTGGGAGGGTGAAAAGCCAGAAGTCGTAGTCCATGTCAGTACCAATGACATGGGTGGGGCGAGTGACAAGGTTCTGTATAGGGAGTTCAGGGAGTTAGGTGATAAGTTAAAGGACAGGACCCCCAGGGTTGTGATCTCAGGATTCCTACCCGTGGCACAAGCTAGTGAGGCCACAATTAGGAAGATTATACAGTTAAATATGTGGCTAAGGAGTTAGTGTAGGAGGGAGGGCATAGGATTTTTGGAGCATTGGGCTCATTTCCAGGGAAGGTCTTGAGCTCCCTATATTTCAACGCAAGAAGTATCATAGGAAAGGCAGATAACAGTGCTGAAGATGAGGTTGCTGGTTTACCAACAGCGGCAACGTATAGTGAGGAGAGGCTGTTGATAGGGCAAAATTCCAATCAACAAGATGAGCTGCAATGTAAAAGGCGGACAAAATCGAAAAGGGTGAATACAGGAAGGGTGTTATATGTGAATGTGCACAGTATGCAGAGCAAGGTCGATGAGCCTGCAGCACGATTACAGATTGGCAGGTATGATGTTGCAGGCATCACTGAATCATGGCTGAAAGATTATAGCTGGGAGCTTAATGTCCAAGGATACACACTGTATCAAAAAGACAGGCAGGAAAGGAAAGAGGGGGTCGTGTTGCTCTGCTGGTAAAAAATTAAATCAAAGCATTAGATAGAGGTGACATAGGGTCAGAAGGTGTGATAGAGCTAAGGAACTGCGAGGGTAAAAAGACCCTGATGGGAGTTGTATACAGACCCCCAAACAGTAGTAAGGACGTGGCCTACAAATTACAACGGAAGATAGAAAATGCATGCTAAAAGGGCAATGTTACAATAGTCATGGGGGACTTCAATATGCAGGTAGATTGGGAAATTCAAGTTGGTGCTGGATTCCAGGAGGGGGGAATATTTAGATTTCCTAGGAGATGGCTTTTTAGAGCAGCTCATGGTTGAGCCCACTAGAGGATGCTGTACAATGAACCAGAATTGATTACAGAGCTTAAGGTAAATTTAGATGCATCAGTATTACAGTGGAGAAAAGGGTATTATAGAGGCATGAGAGAGGATTCGGCTAGAACTGACTGGAAAAGAACACTGGCAGGGATGACGGCAGAGCAGCGATGGCTGGAATTGCTGAAAGCAATTCGGAAGGCGCAGAATATATACATCCCAAAGAGGAAGAAGTATTCTAAGGGAAAGATGACACAACCGTGGCTAACAAGAGTCGTCGAAGCCAACATAAAAAACAAAGAGAAGGCATGTAAAAGAGCAAAAATTAGTGGGAAGTTAGAGAATTGGGAAGCTTTTCAAAACCCAGAGAAGGCAACTAAATATGTCATTAAGAAGGTAAAGATGGAATATGAAAGTAAGCTAGCCAATAATATTCGAGAGGATACCAAAAGTTTCTTCAAACAATTGAAGTATAAGAGAGGCAAGAGTGGATATCAGACCACTAGAAAACTACGCTGGAAAGATAGTAATGGGGGCAATGAAATAGTGAACAAATTGAATAAGGAGTTTGCATTAGTTTCACTGTGGAAGTACTAGCAGAATGGTAGAAGTTCCAGGTGTCAGGGGCATGAAGTGTGTGAGGTTACCATAATCAGAGAGAAGGTTCTGGGAATCTAAAAGGTCTAAGGTCACCTGGACCAGATGGTGTACACCCCAGTTTTGAAAGAGGTGGCTGCAGAGATCGTGGAGGCATTCATAATGATCTTTCAAGAATCACTAGATTCTGGAATGGCTCCAGAAGACTGGAAAATTGCAAATGTCACTCCACTCTTCAAGAAGGGAGAGAGGCAGAAGAAAGGAAATGATAAGGCAGTTAGTCTGACCTCAGTGGTTGGAAAGATGTTGGAGTCAATTATCAAGGATGAGACGAGGTCTCAGGGCACTTGGAGGTACACGATAAAATAGGCTAGTTGGCATGGTTTCCTCAAGGGAAAATCTTGCCTGACAAATCTGTTGGTATTTTTTGAGAAAATAACAAACAGGATAGACAAAGGAGAATCCGTTGATGGTTGCACTTGGATTTTCAGAAGGCCTTTGACAAGGTTCCACACATGAGGCTCCTTAACAAACTATAAGCCCATGATATTACAGGAAAGATTCTTGTATGGATAAGGCAGTAGCTGATTGGCAGGAGGCAAAGAACAGGAATAAAGGGAGCTTTTTCTTGCTGCCAATGACTAGTGGTGTTCCACAACTGTCTGTGTTGGGACCACTTCTTCTTACATTATGAGGGGTGATTGATAAGTTTGTGGCCTAAGGTAGAAGGAGTCAGTTTTAGAAAACCTAGCACATTTATTTTTCAACATAGTCCCCTCCTACATTTACACACTTAGTCCAGTGGTCGTGAAGCATACAGATCTTGGACCTCCAGAAAGTGTCCACAGCATGGGTGATTGTTAAGTTTGGAAGGAGAGGAGTTATACAGCTCTCGTTACATGCACATGCAGTTCAACTCTTTGAGTGATTATGCAGAAAGTTTGAAGTTAATAACTCATCTCCTTCTACCTTAGGCCACGAACTTATCAATCACCCCGAGTTCAACTCTTTGAGTGATTATGCAGAAATAACGAGAGCTGCATAACTCGTCTCCTTCTACCTTAGGCCACAAACTTATCAATCACCCCTCATCTATGTCAATGATTTGGATGACAGAATTGATGGCTCTGTTGCAAAGTTTGCAGACAATACGACGACAGGTGAAGGGGCAGGTAGTTTTGAGGAAGAAGAGAGGCTGCAGACCGACTTAGACAGATTAGATTAGGAGAATGGGCAAGTAGTGGTAAATGGAATACAGGGTCGGGAAGTGTCCGGTCAGGCACTCTGGTAGAAGAACTGAAAGGGTTGGCTACTTTCTAATTGGAGATAAAATACAAAAAACTGAGCTGCAAAGGGACAGGAATCCTTGTGCAAGATTCCCTGAAGGTTAATTTGCAGGTTGACTCTGTGGTGAGGAAGGCAAATGCAATGTTAGCATTCATTTCAAGAGGACTAGAATATAAAAGCAAGGATATAATGTTGAAACTTTGTAAATCACTGGAGAGGCCTCACGTGGATTATCATGGGGAGGTTTGGTCGTCCTTATCTTAGAAAAGATGTGATAAAACTGGAGAGTGTTCAAAGGAGGTTCACAAAAATGATGCAGGATTGAATGGCTTGTCATATGAAGAGTGTTTGATGGCTCTGGGCCTGTATTCACTAGAATTCAGAAGAATGAGGGGTAACGTCATTGAAACCTATTGAATGAAGAAAGACCTTGTTAGAATGGATGTGGAGAGGATGTTTCCTATAGTGGGACAGTCTAAGAACAGAGGACACAGCCTCAGAATAGAGGAGCGTACTTTTAGAATGGAGATGAAGAGGAATTTCTTTAGCCAAAGAGTGGTGAATCTGTGGAATTCTTTGCCACAGGCAGCTCTAGAGGCCAAGTCTTTATGTATATTTAAGGCAGAGGTTGATAGATTCTTGATTTGTCAGGGTATGAATGGATACGGGTGAAAGGCAGGAGATTGGGGCTGAGAGGAAAACGGGATCAGCCTTGATGAAATGATGGAGCAGACTCGATGGGCCAATTGGCCTAATTCTGCTTCTATAATTTATGGTCTTATTGTAAAAAAAACTGTGCAAACAGCTCTATTTCCATCTTTAATAATCTTTATATTTCCCTTTCTGGGTTCCTTTGAAGACCCTGACCAGGATTTACACACAGACTTTAGTTCTTTAAGGGAACGGGACCCATTCTTGGGGTTTCAAGACCTGACGTTGTTTGGTACGCCAAGGGTTCGGCCTGTATTTGGAAACCTAACATCTCGGGGCTCTGGAAACAGGCGGATCGAGGGGCAGTGCCACAGCAGCAGACTCGTGTGCCATTGGGGAGGCCGGAAAATCTTTCGCTGTGGGTCCAAAGATCCGAGATCTTTGCAATCTTCAGGCACAGAGCTCCTAAGAAGTGACGAAATGGACTTTTTAACATCGTAAACCAGCGGGTTGTTGTTATGTCTCCCGCTTGCGGTGAAAATGGGGGACACCTCCCTCTCCCTTATGCGAGAACCTGTGGTTTGTCGAATGCTAGATGAAATGCAGTAGTCTTTGGGGTAACTGCAAGGTCTGTGCCTTTGCTGTCGCCTGTGCTCGGTAGCGTGTGTACTTTTTTTTTTGCTGGGGGGGTGGGAGGGGGATCATTGCCTCACTGTTGCTTTTGTGTGGGAGGGGGGAGCTGGAGGGGGACTTTGGGGTCCTCACGTTTAATTATCCTCCATTCTCTAGGGCACTTCTCTGTTTTCGTGGATGCTTGTGTGAAAAAGCATTTCAGTATGTATATTGTATACATTTCTCTGACATTAAATCGGACCTTTGAACCTTTGAAATGCAGGTGTAAATAAATAGCAATAAATAAGCATAAAATAACAATATATCAGAGTCCTAAAATGAGAGTTTTGTTCAAGAGCCTGATGATTGAAGGGTAGTAACTGTTCTTGAACCTGTGCGTGCAAGTCCTGAAGCACTTCTGCCTTCTACCTGATGACAGCAGCGAGAAAAGAGCATGGCCTGGGCGGCGGCTTTTCTACAGCAAAGTTTCATGTGGATATGCTCAATAGTTGGGACGGTTTTACCCGTGATGTACTGGGACAAATTTTCTGCTCAAAGGCATTTGTGTTCCCGCACCAGGCCATAATGCAGCCAGTCAGCACATTTTGCACCACACATCTGTAGAAACTTGCCAAGATTTTCAATGACATACTTAACCTCCACAGACTCTTGAGGAAGTAGAAGCACTGTTGTGCTTTCTTCACAATAATATTCATGTGATAGGTCCAGGGCAGGTCCTCTGAGATAAGTGACACCCAGGAACTTAAAGTTACTGACCTCTCCACCTCTTATTCTCCAATGATTACTGGCTCATGGACCTCTGGATTCCCTCTCCTCAAGTCTACAATCAGTTCCTTGGTCTTACTGACATTGAGTGAGAGGCTGTTGTTATTACACCACTCAGCCAAGTTTTCAATCTCTCTCCTGTATACTGATTCATTACCCCCTTTGATACAGCCCACAACAGTGGGTTCATCAACAAACTTGGACACGGCCTTGAAGCTGTATTTAGCCGCACAGTCATTGGTGTAAACCAAGTAGAGCAGAGGGCTAAGGACACAGCTCTGTGGTGCTCTTGTGCTGATGGAGATTGTGGAAGAGATGTTTTTGCCAATCTGAACTGACTGGGGTCTACAAGTGAGGAAATCCATGATCCAATTGCACAAAGGGGTAATTGAGGCCCTGGGTCTTGGAGTTTACTGATTAGTTTTGAGGGGATGATGGTGTTAAATATTGAGCTGTAATCAATAAGGAGCATCCTGATGTATGCATCTTTGCTATCCAGATGTTCCAGGGGCATGTGAAGAGCCGACAAGATAGCAACTGCTGTAGACCTGATGCTTCTGTAGGCAAAATGGAGCGGGTCCAAGTCATCACTCAGACAGGAGCTGATATGCTTCAACACCAGCCTCTCAAAACACTTCATCACTGTGGATGTAAGTGCCACTGGGTGATTGTCATTTAGTCAGGTTACCAAGCTCCTCTTGGGCACCGGTACAATTCAAGTCTCCTTGATGCAGGTGGGTAACACACTTTGCCAGAGTGAGAGGTTGAAGATATCTGTGAATACACCAGCCAGTTAGCTGGCACAGGTTTTCAGTACTCAACCAGGGTCTAACCAGGGTATAATAGAGCTCCAACAGAACTTCGCGGCTCTGGAGTTCACATTCCTGGGATTTGGGATTCACAATGTCTGCCCATATTAGTCCCTAAGGAGACAAGGCCATTAACAGTTGCACATTTGGGTCTACTAGGATAGGGTAGTCAAACAGATGGTAGAAAAATGGAGAGAAGTGTTAGATTAATCTTAGAGTGGGTTGAAAGATTGGCATAACATGGGAGGCCAAAGAGCTGTACCGTGCTGTATCATTCTATGAATGAACATTACATCATTAGTCCAAACCCAAGCTTTTAACTCTTCTCCTTCTCCACCCTACTTTCCCTGCCCCAGTCACCACACTACAACCTCCAGAGCTTGCAGTGGGTAGGCCCTCTTCCAGAAGAGACACAGGCAGATGTATGAGTGGCTCCACGGTTTAGTTCTGAAGGACAGCATAAGAATTCTCCCAATATTTACCCCAAATTACTAAACCAAATGAATTGACATTATCTCATTGCTCTTGAAGGGTTAAATCAGTTGTGCGTTCGAGCAACTGACTTCGGAAATGCTGCACTGGCGGAGAGTTTCCTGGGCTGCCCTGTGGTTTCACCCTACCTCATACTTCTGAAGTTCGTGATGCAGTCTGTCGATGTGCTGATTAGTTTCGACTATTCTGGGCTCAAGGCTGTTTGGATCTCCCATCTGTGGGTTCCGCTGATAGACATCTTTCATTTTATCCAATGCTTCTCTGTAAGAATGAAAAAAGATGTAACATTAGTTCACGGAGTCCACTTCAACACTCTGCCTGAGAGAGTCGGCCCCCATGCGGTTCAGGCCAGTGGTTTTCTGTAAGTACACACATCTTCACAACCCTGCTCGAGTAGTGAGCATCAGGCTGCCCAAACTTACATGGCAGAAGTCTCCGCCAAGCCTGACCCCGTCAGTCACACCCGCAAGGTCACCTGGAGAGGAAATCATGGGTGGGTTCATCCCCTTCATAAGGGTGGGCACTTGTGCCAACCCAGTTGTAAACATGATGTTAACCAATCCATCTGTATCTTTGAATAGAAAAGGTGTCGATGTGACTGTGAATCTAGTGTGAGGGAAGTATGGGGGGGGGGGGGTGAATGTCAGAGGTAGGTATTTCACACAGTGGTGGATACATGGAATGTACTGCCGGGGTGGATGTAAGGGCAGATACATTAGAGACTCTTAGGTAGGCACAAGGATGACAGAAAAAATGGAATGGTATGTGGAGGGAACGGTTAGATTGATCTTAGAGCACATATATCTAAGAAAGGATGTGCTGGCATTAGAGAGGGCCCAGGGAAGGTTCAGAAGAATGACATTGGAATGAAAGGGTTAATGTATGAGGAGCACTTGATGGCTCCCTACCTCTACTCGCTGGAGGTGAAAAGAATGAGGGGGGATCTCATTGAAACCTATCAGATATTGAAAGGCCTAGATAGAGTGGACATGGAGAGGATGTTTTCTATAGCGGGTGATTCCAGGATCAAAGGGGACAGCCTCAGAGTAGAAGGACGACCCTTTGAAACAGAGATCTGAAGTAACATCTTCCCTCAGAGGATGGTGAATCTGTGGAATTCATTATCAAAGATGGCTGTAGAGGCCAAGTCAATGGGTATGTTTAAAGCAGCGATTACTAGGTTCTTGATTACTAAGGGCGTCAAAGAATATGGGGAGAAAGAGGGTTCAGGGTGGATAACAAAGTAGCATGATGCAGACTCAATGGGCTGAATGACCTAATTCTGCAACTATGACGTATGAACTATGGTACTAAAGGGTCAGCCCAACTTGGTGGGCTGAAAGGCCTGTTTTGTTCTATGTTTCATTCCAGCAAGTCAGAAAGAGGAGCTGTCCAGACAGAATGGGACCGTTATTGCACAACAGTCTCTCTCTGTCTGCCTCTTTTCCAGAGAGGTAACAGTGATATAGGAGGGCCAGGGAAAGAGACATTATGTTCCAAAGAGGGGAGGAGCTGGCAGTCTGCCTAGTTGGCAGTCACCCAGCTATCATCTATTGAAGACGGGAGGTACAAGGTGGGAAAGTAGCACTCAGGAAAATAATTCCTCATAAGGTCTCTGTAAAAAGTAAGCTTTTAAATAGTGAAAAAGAACGTGATATTTAATCAAGACGTTCTCTTGCTGATATCAAAACTCCATTACTTATCAGTTTGAGGTGTTTTGCAGCATTGAATTAACTACATGGAATGGCTGACAAGAGAAGAGACCAAATATTTCAGTGTTATGGTGCAGTTATGCTCCTATCAAAGAAAGCTAAATTAAAGGTTTGATGTGAATCCCGGTGAAGTTTTGAAATATCAACTGTTTATTCCTCTCCATAGACGCTGCCTGACCTGCTGAGTTCCTTCAACGTTTTGTGTGCGTTGCCCTGGAATTCCAGCACCCGCAGAATCTCGTGTTTAAACGAAATGTCAGATCCGTTTACCATTGAACTTTTTATCTCAAGCTGTGCGTGCATGCACACACACACTACTGTTCTGATTTAGCATTTACCCAGCAGCATTAATAGAGTAAAGGCACTCCTATGCAATACTCAACAAAACCAAAAATTAACAAGTCAAAATACGAAAAGTACAAATGGGAGCAAGTCGGCAAATTTTCTTAAGTCGGGTTTCCTCTGGTCTGCAGCCTCACCAATTTTGTGTCAGCTTAGTCCAGGAGATACTCACTCAGAAAACACAAGTACACGCTGAACTCGGTTAATTTAAAGAATGAAATGAAATATAATGAGCATCACTGGATGCACATCAACAGAGCAGAATAAATTCCTTACTGATAATACAGGGCTTGGCAATAATTGGTTTGTTTTCTGCTGAAAAACAATGTATAAAAAATCATTCTCATATCTGAGCATTCCTCTCTTTTATAAAAATCGCAAGCAAGGATAATAAAGTAAGTCAGCTGTTGACATCTATTCAGCTGGAGTAACACCCAGCTCCCTGCCCAAGCTGAACAACTGGAGTTGCCTCCTGTCATGACCTCAGCCCCCTTCTTTGTGAGAATCGCAAGAGAGAGAGAGAGAGAGAGCCTTACGGTTTGGAATGTGGGCTGGTCGCTCAACAAGACAAAAGCCTCGGACATAGCCATTGTCTTGAGAGACACCTTTGTGGAATAAGGAACTGGCCTACGTGCAAACCCTCAGGGCAAGGTGAGATGGGTGATGGGGGAAAGATTGCCTCGCCCCCCACCCTGATGGACATCTACAACCCTGCCAGTCCAGATAAAAGGTGGGCTGCCGAGGCGGGGCCTCAGACGCACCAAGGAGACACACGAAGAAGACACGATAGTGCTTCCCGTCGGAGCGGGAAGCCATTCTGAAGGAAGCCACGTGCGTTAAGATTCCGGATCGGGAGTCTGTGGCTGGACCCAAAAGGAAAAACCACTTTAACTAACAGCAGGGATTTGCCTCGCAAGGACGACGGGCAAGTGTTCCTTTTCTCTCTCTCCAACACGTGAAATGTCAGCGGTTCCTGAAACGGGGAAGCCTGCAGACTTTGAGTGACTCTTATACCCAATTGGACTCAGTATCCCCTAGACAACAATAGAGCTCATTTTTGATTGATTATTACTACACCTGTGCTTTAGATTGAGTTTTGACGATGTATATGATCTGAATGTTTTGTATTAACCATACGTTTGTGCCCCTTTATAAATAAAACATTTGAAAATAGTAGCATCAGGCTTCAGCGGACCTATCTATCTTTGCTGGTAAGTCACCCGGTTACTGGGGAACGTAACACTCCTTAAACAACGATCTCAGAGGTTTAAGTGCTTATTTATAACAACTTCCAGTGACACAATGACCTGGAGCAGACAGAACACGATGTGGAGAGCTTGCTTCCAATAGTGGGGAGTCTAGGACTAGAGAGCACAGTCTCAAAATAGAACGTTCCTCTAGAACAGAGATGAGCAGGAATTTCTCCAGCCAGAGGGTGGTGAATCTGTGGAATTCATTGCCACAGACAGCTGTGGAGGCCAAGTCATTAGGCATATTTGCAGTGGAGGTTGATAGGTTCCTGATTAGTAAGGGCATCAGAGGTTACGGGGAGAAGGCAGGAGAATGGGGTTGAAAAGGGTAATACATCAGCCATGATAAAATGGTGGCAAAGATTCAGTGGGCCAATCTGCCTAATTCTGCTCCGGTATCATATTGCTTTTTAGAATTACTATCAATCCAATAAGTAATTCTTCCCTGCATGGAACTGAAGGCCTGGTTCAGTGGTGGATCTATGCTGGCTTCAGTGGGAGAGGGAACTAAGCCGGAAATATTAACTTTATGTCTCTTTCCACAAACGCTACCCGTTTCCATCATTTACTGGGATGGAACTGTATCACAGCCGCTAGCGAAACACTTTACCGCGGCAGCAACCCGAGTTCAATGCCGGCCACTGTCTCTAAGGAGTTTGTACTCTCTCCCCATGAGTGTGTGGCTTGTCTCCGGGTGCTCCAGTTTCCCTCTACATTCCAAAGACACAAGGCTTATGGTTAGTGAGCTGTGGGCTATGTTGTCACTGGGCTAATGTTGTTCTGTGTAAGAAAGGCTCTAAAAATAAACCAGCAAGTTGTAAGCTGGTGAGCCCAGCATCACTATTGGGAAAGTTAGTGGAAGATATTCTAAGGGACTGGATTTATAAGTATTTGGATAGCCATGAACTGATTAAGGATAATCAGCATGGCTTTGTGCCTGGTAGGTCATGTCTACCCAATCTTATAGAGTTTTTTGAGGAAGTTACTAGGAAAGTTGAAGGCAAGGCAGGGGATGTTGTCTACATGGACTTTAGTAACGTATTTGACAAGATCCCGCATAGGAGATTGGTCAAGAAGGTTCAGTCACTCAACATTCAAGATGAGGTAGTAAATTGGATTAGACATTGGCTTTGTGGGAGAAGCCAGAGAGTGGCAGTAGATGGTTGCCTCTCTTACTGGAGGCCTGTGACTAGGAAGAGTGCATTGGGGATCGGTGCTGTGTCATTTGTTGTTTGTCATCTATATCAATGATCTGGATGATAATGTGGTTAACTGGATCAGCAAATGTGTAGATGACACCAAGATTGGGGGTGTACAGGAAGGATATCATGGCTTGCAGTGGGATCTGGATCAGCTAGGAAAATGGGCTGAAAAATGGCAGGTGGAATTTAATGCAGCCAAGTGCGAGGTGTTGTATTTAGGTAGGACCAACCAGGATAGGTTTTACACAGAGCGGTAGGGCACTGAGGAGTATGGTAGGACAAAGGGATCTGGGAATACAGGTTCATAATTCATTGAAAGTGGGGTCACAGGTAGATGGGGCGTATAGAAAGCTTTTGGCACGCCAGTCTTCATAAATCAAAGTACTGAGTACAGGAAATAGATGTTATGTTGAAGTTGTATAAGACACTGGTGAGGTCTACTTTGGAGTATTATGTGCAGTTTTGGTCACCTACCTGCAGGAAAGATGTAAGCAAGGTTGAAAGAGGGCAGAAAATTTACAAAGATGTTGCAGGGGAGTGAGAATGACTGGAAGAATTGGATCATTTTGGATCAATTAGATTGAATGGCGGAGCAGACTCGATGGGCTGAATGGCCTACTTCTGCTCCTATATCTTACGGTCTTATGGAAGCATGGCGAAATTTGCAGGCTGCCCCAGCACATCCTTGAACTGTTTTGATCTTTGATGCAAACAAAGTATTTCACCATATGTTTTGATATTTAAACATACATGCAACAAATAAAGCTAATCTTTAATTTATTATTTGAGTCGTGAGAATTCCTATTATTATGTCTTAGAAAAATAATACATTTATTGTTACCTGACTAGTACCTTCCAGGTCAAATAACATACCCTGGCCATCTATCCTGCAAGGGCAAGTCATGAAATCGAGAAAGTAAATCCACAAAGAGATTTTGTAGATGCTGGAAATCCAGAGCAACACACACAAAATGCTGGTGGAACTCAGTAGGTAATGCAGCATTCGTGGAGAGAAATAGTCAATATTTCAGGCCGAGACCCATCATCAGGACTGGTGACAATGTCCTGATGAGGAATCTTGGCCCGAAACGTTGACTGCTAATTCATTTCCTTAAATGCTACCTGACCTGCTGAGTTCCTGCAGCACCTTGTGTGTGTTACTGTCTGAACTCTGTCTGGGACAGAATATGCACATCACAACACACACTGATGGTTGAACGTGCTCCTCCTGATCCTCTCCTGCTTCAAGTCTATCATCTGATTACTGAACAGTGCAATTAAATAGAAGGATTGCTGAAACCTTGAGGTGCACAAAGTAGGTGAATCTGAATCAGGGGCAGAAAAAAAAAATGCCAGTGGAACTCACAAGGTTGAGCAGCATCTGTGGGGAGAAAGGAACTGTTAACATTTCGGGTTAGTCCTGATGCAGGCATCTCGACCTGAAACATCAACAGTTCCTTCCCCCCCAGATGCTGCTTGACTGGCTGAGTTCCTTCAGCAGATTGTTTGCTGGTCCAGTTTCCAGCACCCGCACCCTGTCCGAATTTGGATCAGAACACTTGTATTCCTGAATTTGGTTCAGATTCACCAAAGTTACCTCTGGTCAACTTGCTTCTGCAGCTCCTTGTTCAAGTCATCGATCTTCTGCTGAAGTTTTTTTCTGCGCTGCTCAGGTGGGAGGTGGCTGAAGTCTTCAGACACTGCCAGCTGTAGGGAGTAGAAGCCTGATCAGTGGCTGGAAAAACTGGGAAGAGGATCAAAGGTTTTGGCAGCAAAAGAACAATGGATCAAATGGATAATTGAACACTGAGCAAATGAGAGAGAAGGGTGGGGATGCAGAGAGTGCAGGGTTATCCTCATTTAACCAATGAACCTCTCCCACCCATTGACATGAGAAATAGATGTGCAGCTACTTTCAACTTTAGTCAGAAATAGATAAATTCCACTCTGTGAGCCTCACTCTCCTGGGCAAGTGAAGTGGCATGAAAGCGTTCTTTAAATTTAAGTGAAGTGGTATTGTTTTACTCGATAAACTTGACTTTGTTTCTAATGCTGTACTGATAGATTTTCAAAATCACAATCCAATTTAGCAACATTCCCCCCCCCACCCCCCCCCCCCACTACTCTCAGTCCTTATCTTGGATCCTTGGAAAATTCGGGAGGCTTCAATAAATTTTGCCTCAAAAGTTATTTGCTCTGTGAACGTTGAATCATCCAGATCCTGAGTTCACTTTAAAAAAACATAACCATGTGCCTCATCTTTGTGCAATGCACAGGGATTGATAAACATCAGGAAAACCCAGCCAATAACTGAGTTTATCACACTACATACCAAACTTCACATCCTTTATCAGCAGCATCTTTAGATCCAGCCCTACACTGGAATTCACAGCAAACAAAATTTAATTTGTGTTTTTACAGACAAAAATCTCATGTGTGTTTTCAGAAAATGTGAGCCACTTTTATCCATTAAAATATGAACATCACTCCCCTACTCTTTTGTCAGAAGTCAGAAGAAATGTCTGTGGATTCAGAAAGGTGCAGGTTGACCACTCTCCATTGCACATCAACGGCTCTGCTGTGGAGAGTGAACAGCAGAAAGTTCCTTGATGTGCATATAAAGGACAGTCTGACCTAGATCCACAACATGTCCTCGCTAGTCAATATGGAACAGCAGCATCTGCACTTTATGAGAAGCTTACAGGCTCCCCGACCCCATTCTAACAACCTTCTACAGCAGCATCGTCAAGAGTGTCCTGTCTGGCTGCATCACGTGTGGCGCAGAAGCTGCAAGGCGTCAGGCCTCAAGACTCTGCAGAGGATTGTAAAAACCACCAAGGGGATCACTGGGGTTTCCCCCCATCTGTGACATTTACCAGGAGAGTTGTAGACGTAGGGCCCAAAGCTTTGTTGGGGATCCCTACCACCCATCCCACAATCTCTTTGACCCACCACCATCAGGAAGGAGGAACAGCAGCACCAGACTGGGTGACAGCTTCTTCCCTCAGGCTGCGAGACTAACGAATACCGAGGTTTTGTCACGAGGACAGTGAGCTGTTCACCGCACTGTTTAATGTTTACCTGTGGTGCACACTACATGCATTTTGAACTATATTTTATAAACTTATGGTGACATTTGTTTTGTGTGCTGTGTGTGATGTGGTCTGTGGGTACACCATGATCTGGGGGAATGTTGTTTTTGTTTGGTTGTATATATGTGCACTCAGATGAAAATAAACCTGAAACTGACCGTGCAGCAACATGCTTCCTTTGGACTGCAGTGACCTACTCCAGTTGCAGGTCACCTCAGGGGGAGGGGTAAAGTGCATCCAGAGCAGGGACCACCACACCAAGTAGCTTCAATCTACAGCGAAGGAGATGTCAAGCCAGCAACGATTACTGGGGATTCTAGGTTAAGGTTGCAGGTGGTTTACGTGCCTATGCTAGTGACTGTATTGCCTTCCTGGGAATAGAGTTAAGAACAGAAGTGGGAGGCTGCAGAGGGAACATGAAGACGCAGAGGTTATTCTCCATATTGGTGCCACAACATAGATGGAGAAAGGGATGAGGAGAGTTTAAGGAATTGAGAAAGATTAACAATCAAGACCTCACAGAATCAGACAGCACTTACCTTATCCATGCAAACCATAGTGCCTACCTACACTAATCCCATTTGCCTGCATCAGACCCAAATCCCTCCATGTCTTTCCTATCCGAGAAACTGTCCTTTAATGCCCTTTAAACACTACTTTCATCACTTTCTCTGGTAGCTCCTTCCAGACAATCATCACTCTATGTGTGGAAAAACTGACCTCTCTGATCTCGTTCAGTTTTTTCCCTTAGAATCTTAAATCTGTGCCCTCTAGTTTCAGACTTCCTTGCCTTGGGGAAAAAAAGATTCTAATAATCTCTCCTATGTACCTCATAATTTAATAAAACTCATCCTCAGCCTCCATGCTTCCTGTCGTGTAGCAAACAGAACCGGACAGAACACACTGCCCCCAATGGCTTCCTCGTCAATCATTTGCCCATCCTCATACCCTAAGGTCAAGTCACATACTTCAGAAAGCCTACCCACATTCACTTAATATTCCTTCCCTATCTAAACTCATTGCCCCAAGGTCATTTTTGTCAGTATTGGGAAAGCTAAAATCCCCTACGATTCTGCAACCCACCTACATATTTGCTCCTGCTGACTATTGGGGAGGGGTCTATATGTAACCCCAAAGTGACCACCCCTTTCATATTCCTAATTCCATCTCTATAGCTTCATTGGCCAATTCTTCCAAGACATCTTGAGTATTGCTGTGAAACTTTATTTGATCACTAGTGCAACAGCCACCTCCCATTTTGCAAACCCTTGCTCATGCCTTAAACAGACAGACATACTTTATTGATCCCGAGGGAAACTGGGTTTCGTTACAGTCACACCAACCAAGAATAGTGTAGAAATATAGCAATATAAAACCATAAATAATAAGTAAATTATGCCAAACATCTATAGTCTGGAAATGGAAATGTCTGTCCTGCCCTTCCTCCAGCCATGGTTCCGACTGTGGAAAACCCATATCAGAATGTTGATAGCATAGGTAAACACTGGCCTCCGAGCATGAGAGGGGGCCTGGACCGTGGATGTCGTCACAGAAATAGGCCCTTTCAGCCATACATTGTCCATGCCAGCCAGGATGCTTATCTGCTAATCCAATTTGCCTGCATCAGGCCTGAATCTCTCTATGCCTTTTGAGAGCCGGTATAGGAGGAAAAACTTTAAATTCCACTGTACACATCTGCTTATATGCCTGTCCTTTCATTTCCTGTTTACTATTGGGTGGCATATGTGTCACCCAGAATGTCCAAACTGCGCTCTTAATCCTAATTCTAACAAGCCTCACTGACTAATCAGGATCACATTTTGTATCACTGGCAAATGCCATGAAATTTCTTGTTTCGCGGGAGTGGTACAGCGCAATACATAATAAAAATATATAAATTACAAAAAGAATTAAATAAATAGTGCAAAAAGAATGAAAAAAATACTGAGGTAAAATCAAAAAGGAAAGAGAAGGTTTAAAAAAAAGATTAAGAGGTCCTGTAGTGGGGAACTCTAGGACCAGAGGGCACAACCTCAGAATAGATGTCCCATTAGAACAGATGAGGAGGAATTTCTTTAATCAAAGGGTGGTGAATCTGTGAAATTCATTGACGCAGGCAGCTGCAGAGGCCAAGCAATTGGGTATATTTAAAGTGGAAGTCGATAGGCTCTTGATTAGTGAGGGTGTCAAAGGTTATGGGTAGAAGCAGGAGAATGAGGTTGAGAGGGATAATGAATCTGCCATGATGGAATGATGGAGCATATCCGACGAGGTGATTGGCATAATTCTGCTCCCATGTCTTATGGCAGGAAAGCAGCATCCATCATCAGGGACCCCCACCACAGAGGTCACGCTCTCTTCTCACTGCTGCCATCTACAGGAGCCTCAGGACCCACACCAGCAGGTTTGGGTACAGTTATTACCCCTCAACCATCAGGCCCTTGAACCCAAAGGGAGATCTTCACGCAACTTCACTCGCCCCACCACAAACTATGGACCCACTTTCAGTGACTCTTCATCACATATCCTTGTTCTGTATTGTTTATTTATTGAAATATTATTTTTTTTGTATTTGCACGGTTTGTTGTCTTCTGCACACTGGTTGTCTACCGTATTGCTGCTGTCTTTCATTAATTCTACTATGGTTATTAGATTTATTCAGTATGCCCACAAGAAAATCAATCTCAAGGTTGTTAGTGTCCTGACGAAGGGTCTCGGCCCGAAACGTCAACAGTACTTCTCCCTATAGATGCTGCCTGGCCTGCTGTGTTCCACCAGCATTTTGTGTGTGTTGCTGTTTGAATTTCCAGCATCTGCAGATTTCCTCGTGTTTGCTCAGGGTTGTATATGATGACATAAATGTACTTCAATAATAAATTTACTTTGAACTTTGGTGTTATGGTCTTATATATAAGCAGACCAGAAGAAACAAATATTTTAGACAAAGAGTACATGATAATCTAAGGTGCACTGTAGATCTGATGTATATTAAAAAAAAGTAGGTGAATATTTATTGTGATTAATCACATACAATCACAATGTTGGAACCATGAGTCCGGCTAAGGGAAAAGGAATGGGTGAATGCTCATTACTCCAGCCTACAAAGTGTTCAGGAAAAACAGGGAAGAGAAGTGAGAGCAGAGAACTGCAGCACTGGGGAGGATACTACAGTACCGAGGAGGGAGGATGTCCTGGAGGAATCACGGATAGAACTGCTTGGAAACAATGGAGGTGGGACGTCTGTTGGCTGCCAACAAGCAAGGAAGACAGGCACCACCTTCAACAAGACAAACAGGCAGGGAGAATGGGCAGAGAGGAGGCAGATGAAATTTAATGCAAACAAAATTCATGCTTTACATCTGTATAAAGAATGAGAAAAGTAAATTACAATTTAGAGACACAATTCTCAAAGGGACACGAGATCTGGGGGGGGATATATGGGGATAGCTCCTTGAAAATAGTAGGTTGAGAAAATAATTGAAGCATTTAGTACCTCTGCTTTATAAACAGAGGTGAAGATAAGGATTACCGTAGATTCCGGATTTTAAGCCGCTACTTTTTTCCCACATTTTGAACAGCTTTGAACTTTGCGGCCTTTAATACGGAGCGGCTAATGCATTATTTTTTTTCATGCCGCCTCGTAACAGTAGACCAATAAAATTGATGAGTAGTTCACAGAGGTCCAATGAAATTGTACGATAAATCAAGCGCACTTTCACAATTAAATTATTGTAAATCAGTCATTTGTACTCACCCTCATCAACATGGAAAACACTCGAAGCATTGTGCTGCCTTATGGCAGTTATTTAGTTTATAATATTTTCGCTTAGTAATTCATTTTCTAGTTAAAGTTAGAAGAGTTTTAACTATATTTGTTTTCTGTACTACATCGCGGGATGCTATGACGTCACACCCGGTTTCGCCGCGTCTTGTGGGAAAATGCCGGTTTGCGATAAACAGGACGGCGGGGGGGGAGCGGCATTACGCGAGCGGAGCGGCGGAGCCAAAACGCTGCTTTTAAGTTAAAGGCGATCAATAACTTTTCCTGGTAGGCTGCAGTATATATATTTTTTACCAGTCGTTAGGAGATATTGGAATGTTGTTCAGTAAAGAAGTATACGCAACGTATATTTAAAAGTAGCCGCGTTACGGGCACGGTTCGAAAAAAAGCATTTGCAATATGTATTTGTTTTTGTTACCATATGGATTTAATTAAAAGTTAAAAAATCCTCACGTGTAATATCTTTCTGTGTAAATATCTCATATTACAACGTGGGACACCTGCGGCCGAAAATCCGGTGCGGCCTTTACAAGTAAAAAATTGATTTTATTTCTAAAATTAGAGCCAGCGGCTTTTAATCAGGTGCGCTCTGTAGTCCGGAATCTACGGTAACTCTTTTTGTCACATGTATCAAAACATCAAAATATACAGCGAAGCATACACAAACTGCTGGAAGAACTCAGGAAGTATCAATTGAGAGGAATAAATAGTGAACTTTTCAGGCCGAGTCCCTCCTTCAGGAAATATACAGTGAAATGGATTCTTTGTGTCAATAACCGACACAGCCCGAGGATGTTCTGGGGGCAGCTGCACGTGGTGCCATGCCTCTGGCGCCAACTAGCATACCCACAACTTACCAACCCCAAGCCACAGGTCTTTGGAATGTGGGAGGAAACCCACATGGTCACAGGGGGAAAGCAGAGCCTCCTTATAGACAGCGGCAAGAACTGGGCCCGGTCAATGGCGTTACGCTAACCGCTATGGTAATGTGCTGCCCAACATGGTGGCCTGACACACAGTAGAGTATAATATCAAGGAGGGTCCATAGTAGTCAGTGCAATACCATTGCAGCCCGGGGCATCGGAGTTTGAAACTCAGCTCCAGTATCCTCTGTAAGCAAGTTTATAAGTTCCTTCATGTGTGTGCGTGGGTTTCCTCTGGGTGCTCCAGTTCACTACCACAGCACAAAGATGCATCGGTTGGTGGGCTAATTGGTCATTGTAAATTGTCCCGTGATTAGGCTGGGGTCAAATTGGTGGGTTGTTGGGTGGTGCAGCTTATAGGGCTGAAGGGCCAATTCTGCGTTGTATTTCTAAACAAAATAAACAAGTCTTAAAGGCATCAGTTCATTTGTGGGCACCAAACTTTAGGACAAACATGGAGAATATGGAGAGGCTACAAAAAAGATTTTCCAAAATTGTTCCTGGGAGGAGGAGAGGACGGGTTCTAAATATATGGACACATGTCAGAAACCCGATCAACACCCCAAAACACTGGAGGAACTCTTCAGATCATGCAGCATTTATGGAGAAAAAACAACTCTCTGTGTTTCAGGTCCTTCTGCCTGTGTGTCCGATGGTGGGGATGATCTCCTTGAAATAGAAGAGGCTGTGAGGGCATTTGAAATATCACAAATGTGCCTTTTCCTCAGGGGTGACACACTGAAACCCTAGTCTTTGATTTAGAGGCATGCACCCCTGAGTACACGGCCTAAGGCAGCGCAGCTGGTGTCTAACAGCAACACAGACCCCTGTGGCCTCGAGTGCCATTCGCACATTCTCGCCTTGACTGCCAGGGCTTCTTCCAGCTGCTCCGGTTTCCTCTCACACCTCAGAGACATGCAGGTCCGATGAGCTTATTTGCTGCAATAAGTTACCTCTAATGTGCAGGTAAAGTGGCAGTGCGGGAGACTGATGAGAATATGGGCAGGGATTTAAAAAGCCACTGCAAAGAGACGGGTAACGGGCAGCACAGATGCAGGGTGCCGGAAGGCCAGGTTTTGCACAATGTCACTTTGCAATTCCAGTTAAAGTCATGAAGGGCAAAAATGGAAAAAGAAAAAGTTAATGTTTCATTAACGGAAAAGGCTGCTTATGTAAACGACTGGCAAAAGCAAAATGAGGAAACATCTTGTAACGCAATGAGTATCCAGCGCTTGGGATGACTGTGAGGGTAGCAGTTTCAGAGTCGAAGCTAAAGTAAATCCATTATCAAAGTACGTATACACTCAGTGGCCACATTATTAGGTACACCTGCTCATTAATGCAAATATCTAAATCATGTGGCAGCAACTCAGTGCATAAAAGCATGCAGACATGGTCAAGAGGTTCAGCTGTTGTTTAGACCAAACATCAGAATGGGGAAGAAAAGCTGAGTGACTTAGACCATGGAATGATTGTTGGTGCCAGACGGGGTGGTTCGAGTATCTCAGAAACTGCTGACAAACTGGGATTTTCACGCTCGGCAGTCTCTAGAGTTTACAGAGAATGGTGCAAAAAAAAAAACAAAAAAGCCTCCAGTGAGCAGCTGTTCTGTGGGTGACATTGCCTTGACATTGCCATCAGAGGAGAATGGCCAGACTGGTTCAAACTGGCAGGAAGGTGACAGTAATTCAAATAACTATGCATTACAACAGTGGTGTGCAGAAGAGCATCTCTGACACACAATACATTGAACCTTGAAGTGGATGGACTACAGAAGCAGAAGACCACGGTCACTTTATTCAAACAGGAGGCGCCTAATTGAGCCATTGAGTGTATGTCACCAAATATTATCATGAGATTCATTTACTTGCAGGCAAGAAAGGAAATAAAGGGAATGAAAATTACAACAGAATTTATGAAAAGTATACTTAAACAACCAATGTGCAAAAGAAGAAAAACTGAGCAAATTAAAAAAATAATAAATAACAAAAAGATTATGAGTTGTAGAGTCCTTGAAAGTTAGTCTGTAGGTTGTGGTATCAGTTCAGAGTTGAGGCGAGTGAAGTTATCCACACCATTTCAGAAGCCTGACTGTAGCAGGGTGGTAACTGTGCCTGAAGTTAGTGTTGTGGGCTATAAGGCTCCTGTATCTCCTGCCCAATAGCAGCGAGAAGACTGCATGGCCTGGATGGTGGAGGTCCTTGATGAGAGACGTTGCTTTCTTGTGGCAACGCTTCATGTAAATGTGCTCCATGGTGGAGAGGCCTTTGCCTAAGATGGCCTGGGCTGATTCCACCACTTTTTTCATCCCTGGGCATCAGTGCTTCCACACCAGGCAACTAGTCAGGATCCTCTCCTCTGTGCGTCTATAGAGGTGGAGGCAGATTCGATTTGAGCGCCTACGTGGGAACCTGGATAAGTACTGAAAGGCAAACAACCAATGTGCTGAAGAAGAAAAATCAGAAAAGAATGGGGAAGTTAGCAGGGGAAGTGGGAATAGCTAGCTTGCTTTTACTCTCAGCCAGTACCGACTTGATGCCCCAAAAAGCAGCTTCTATGCCCCAACCGTTCAGTGGTGTGACTCACTTGCTTGCTCAGGAGAAGTTAGGGCTGGCCAGCAAGGTTCACATCCTGCAATAAACCGATTAGAACATTTCACATTTTCCCTCCACCTGCCTTCTGCTTACCCCGGGGGGCACTTGCAGACTTACCTGCCGTGATGCAGGGTATCGACCAGAACATGGAGAATTCCTCCCACCCACCCCACCCCACCACAGTTCCTACAGCAGCCTTGCCTGGTGTTCCATTCTGCATTTGCACTCGCTGCTGTCTTCAAGCTTTATTTTAATGACAATCTCCTGAGCTGGTTTTCATCAGCTGAAGAATTACTTTTCCCTCACACCCACCAACCCCCTCCCACACCTTCCCTTCTCCAGCCCCTCCTCCCTCCCCTAAATCAAGCCCTCACACCTCACCTATCCCCTCCCCAGAGCCTTCTCCCTCAGCCCTCCCCATCCCTTCTTCTCACGCTCCTCCTAAATCAAACCCTCTCACATCTCACCTCCCCCCATGCAAGCCTCACTTAAAACCAAACTTCCCTTTCTCACCTCCCCTCACGGAGCCTGCTCCCAAAATACCTTCCCTATCCCCTCCCCTCACCCAAACCCTCCTTCCTCACACCTCCCCTATTCCCTCCCCCAGACTCTCCTCCCTCAACACCTCCCCGTCCCCTCCTCTCACTTCCCCTAAATCAAATCACTTTCACACCTCACCCTCCTCTCTCACCCTTCACACCTATCCGCCTTCCACCTCCCCTACCCCTCTCCCACCCCCAACACCTAACCTACCACCTCCCCTCATGGCTGGACCACCTCCTCCCCCTCACAGTGACCCAGTCAGTCCATGAGAAGACATATAGAGAGGAGGTAAAACGGCTTGTAGAATGGCACAAACACAATAACTTGTGTCTCAACATGGACAAGATCAAAGAGATAATTGTGGACTTTAGGAGGGTGCAGACTGACCACTCCCCTCACTGCATATGAACAGCTCCCCTGTGGAGAGAGTTGGGAGCACCGTATTTCGGGGAGTGCAGATATTGGACGATCCGACCTGGTCCCTCAACACCACCTCTTTTGTCAAGAAAGCACAGCAGCATCTCCACTTCCTGACAAGCATGAGGCGAGTGAGGATCTCCCCCCCACTCTCACCAATTTTTACGGGAGCATCATCGAGCGTCCTGACCAGCTGCATCATCATCTGGTACGGGATTTGCAAGACATCTGACCACAAGTTCCGACAAAGTATTGCGAGGACTGCTGAGAGGATCGAGTCTCTCTTCCACCCGTCAGCGATACTTTATCAGGATGACTGTGTACACACTGTCAATTATCCCTCCCACCTGTCCAACAATCTCTTTGACCCCTACTATCAGGCAGGAGGTACCGCAGCATTAGGACAAGTCCTGATAAGATGGGAAACAGCTTCTTCACCCAAGTCATAAGACTACTGAACTCCTTGCTACCAGCCAGGTCTTAGCACTCATAAAGTGCCAGTAGCATTATATGGTTTACTTTTTAAACTTGTGTCGTAAAAGCACCTTATTAATTGCTAATTTACTAGTGGTAATATGGCTTTATATGTAACATGCGTGAGTTAAATGAACTTAGTCGCGCACCTTCTTCCGGAAGAGCATCGTTTCCTTTGGCACTGTACATGCGTATAGTTGAATTAAAATGAACTTCAACTTGAACTCCCCCCTCACACCTCACCTACCCCCTCCCCAATCACCCCTCCTCTCACACTTCTCCACATTTTCCTACCTAGCTTTGAATCATCACTGTTGGGGACACAGGAAGTCCACAGACCTCGGTACTTCCAGATTGAAGCCCAAGCCAGCTCCACAGGGCCCGGGAATAGAGCAACAAGCCATTGCGTTTTTCCCTCCCAGCCTGGGTGCGTTGGGATGATGCAGACACATGAAAGAAGATCAAGATAAGAAACTAGAATAAAAGGGTCTTGAGAATAGGCGTGTCTGTGTCTCTGGCACGAGGCAATGCCTACTTTTACTAACTTTCAATCACACAAAAGGCCCTAGTTACCAAATAGAATAATGGGTATCAGATGGTTAAAGAAATGAATACTAAAAGCAAAACCTTTTTAAAACTTGTTTTCGCTCTGGACACGCCTTGCTGGAAGCAGTACTCTCTGTGTCAATTACACTCCCATTATGTGCACATGAACTGAGCTGGTAAGAGTGAGGTGTCATTGATTCCCAGAGTAACAGAAGCAGAGCTGATCTTACAGATAAGATCAGAGGGGGCACAGATTGGGTGAATGCAATCAAGTTTGTTTTTTTGCCCAGTGTTCAGGAATCAAGAACCAGAGAAGAGATTTAATAGGAACCTGAGAGACAAGCTTTTCCTCCCAGACCAGTCAGTATATGGAACGAGCTGCCAGACGAAGTGACTGCGGAAGGTATACTAACAATATTTAAAAGATGCACGGGTAGGAAAATTTTAAGAAGGCTATAGCCCAAACTTGGGCAAATGCAACTTCGTCAACGTGGACCAGGTGGACTGAGGGGCTTGTTTCCATGCCGATGGCTATGACTGTAAGAGGAGTACTGGTAGAATTGATCTGACAGCTAGCTCAGACTGGACGGGCTGAACAGTGTCCTCTGTGGTATGTGGTGCACAGAACAGGATACAACAACACAGCAGGGGTCTAATGATGTTCATAACAGGTTCTACATAACTTCCTTGCTTTTATTTTGTTCAGAGTCTGTTAACAAAGCCAAGAATATGGGAGTTCCAACCCCGAGCAGCTACTTGAAACTGCCACCTGTACTGTCAATTGCTTCTTCATAATACATCATCACTGCTAACTTGTTTTGCTGCATAGCTGCACAGAAGTGGTATCTATTCTTTTCTTCTCTTGGATTTTACTCATAAACCCAGACACATGACATCTGGCAGGAAACGGTGAGTGCAACCAGAATAGCATGAAGCTCTTCCACGTGGTCCTAGTGCTTGCCAGATTTCATAACACAAAGCACTGAAGTTAGTGACACATCAGTAGCTTTTCCCCTGTCCTCTACCCTCCAATTCGCTGACCCAAAAAAATCATGAAAATATCCAATAGTTACATAAATGGTCATATTTTACAGCACACTCCTAGATCATCTCCAAGCATGCACAGAATTCCAATGGACCAAATCACTTCCCAGCAACTGATATATGAAATTCCTTCCCGACCCAATCAAAACACATTAGAGGATATCCCAGGACATGGCTGGAATGGTTCTTTCAATTTAAAAAAAAATTAATGTGGAAACATACTCAAGTTTCTTATATTTTCCTATGATTTTGGAAGAGGCCATTTGGTCCATCATGCCTGTGCCAGCTTTCACTTCAAAAATTTCCCTCCTGCTCATTCTCTCTTGCAGAGATTCCCAATTCTCTAACTCCATAATTCAAAGCCATTTCTGGCCCTCTTCCCATGTCAATGGCTATATGTCATTAGGAGCTTGAGATCTGGTAAAGCAAAGACTCTGGCAAATTTCTACAGATGTACAAGGTGGAACATTCCAACTGGAAGCATCACTGCTGTGTACGGAGGGGCCTAACGCACAGGGTCAAAGGAGGCTGCAGAGAGTGGTAATCAGCCAGCTCCATCACGGGCACAACTCTCCCCACCATCGAGGACACCTTCAAAAGGTAGTGCCTCAAGAATTTGGCATCCATCATTAAGGATCCTCACCATCTGGGACATGCCTTCTCTTTACTACCATCAGGAAGGAGGTACAGGACCCTAAAGACCCACATTCAACATTTTAATAACAGCTTCTTCCCCTCTGCCATCAGATTTCTGAATGGCCCATTAACACTACCTCCCTATTCTGCTTTCAGACTAGTTTTTTTTTGTAACTTACTGCAATCTTTTGTGTCTTGTACTGCTTACACAAAACAAATTTCCCGACCCATGTCAGTGACAATAAACCTGATTCTGAATTCCATGCTCTCTTTCCCCACACCTTCTGAGGTGCTGTCAGTTCTGAGTGTTAGTGGACAGTTCATAAGGAGCTGGATGAACTGAAAAGGGGTGGATATAGACAGATGGTTAATGCTGTTTGAAACACGTGCACTAGTCTGTTGGGACTGTGCGTTATCCTGCCAAGGAAAGAAAACAAACATTCTAAGTTTGTGGATGATCCTGAACTGACGTAATTGAAGCAAAAGGAAGATGTACGGCCAGATAGAGAGGATTTGATGGGACAAATGGCCTAATTCTGCTCCTATGTCTGGGAGATAAGGAGTAATGGGTACAGTCATGAGAATGTGTGGAAACAGCAAAGAGAAGGATTGTGTAATAATGCTAGAATCCATGAGATTAAACTTTGCACTGTAAAGGGCTTTCTCGTGCTCAGCTGTGTATGCATTCCAGCGTACTCTGCAGTTAAAACCGCTGAAGGAGGTGGAGGAGGAATAACTGCGTGCCAGTTTCCTGATTTTAATCTATCCACTGACAGTTGACTGTGGTAAAGTTTAGCAAAAATATTGCCGGTAACACTCAGCAGGACGGGCAGTCTCTCAGGAGAGACAGAAACAAGGTTTGGCGTCAACGACTTTTCACCAACAAGCTAAGGCGCTCATTTTGTAACAAGATGCCGGGCACCCAGAGAAACACAGAGAAAGTGCTGCACGACTTCAGCAGGTCAAGCAGCGTTTTTGGAAAGGGACAGACAGTCGACATTTCAGGCCACGACCCTTCATCGGCACTGGGGGGGGGAGGAAGCCAGAATGAGGTGGGGGGAGGGGAAGACAGGGATAAAGTGAGGAGCTGCAAGGAGAGAGCTAGAAAAGGTAAAGGGCTGAAGAAGAAGAAGAAATGTGATAGTAGAGGGCAGTGAGGTAGACTAGCTGGCGGCAGAGTGGATGAAATGGAGCGAGAGGCTGCAACAATTCGGCAAGAATTTACCTGCTTTTCACATTGAAGGCCCAGCCAGTTCTGACTAATGAAATAGTCATATTGATTACATCTGAATAAGCTATTGTATCATTGTTAAAATCCCCAAACGTATTAATCACCTGGGAGTCTGTACTACAGGAAACCATCTGCAGCAGTGAAAGATCAAAGTTACTCTAGACTACAGGTTAAGAATTGGGAGTTCATTTCTTCTACCACTTTCAAGGAATAATAGTACTCCTTTTTCCAGTTATCCCTAGTTTAAAAGATATACCATGCTCTTCTGGAAAATGCCTGTCCTGGGGTTGAAGGGCAATGTGTGGGTGGGAGGGAGGAACAAGGCTTGTTTTGCTACTCTAGTGCTGTGTTCTCTGTTGTTCTGCCAAACTGCGGACATGCTGTGTTGGCACTGGAACGTGGAGACGTTTGGGGGGACGTCTTCAGCACATCCTCAGGTTGTGCTGCTTGTTAACACAAACAAGGCATTTCACTAACACAAAAACAATCTGCAGATGCTGGAAATCCAAAGCAACACACGCTGGAGGAACTCAGCGCAGGTCAGACAGCACCTATGGAGGAGAGTAACAGTCGACATTTCGGGCCGAGATCCTTGATCAGGACCGGAAAAGGAGAAGTCAGTGTAAGAAGGTAAGAAGTAGAAAGCGGCAGGTAATAGATAAAACTGGGAGAAAGACAGGGGCTGAAGTAACGAGCTGGGAAGTTGATTGGTAAAAGAGAAAAAGGGGAAATCTGATAGGAGAGGACAGAAGACCATGGAGGAAAGGGAAGGGGGAAGGAGCACCAGAGGGAGGTGATGGACAGGTAAGGAGATAAGCTGAGAGAGGGAAATGAGAATGGGGAATGGTGAAGGAGAGGAGGGGGGCAATTCATTGAAGACATTTCACTGTACGTTTTGATGTACATGATAAATAAACAAATCTTAAACTGAATCTGCCTTAATATTCCATTTTAATCCCCTTCTTTAAAATTGCATTCTGTCTTTAGTAGAAGTCAGGTGGCAGTTCCAGCAGCCTATGTTCAATCTAACCTCCCGCGCCATCTGCACGCAGTTTCCCTGCTCTCCCTGCGAATATGAGAGCTTTATCTGGATGTCCTTGCTTCTCCACACATCCTGGTAGATTAATTGGCCTTAACTTGTGAGGCATTCACGGGAATGTGGAAGGAATAAATTTGGATTTAGTCGGTGCGAATACGGCCGGCTGAAGTTAGACGATGAGACATAGGAGCAGAATTGGGCTATTCGGAGTACCCAGTCTGCTCCGCAATCAATCATGGCTGATCTGCTTTCTTCGTTCTCCTGCCTTCATCCTATAACCTTTGATGCCCTTACTAATCAAGAATCTATCAACCATATGAATGCCAAGTTATAAATGCCCATAAGGGAGGGTTCTGCCTCAGGATGTCCCATCTGAGGGGAGTATCCTGCTGTAGATCACACACAGTGAAGATCCAAGATCACACCGCCAGATCTTTAAAACCAAAGTACCTACAAAGCAACAACACCTGACCAGGTACCCTAGCATACTTTCCACTTGAAGGTATGATTACCTTGTACTTCCTTCTCATATTTTGTATTTTCCTACCACACAACAGGTGGGGCCTTATGGCCAAGCAACTATGTATGGATCTCTGAGCAATCCAGTCTCTAAAACTTGCTTCCAGATAACCTGTACCTATACCCTTTCAAGCGGATACAAGACCATATGATATAGGGGCAGAATTAGGCCATTCAGCCCATCAAGTCTGCTCTACCATTGAATAATGGCTGAGTTATTTTCCCTCTCAACACCAATCTCCTGCTTTATCCCTGTAACCTTTGACACCTTTATTATTCAAGAACCTATCAGCCTCCACTTTAAATATACCCTCTGGCTTGGCATCCACAGCCTTCTGTGGCCATGAATTCCGCAACAGATTGGGTAACATTACAGGACACCTTCACTTAGTTTGCAAGGATAATCCATAGTTTCGAATTATCTGCTGGTTAATTTTCCATTTCTCCCCCACCTTCATCTCTCTCTCTCTCTACCCAAGGCCCCTGTTGTTGTTCCAATCTAGATCACTGCAAGCTCGAGGTCAGTATATGATATTGTAGGAGGTAGAACATCAGCCATGATCTAGAAAAATAGCAGAAAAGCCTCAAGGGGCCAAATAGCCAACTTGCTTCCATTCCTCCTGTTCCAATTAAGTCATATTGCTACACATCCTGAGACCACGTCTGACCAGGTAGCAAGGATAAGCCAAAATTAGCCAAACACGAACAGCAGCTCATTCAGCATTGAAACTAAAGACAGCAAAATTAGGAGGGCAGTTTTTCTTCTGTATAAACTTCGTGCATCTTTTAATGACAAAACCTGCGATGATGAACTTGATGTGTACTTACTGAGAAAAAGAAAATAGCAATAACTTGTTAGCTATTTCAAAGAAATTTCACTTGACTTCTGCTATGCTTGCATGCCATCCCTCGGTTCTACGCCGAGATGATGGCAAATCAGCCAAAGTCATACTGACCCAGTATCCATTTTGCCATGTTGTTTATGGTTTGAGTGGAATAGTTAGAACCAGACAACCTCTTCTCAGTCTTTTCCTTCTCTCCGATCATGAGAAGACTGTGATTGTGATGCAATTACAAAGAAGACATGCCAGCAGCTATCGTATATTTCATCAGGAGTTTGAGGGGATTTGGTATGTCAAAGGCTCCAGCAAATTTTCACAGATGTACTGTGGAGAACATTCTAACTGGCTGCATCACTGTCTGGTATGCACAGAACTGGCAAGAGCTGTAGAGGGCTGTGAGCTCAGCCAGCTCTATAACGGGCACTCGCCTCCTCGGTATTGAGGACATTTTCAATAGGCGATGCCTCAAAAAAGCAGCATCCATCATTAAGGACCCTCACCACCGAGGATGCACTCTTACCCAATTTCCCTCAGGATCAGTAAAGTATGTCTGTCTGTCTCATCTTCATCAGAGAGTAGTTTCTTCCCCTCTGCCATCAGA